>NC_035173.2:16549002-16902517 GCF_001659605.2 Manihot esculenta
ACTGCCGTCGTTCAATATCTCAACTATTATTCTTAAAGCCTAATCACCCTTCATATATATCATCCCGGATCTCACATTCATCAACTTTTAAAATATTTTTAAATGCACTAAAAAGAATCTATAAGTTATCTAGCAAATATGTATGGTATAAGAAAAAAAAAACCTAAAAACACATTGAAATGCATGTTAGCATAAAAGCATGAATAGAAAGTGATTAGAAGGTACAAATACATTAATCAAAATAGTAGTTATTAATTTAATATATTTAATTAAAAAATTACTATTTAATCCTTATAGTATGTAAAAATTCATTGCTTAATCCTTCAGTTTTGAAAAATATATTAAAACATCTCTAAAGTTTTAAAAAGTTTACTAATTAGTTTCTCTTGATTTTTACCGTTAGTGTTTGAGAAAAGTCTAAAATCCATTTAAAACAAAGAGACTAATTAATAAATCTTTTAAAACTTTAAATATATTTTACTATATTTTTCAGAACAAAATGACTAACTATTAATATGGCTGAAATAAGACTGTGCTGCGATTGGTCAATCTGCAAGAAAAATAAAGCGAGGTGATGGGTGCCTATGATAGCCACTCCAACACACAAGTCAGTAAACTGGAAAATGGTAAGTGTAATATAATGCTTTGAACTCAAGAGTAATTGTGTAAGAATGCGTACATTGATCTCTGTATTCATCTGTTTTTATATTATAAGAAAATGGAATTGGTTATCATATCTCATGGAAATCCGACTAGTACCGACTAGTATAAATGGGATCCTACAGTTATAGGTGTAATGGGGATCTACTGGATTGCATTTTCTAACGGTAACTTTTCATGGAGCCCCGCCCTATAGTTGAGAGGGTGAGTCTTGACGAAGAGTTGAGACCTACGGTGCCCGGGTCTTCTTTTCTATCAGTGGACCGAGTATCATCTGATCAGACCCATGCCGCATGGTCCTATCTTCAAGTATCAACTCATGGCCTACTTTGGGTGATTGTTGTGCTATATCAGAAGTCCCCCTGCTGGTCTTTGATTTTTCATATTCGAAGGTGACATTTGTCTTTACTATTTGAGGCACATGGATTGTTTAGATTGGCCTTCCATACTCGCGTCGTTTTGCCTGCTCCTGATCATAAATGTCAATTACCTTGTTTCTCGAGCTGCATTCAAAATTTGCCAGTGAAGCCATTGTATAAAAACCCTTCTTCTCCTCCAAATATCACTTTTGCCTATAACTGACATCTTTGCTTTAGAAAATACTCAACCATGACGCTCGCCCAACTATCGCCAAATAAGACTTATAACAAATTCTAAAGAATTGTTAAGTGGGGTTAATACCCAACCAAATATCTGGTAGTCTCTACCTCTTGCTATAACTTAAACAGACTCGTTAACGAGATAAACACTCGATGCGGATACCTACCTTATGGCCTGTCATAAAATGCCTTAGTTAGCGGAAATAACACCTGGTCATAGGCCTAGTGGATACCCGTCTTGTGGTCTAAGCATATAATGCCTTAATTAATGGGACTAACACCCGGTCATTAGCCTGGCAGATACTCACCTTGTGGCCACAACATAAAATGCCTTATTTAGCGGGACTAATACCCAGTTATAGGCTTGGCGGCTACCCGCCTTTTGGCTTGGGCATAAAATACATTGGTTAGTGGGACTAAAACCCTGTTATGAGCCTGGCGAATACCCGTCTTGTGGCCTCAGCATAAAAATGCCTTAGTTAGCGGAACTAACACCTAACCATGGGCCTTGCGGATACCCGCCTCGTGGTCTTGGCATAAAATACATTAGATAGCGGGACTAACACCCGATTTATGAGCCTGGTGGACATCCACCTTGTAGTCATGGCATAAAATGCCTTAGTTAGCGGGACTAACACTCGATTTATGAGTCTGGTGAATACTCGCCTTGTGGCCTTGGTATAAAATGTCTTAGTTAGCGGGATTAACACCTAGTTTATAAGCCTAGCAGATACCCGCCTTATGGCCTTAAAATAAAATTCCTTAGTTTAGCGAGATTAACATCCAGTTTATGAGCCTAGCGGATACTCGCCTTGTGTCCTAGGAATAAAAATGACTTAGTTAGTGAAACTAACATTTGGTTTATGAGCCTGACGGATACCCGCCTTATAGCCTTGGCATAAAATGGCTTAGTTAGCGGGACTAATATCTGGTTTATGAGCCTGGCGAACATCCGCCTTATGGTCGTGGCATAAAATGCCTTAGTTAGCGGAACTAATACCCGGTTTATGAGCCTAGCAAATATCCACCTTGTGACCTTAGCATAAAATGTTTTAGTTAGCGGAATGATAAGTCCAAATTTAGACCATTTTATTATGTTGTTATTAATGTTAATTTGCTCTTTTTCTACCTAATTTTGTGGTTTTGATCTTATTTTGCAGAAAATAGTGTAAAGAGGTAATTTGGAGAAAATACTCTTAAAACTGCCTAAAAGAGGATAAAAGAGAACAAGTAGTTTGCCCAAGTGAAGTTGCAGCTGAAGTGAAGCCAAATAAGGAAAGTGCCAAATAAGGAAAATGCAGTAGCGAAGATAAATAAGGAAAGCGCAGTCAGCAGAGTAATTTGAATTCAAATTTCAAATATTCCTTCCCTTATTTAAAATGTGAAGACACCTCAGCATTCAGTTCTGCCTATTCAGGAAGTCAAATCTCAAGAAGATGCACTTGCCTCTCAAGCATTCAAAATTCAAAATTCGAAATTCAAAATAAGGCTCCACCTCACAAGGAAATTTAGGGCAACACTCTTCTCCTCTTACTTTGGGATCAAGCAAGCCACATGCCTATATAAGAGCATCAACAAGCGCCGGCCACACCTCTCTCCCAATTTAGATTCGGCCGCACGCCTCCAAGCTCTTCCAAGCCTTCAGTTCTTCTTCTCTTCTCCTCTTTCTTTTTATTTTTGGTTTTGTTTCAGCCATGAGTGGTTGAAACTCTTTTTTCTAGTTGAAGATTAGGTGAAACTTTAGTTGTCTTATGGATTGGGAGATCTGAACATACATTGTTTACCTTTTATTTTTCAGTATTTAAGTAATTTCATGCTTAATTCCATTATTGCTTTGTTGTTTAGATCTACATTGATTCTTGATTGCAAAGTAATAATTTGTTAGTTTGGATAGTTTTAAGTCCGTAATTGCTTGGATTATTCAAACATAAGTAACTCTTGGTGTAAAAACTAAGGAAATTGCATGATCTAGCGATATCACCATATGTTTGGGTAGCTAGAATTAGGTCTCTCTATCTCTTAATGCAATTGACAGTTGTTAGATGCCAAAGGCCCAAGGACGTTCCTTGGCAACTTGTTGATTAGGAATTAATTATAGGACGTTCTCTAATTGATTTATGCTTAAGGAGGGATATGGTGGTGAGAAGCGTCTTCCATCTCCATAACTAATTTATTGAATCAAACAAAGGAACCTAAGTATCAATGATCAATCCCAACGCCTGAAGTGGATCCAATTCTTCAACTAGAGCTTCTCTCATATTTGAATTCCTTTACTTTAATTATTTGCTTTATTTTATTGCTTTCAGTATTAGTTTAACTCAATCAATCTTAAAACCCCCCTTTTTTATTTTACTTTTGTAATACCCGGCTCGTTCAGGCATCGAAATTCCTCCCGTCAGGTGGAATCTCGGATGTCGAATTCGTTTTGCGGGGCATTGCACGAGACACTGACGGTTTTACAAGGTTTTAGCAAGGTTTTCTAAAATGGTTTTAAGTGTTTTATGGTGTTGAAAGGAAAGGGAATGAGTTGTGAAGAGAAAAGACCAAGGAGGTAGACTGCAGGTTCGGCCGCCGAAGGTAATGTTCGGCCGCCGAAAGTGCTATAGGTTCAGCTTCCGAAACTTCACGTTAGGCCGCCGAACGTTGCATGGTTTTGCATGCAGTTTCGGCAGCCGAAGGAAGGGCGGTTGGCCACCTATTTAAGCCCCGTTGACTGGCCATGGAGGGTGCTGGAAGCTCTCTTTGTGGTCAAGGTGGGGTTTAGGTTCTCCTTGGATGTTTTCATGATGTTTTCCTCCAAGATTGCAAAGTTTTCATGAGTTTTCACTTGGGTTTGAAGGGTTTGAGTAAAAAGAGGAAGTTGTGGAGCTTGAAGCTTGAGGAGCTTGGTTTCTCCATGTTTTGAAGCTAGGATCACACCAGCCAAGAGGTAAGTGTGGATCCATATGTTTGATATGGAGGGAAAGGGAAGAGTTGCATGGTGAGGTGTAAAAGGAGGTTTTTTAGGGTTTTTATGCATGAGTATGTTTATGTGTTAGGGGTGTTGTTTGTTGGGGTGTTTAGGTAGTTTTGGACCCCTTTGTGCATATAGTTGCGTATATGCTTGTTATGTGTGTTGAGATGCATGTTGAGTGAGGTTTGGGGGAAGTTGAGTATGAGGTGAGCGAGGTTCTGCCTAACTGGAGAACCCAGCTTCGGCCGCCGAAAGAGGGTTCGGCCGCCGAACGTGTTGAGGAGGTGGTTTCGGCTGCCTAAACCTGCCCCCGAAGGATTGGACTTTCGTCTCTGGAGGGAAGGTTCGGCCGCCAAAGGTGCCGCCGAAGGTGGAGACTTTCGTCTCTGGAGTATGGTTTGGCCCCCGAAGCTTGCCCCCGAAGGCGTCGGCCGCCGAAAGAGGAGATTCGGCCGCCGAAAGTATGTGAGTTTCATCTCTGGACAGGGCATTCGGCCGCCGAACCTGCCGCCGAATGTGTTCTGTTTAGCTGTTCTTTTGCATGCTTTGTGTGCTTGTTTCAGGAGCTTTTAGAGGGTTTTTGGGAAGTTGGTTGTGAGTTAATACGAGTATGGTTGACACCTCATTCGAGTCCATTTGTGTAGGATTGGACCCGACAGTTCAGGGAGGTCGTCAAGATTAGCAGTTGCAGAGTCAGTACAGTTTCTGCCAGAGGAGCAGAGGTGAGTAGAACTAAACTTAATATTTTCTATTCAACTAACAGAATGTTTGAGCATAGTTCATGCATCATGGATGCCATGAGATGTATTAGGGTGATTGCATTAGAATCACGAATATGGTGTATTGCATTATCATTGTTTATGAGGATTGGACCAAGGCGACATCAATAGCCCGTCGAGGGAGTTTTGAGGTCATGTCTAATCCAAGATGTGGAATGTTTGAGTTGTGATGCATTTTCATATAAAGCGTATGAATGAACTGTTTTCCATGTTTCTACTCACTGGGCTTTATAGCTCATCCCTTTCCCTTAATCCCAGTTTTGTAGGTACAGGGTTAGCTGGGAAGGCAGAAGCATCAGCGTGATGGCGCCAGTATGCTTATGTCATAGATTAGAGTGGACATGATGTAACTTAAAGAGATATGTATTAGAGATGTATAGCTGATCAGTTAAGATGCTTAAGGAATAGTATGTGCTTTGCCTATCGTATGTTTTATCCCTTGTGTATGCATGTATCCTGTTTTCAGGTTCTTGATGAGAAATGAGTCAAACCAGGCTTAATAGATGTTGTGTTTCCAAAACCCAGTGAATGATAACTGTGCGGGAAGATAGGGTTTAAGTCCCTTGACCCAAGACCAGTGCAGAGGGAAGATCAGGTTTGATTCCTGTGACCTATAAGAGGCCATGCGAGAAGACCAGGTGTGATTCCTGTGACTCTATGGTAGCCAAGGTTAACTGATGATATGCTGACCCTACAGAGTGGGTTCTATGTTTCAGAACATAGTGCATGGAGGTTACTTGGTAGAGTATCACTGGTTTAGCCCTGAGGGCTATTTCAGATTGAGATGTCTGATGTTTTAAAGGTTAAGTCTGGTAATTTTTTAAAGAAAAGTTAGGAGTCGAGTTGGATCATGTATGGGATTTTATTAGGTACACAGAGTTCATAGCAGGCTTACTACGGGTCCCGGCGGCCTTAAGCCGATCTGGATCCTAGTGCCGAGCACTTTGGGCCGTTACAGCGAGGTACCGGTTTCCGGGGTGTTACAGATGGTATCAGAGCAGGTTGGTTCATATGATCGGACCTATAGGGTATGAGCCCTAGGTTATGATCGGACCTACAGATGGTCTCAGAGCATAGGGCCTCTTAAGTACGGTGTGATGAGCATTTTTGTTCAAGGATTAGAGATATCCCACATCGGAAAGAGGTTGGTTTAGATGTTCTAGGAAGGCAAGCACACTAAGTAAACTCATGTCCACTAGGATAAGAAAGTTAAGTTTGTTGAGGATGATGTGATATGCCATGAATATATGCATGTGCATAAATGTTGTACTTCGTATGCATGTATACCTTTTGTAGGTTCATGTGTTTTCATATGAACTCTATGTGTGCTACTGATTGTTTCTTGTGTGTTGTTCTTCAGGAGAGCTAAGATGAGTGATGCTGGTTACTTTGTGGAATCAGATCCGTCTGAAGAGTCTTTTGAGGAACTTAGAGAAGGAATAGATCTAGGAAGAATGGCAGGAAACAGGAGAGAGACAGGAAGAGAGGTGCAAAGAAAGGATGTAGGTATACAGGTGAATTTGAATGAAGAGGTTTTAGAGGATGCTCAGACCAAGGACTCTAGGATAGGAGAGAATGAACCCTCCACTTGGAGTACAGCTACCGCGAAAGGAGTGATGTGGGGGAGAACCAGTAAGAAAAAGGTTAGAGGCTTGAGACGGTCAAAGAAAAATAAGAGTCTAGGTTATGATGTTGGTGCAAGTTCTGGTAGAGGCAGAGCAAAATGTTTGAGGTGTGGAAGGTTGCATAAGGGAGTTTGTCTTGTTGGTACGACAGGATGTTATAGGTGTGGACAGGAGGGACATGTGATGCGTGAGTGTCCTTTTGCGCCCCAGTTGGTTCAGTCTCAGGGAGCAGATACAGATAGAGCAGCTCAGGCTGATAGGCAAGGAGGAGAGGCTGACACATCTGACACCTCTGTGCCAGGTATGCGATATGTGTTTGTGTGAACGATAGTAGGATATCAGTTGGTTATATGTGATAAAAGTCAGTAAGATTGAGCAGAAAAGAATACATAAGAGTAAGACTAAGTTCAAAAAGAGGTTAGAGCCAGTCTACGATTAGGTGGACGTTGAGGCAGAGGAAAGGGTCAGCCGTTTCGTTAGGAGGTTTCCTAGAGAAGTTCAATGAGCGTTAGCTTGGATCTTCATCCTGACTTACTAGGAGGCTAACACATCGAATACGGCGACGTGAGGTACGTTCGTGTGTAAGTATTCGGATGTGTATGTTGGTTATGTTAGACCCCAGTGTTTCACTTTCCTTGTTGTTGTGCGCTGTTGGTAGGATGGGTTTGATGACTTCTGGGCTTAGAGTGTGTTTCTTGGGTCAGTGGACCTAAGTGTATGATCCATCTGAAGCAGAGTCAGTCCGTTCAGTTCAGAGTTTGTGGTGAGTAGATGCGATCCAGTTGACCTTATGGTTCTAGAGTTGACTGTGTGATGTCATTCTAGGGCGGATTGGCTAGTTACTCACAATACTACCTGTGTCAGCAGCGACAAGGTAGGAGAGTTCAGGGTATAGGATGGATCGGTGGTAGTCCTGTAGAAGGACAGTGTAGAGAGGTGCCTAGAAGTTGCTGTCAGCCCTACAGGCACAGTTATTCAGGAAAGGTTATCAGAGGGTTGTTTTCGCTCTTGTGAGTAAGTTGGTCAGGATGGGGAATCAGCCTCAGTGCCATTGCTAGTGGATACTAGCATACTGTCAGGTTTACCATCTGTTAGGAAATTAGAGATAGGAGTGAAAATGGTATCTGGAC
The DNA here is from genome assembly GCF_001659605.2 of Manihot esculenta. Taxonomy (NCBI): domain Eukaryota; kingdom Viridiplantae; phylum Streptophyta; class Magnoliopsida; order Malpighiales; family Euphorbiaceae; genus Manihot; species Manihot esculenta. The sequence goes on from NC_035173.2 coordinate 16,556,749, forward strand.
GCAGAACCAATTCTTTCTTTCCTGTCCCTACAGAATGGCACCTGCAGAGAGAGCTAAGAGTTAGCAGAATAGTGGAAAGTTTGGATAGATAAGGTTTTATCTGACTTCGTACTTCACCCTGGAATGTTTCCAGTGTTGTTGTGGGAAACGAAGGATGATTCCTTAAGAGTTGATTGTTACAGATTAGTTTTAAGGTTGATGATCTACTAGCTGTTCTAATTAAGTTGATTGGCTTTACAGATTGGTATGAGCAGAGATTCAGGTAGAATCCGTTGAGAGTCAGCAGCAGTAGCCTGTTGAGAGGTAAGTAGGAGTACAGATTGGAATTAGGAGTACAGATTGGTCTCTGTTGCGAAGTAAAGAGTGAGAGTTTCACAAAGAGATTAGTTTAGGTAAGATGAAAAGTGAAGAGTAAGAATCAGAGTAGCGCAGGGAAAGCTGTGGAGTTCAGAAAAAGATTAGGATACTACTTCTGGAGTATGGACTCAGATCAGGAAAGTAAAGTTTCAGAAATTCTCTTTGTGAAGAGAAGTGTTAGGCTTTACTTGCCTGTTATATGTTTGTTTTGTTTTGAACATTCGGGGACGAATGTTGTTATAAGGGGGGTAGATTGTAATACCCGGCTCGTTCAGGCATCGAAATTCCTCCCGTCAGGTGGAATCTCGGATGTCGGATTCGTTTTGCGGGGCATTGCACGAGACACTGACGGTTTTACAAGGTTTTAGCAAGGTTTTCTAAAATGGTTTTAAGTGTTTTATGGTGTTGAAAGGAAAGGGAATGAGTTGTGAAGAGAAAAGACCAAGGAGGTAGACTGCAGGTTCGGCCGCCGAAGGTAATGTTCGGCCGCCGAAAGTGCTATAGGTTCGGCTTCCGAAACTTCACATTAGGCCGCCAAACGTTGCATGGTTTTGCATGCAGTTTCGGCAGCCGAAGGAAGGGCGGTTGGCCACCTATTTAAGCCCCGTTAACTGGCCATGGAGGGTGCTGGAAGCTCTCTTTGTGGTCAAGGTGGGGTTTAGGTTCTCCTTGGATGTTTTCATGATGTTTTCCTCCAAGATTGCAAAGTTTTCATGAGTTTTCACTTGGGTTTGAAGGGTTTGAGTAAAAAGAGGAAGTTGTGGAGCTTGAAGCTTGAGGAGCTTGGTTTCTCCATGTTTTGAAGCTAGGATCACACCAGCCAAGAGGTAAGTGTGGATCCATATGTTTGATATGGAGGGAAAGGGAAGAGTTGCATGGTGAGGTGTAAAAGGAGGTTTTTTAGGGTTTTTATGCATGAGTATGTTTATGTGTTAGGGGTGTTGTTTGTTGGGGTGTTTAGGTAGTTTTGGACCCCTTTGTGCATATAGTTGCGTATATGCTTGTTATGTGTGTTGAGATGCATGTTGAGTGAGGTTTGGGGGAAGTTGAGTATGAGGTGAGCGAGGTTCTGCCTAACTGGAGAACCCAGCTTCGGCCGCCGAAAGAGGGTTCGGCCGCCGAACGTGTTGAGGAGGTGGTTTCGGCTGCCTAAACCTGCCCCCGAAGGATTGGACTTTCGTCTCTGGAGGGAAGGTTCGGCCGCCAAAGGTGCCGCCGAAGGTGGAGACTTTCGTCTCTGGAGTATGGTTTGGCCCCCGAAGCTTGCCCCCGAAGGCGTCGGCCGCCGAAAGAGGAGATTCGGCCGCCGAAAGTATGTGAGTTTCGTCTCTGGACAGGGCATTCGGCCGCCGAACCTGCCGCCGAATGTGTTCTGTTTAGCTGTTCTTTTGCATGCTTTGTGTGCTTGTTTCAGGAGCTTTTAGAGGGTTTTTGGGAAGTTGGTTGTGAGTTAATACGAGTATGGTTGACACCTCATTCGAGTCCATTTGTGTAGGATTGGACCCGACAGTTCAGGGAGGTCGTCAAGATTAGCAGTTGCAGAGTCAGTACAGTTTCTGCCAGAGGAGCAGAGGTGAGTAGAACTAAACTTAATATTTTCTATTCAACTAACAGAATGTTTGAGCATAGTTCATGCATCATGGATGCCATGAGATGTATTAGGGTGATTGCATTAGAATCACGAATATGGTGCATTGCATTATCATTGTTTATGAGGATTGGACCAAGGCGACATCAATAGCCCGTCGAGGGAGTTTTGAGGTCATGTCTAATCCAAGATGTGGAATGTTTGAGTTGTGATGCATTTTCATATAAAGCGTATGAATGAACTGTTTTCCATGTTTCTACTCACTGGGCTTTATAGCTCATCCCTTTCCCTTAATCCCAGTTTTGTAGGTACAGGGTTAGCTGGGAAGGCAGAAGCATCAGCGTGATGGCGCCAGTATGCTTATGTCATAGATTAGAGTGGACATGATGTAACTTAAAGAGATATGTATTAGAGATGTATAGCTGATCAGTTAAGATGCTTATGGATTAGTATGTGCTTTGCCTATCGTATGTTTTATCCCTTGTGTATGCATGTATCCTGTTTTCAGGTTCTTGATGAGAAATGAGTCAAACCAGGCTTAATAGATGTTGTGTTTCCAAAACCCAGTGAATGATAACTGTGCGGGAAGATAGGGTTTAAGTCCCTTGACCCAAGACCAGTGCAGAGGGAAGATCAGGTTTGATTCCTGTGACCTATAAGAGGCCATGCGAGAAGACCAGGTGTGATTCCTGTGACTCTATGGTAGCCAAGGTTAACTGATGATATGCTGACCCTACAGAGTGGGTTCTATATTTCAGAACATAGTGCATGGAGGTTACTTGGTAGAGTATCACTGGTTTAGCCCTGAGGGCTATTTCAGATTGAGATGTCTGATGTTTTAAAGGTTAAGTCTGGTAATTTTTTACAGAAAAGTTAGGAGTCGAGTTGGATCATGTATGGGATTTTATTAGGTACACAGAGTTCATAGCAGGCTTACTACGGGTCCCGGCGGCCTTAAGCCGATCTGGATCCTAGTGCCGAGCACTTTGGGCCGTTACAGCGAGGTACCGGTTTCCGGGGTGTTACAACTTTCATTTTATTTGCTTTTAGTTTATTTACTTTCAGTTTGTTTGCTTGGTCTTAATAAGGAAAATAGGTAAGTATCAATTCCCTATGGATTCGATTCTTTTGCCACTATCTGCAGTTGTAAAATTGTTGATAACCAAAAATATTATTTTTGACCGACTTCAACAACCGCACAGTCACGGAACTAACACCCGATCATTGAGCCTGGCGGATGCCCACCTTGTGACTTTTAATGAATGCTCTTTAATTTTTTTGAAGAAGGCAACCCCATCGTTCCTTGTCACTGAATAATACAACAAATGAAAAAATACTTCGTTGATTGTTATTGATAAAATTTTCTCAAATTATAAATATTCCAGGATTGGGGAATGACTCGACCATCTAATTTGGCCAGCTTATATGATCCTGAACGAATAACCTTCAAAACCTTAAATAGTCCTTTTCAATTTTCATGTAACTTACCAGACCCGACACTACTGTCTGTTACATCTGTTCTTTTAAGGACTAAGTCTTCTACATTAAAGACATATGACCTGACTCTGCTATTTGAATATTCTAGATATTTTATTTCTGTAAATCGCCATTCTGATTGTAATTGGTTCATGCAAAAACTCGACTTGATCCATTTTGAACGACATTTCTTTGGGATTTCTTGAGATTTCGAGGTGTTGGTTCTAATTTTATGTGAGAATCGGGTTTCTCCAGCAAGTCGATGGACATCATTGCTTTTTTGAGACTTTTTGTGGAGTGCCTATATCATTCTTGGGCTGACTTCCAGTTACCTCGAACGACCGCCAATCCTCTTAGAGCTAATAACTTAAGACACATAACACCCTCATTAATAACTATACAGTGACAATTTAGGACTGTGCGATCTAATATCACATTATATGCAAGCGGGATATCTACCACCGCAAATTCCGCATATAGCTCCCGCTTGTGCTTTTCATCACCTAGCACAAGGAGCAGGTTGATGGTACCTAGCACTGTCACAATCTTGTATGCTAATCCCACTAATGGATAGGAGACCTTACAAGATTATTTTTATCTAAGCCTAGCTTATTAAAGACATCTAAGGTGGGGAGATTAATAGAACTATCTGTATTCACCAACACTCACCTCACGTCATACCTTTTCAAACAGATGCTGATAACTAGTGGGTTGTTTTGAAAGAAACCTATTGCCTTGTCCGCAGGTCCGACCCTTACTTCCTGCTTAGCCCATGGCTCCCGCTCCATTGACAAGATGTCTTCTGCAATGCGATTATTTTTTCCCTTGCCATCACTAGATCCTCCTGCAATTACATGTATAACCCTTACAAGTTCACTGTTAGGGGTGGTTTCAAGAGTTGTTACCTCGTGTTCAGGCGTCCTCTCTTCTCTACTCTTTCTAGTGAACTTTCAAAGTGTGTCTTCCCTTATTAACCTCTCGATCTCATCTTTTAGCTGTTGACACTCCTTTGTTGTATGTCCATAGTCTTCGTGAAAGTGACAATACTTGGTTCTGTCTTGCCTTTCGGCTTTCTCAAGGTTGAGCTTGAGAGGCCACCTAACCTCCTTGTCATTTTTTCTGATCCACATTAAAATATGCGTTCATGAGTCGTTCGGTGGAGTGTAATTCTTATACTTACTTTGGTCTTCCTTTCCTTAGGAGACTGGATAACTTCTGCGGTCTTCTTCATATCTTCGCCTCTCAAGCTTTTGGTTTTACTTTTGACTCGTCCTTTTGTCCTCTCTCAATACTTGGACTTCATCATCAAACCTAATATACTTATAGACTTTTTCCATTAGCTATTGGTACGTAGCGGCCGAGTTCTTGATTAGGGAATTCATGAACTTGATGTTGCATGTTCCTTTCTTTAACGCTTCACATGCTATCTCATGATTTAATTCATCTACCTGTATTGTTTTTGCATTAAACTATGAGATAATTCTCCTTAAAGACTCGCCTTTTCCTTAGCGGATCTTTCGCAAGTCAGAGGAGAGTTTTTTAGGAGGTATACAAGTAATAAACCTGGATTTAAATCACATAGCAAATTATGTAAAGTTCTAAATTAAACCTGGATTTAGGTGTTGGTACCATTTCTAAACACCTGAGCCAAACCTATGAGTGTTGATGAAACACTCAGCATAACATAAAATTATTGATATCTTGAAGTTGCATTGTTGTTCTAAAGATCGCCAAATGACTTCTAGAATTTGTTATTCCGTCGTATTTATTCAAACTTGGAAGTTTGAACTTAGCAAGAAATGTCTCTGCCAAGATCTCTTTTAATAAGGTCGAGGCATCGTCCAGCCTATAATCCTCCTCCTACTCACCTTTGTACGGCCCGTATCAACTTTCATTCGACATTCTTTGGAGTCTTGTCCGACAACTCCTCTTCCTCTAGTTTGGCCTTTCCCTTGGACTATGTTTGGATTGCCTCTGTTCGATTCCTTGGGGTGTCAATGGAAGCCTCCTCCCTTATCCTGGGAGCAATGCAGGAGACCTCCTCCCGAGTTTATACTACTCGAGAGTGGCCTGTAGCTTTTTATGTACTACAGCATCTGCCTATTATTGAAATTGTTCAAATCAGCTTCATTGGCCATTGATGGGGTATTTTATCCACTACCAAGAGTGGAGGAAATGATTATTGCCTTGTTGACAGCAACCTTAGCAACAAGTCGTGAATTGTCAGCTATTTTTGAGAATAGAAAAAGAAAAGTTCTTTTTTTAAGAGGAAAATGAATTAAAGACCAGTTTCTACTCCAATTGAACAAAGAAAATCTAATGAAATTCACCGCAAGGGCGCCAAATGATGTGGTTAAAATAAGACTATATTGCGATTGGCCAATCTGCAAAAAAAAGAAAGCGAGGTGCCTATGACAGCCATTCCGACACTCAAGTCAGTAAACTGAAAAGGGCGAGTGTAATGTAATGCTTTGAACTCAAGAGTAGTTGTATAAGAATGCGTACCTTGATCTCTATATTCATCTGTTTTTATATTGTAAGAAAATAGAGTTAGTTATCATATCTCTTAAAAATTCGACTAGTACCGGCTAGTGAATATGAGATCCTACAATTATAGATGTAATGGGGATCTGTTGGATTGCGTTTCCTAACGGTAACTTCTCATGGAGTCTCATCCTGTAATTGAGAGGCAAGTCTTGAAAAATTGAGCTAAGACTTACGATGTACGAGTCTTCTTTTCTGCTAGTGGGACCGAGTATCATCTGATTAGATTTTTACCACGTAATCTTGTTTTCGAGTGTCAACTCATAACTTATTTTAGATAATTGTTGTACTATATCAACTATTAATAAATTTTTCATACTATAGAAATTAAATAATAAACATTTATTGAATAAAGCTAATTAACAAAGAAATTAATTAGTAGATTTTTTAAAATCTCGTTTATATTTTAAAATATTTTTTTAAAATCAAGAAACCAATAATGTATATATATATATCACACAAACTAAATAATTTTTCCATTAATTAGAGATGGTAGAGGGGTAGCTTGGATAGGTGGGTAGCCACTAGAGAGACACAAAATGAAAACCCCTGGGCCTAGCTGGATAACCATATGTGAAGAGAGAAGTGACGGATTTATAACAATAGGTTTCCATAGAAGAGGGTCTTTGTCTTTACTAGTATTATTTTCATGCAAAGACAGCCTTCAGACATTGATTTTGACACTTACAAGACCACCTTTGTTCACGTAGAATTACAACAAATTAAAACTTGATTGCTACACTTGTCCAAGTATATCTCCAATTTTCTATATAAGAGATCAATCTTGAAGACCTATAAACAAATCATCAGCCAATTCACACTACACCAACTGAGATCACAAATCCACAAGGCTTGAAACATGGCAAAAGCTCCATGCAAGGATCTTCTTCTTGTGGCCTTTATTCTGCTTTGCTTTGTATCCATTGGAGCAAGAGGTAATTAATTAATTAATCAATAAACTCTCTATTCTTTGAAGTTGATTAAGATTTATGAAATAGCAGAGATATATATATTTCTTTAACAGCTTTTTCTCCCTTTCTCTTCTGCAGGAAGGAGCTTGCAAGTGGCAAAAAGCAATAATGAAGTAGAGAAGGTAAAGGACCATCAAGAAAATTCCTTCACATCCAAAGGAAATGGGGTGACCCCAGATGCTGATGAACTACTGCGAATGGACTACAGTGGCCCTCAAAAGAAGCCTCCAATTCATAATTAAACTGGGAAAAAATTTTGTTAGCCAACTCCAAAACTAGCAAAAAGAGATGGATATTGGAGTAGGGTCTACTCTATATGGAGTCTTTCTTTAAAATGAGAGCATGTCAAGGCTTTTAAAGAACTGACTGCAACTGTGAAACTTAATTATGGCTAGCTAGGTTTTAAAGGTAATATTGGCTTGTAATACCTAAAGTAGTTACAGAATACAAAGGAACATTTATGTTTTTGTTATTTTTTAAGTTGAATTCTTTCAGAGAGTTGTTAAAAAATAAATAAATTAATAATTAAATTGTTGCGAACTGCTAAGTATGCAGCTTCTGATATTAATCTGCATGCAGGTTTTCTACTTGCTTGGTTTCTATATTAGATGTAAAGCCTCTGATATGAGACGGTGAGTAGAAAGTCCAAACTCCCAAAAAGAAATTACAAGATGAAGAGAGAAAGAAAGAGAGAGAGTGTCCTTGTTGCCAGAGATGATGGAACTCCTTTTTATAGTTTGAAAATCAAGGTCTAAAATCTGGCATTTTCCACTAAATTGCTAAACTCCAGTACATTGTCCAACGAATTAATCAAATATGCACAACTTATCTAAATTTAAAAAACAAATCCTTTTATTTTCTATAAAAAAAATAAAAAAAATTAATAAATTAAATTTTTAGAAAATTCTTGAATATATAATTAATTATATGAGTATTTCAGAGTTAGTTAATTGTATGTAATCTTATTTTCTCAACTCCCATGCAGATCTGGGAAATTTCCAACGGGCTTCTTGACAATGAACTAAATCTTTCGAAAATCCATTCGTAAATAAATTACTAACAAATTTATGAATAGATCTGTTCATTGGTAATTACTGAATTTCTTATAACCCTTATTTCTTATGATAAATTTTGAAAAAATTTAAAAAAAAATAAATTTTTTTCCTAAATTTTTGTATTCTACAAAATTAAGAGTGTAAAGATACAATTTTTTTAGTTCTTGTGAAAATTTATTTTGAATTAAAAGTAAATTTTATCAAAATTGTTCAGATTTTAGATTTCATTAAGGCTATTTACATAAAAAAATACTTAATTATCCTTGAGAACTCTTTTTTTTCTTTTCCTTTTATATTTTATTTCTTTTAATTTGAAATTTATTTTTTATTTTTTTAATTAATAATTAATCTTAAAAAATTAATTTAATTTAATGTTGACTATTAATATTTAATGTATTTATAATTAATATTAAGAAATTTATTATAATATTTTGTTAATTAAAAAAATCTTAATTCGTTAAAGTAAAAAATTATGTGAAATTTATATTTTAAATATTATAAAAATAGTAATTGATATTGCTGAAATTAGATTGATGACGTGGCGGAAATGAGTTATACTGTGATTGGTTTAAACCTGCAAAAAAAGAAAATGTGAGGTAGTGGGTGTCCATGGCAACCACTCTGATACTCAAGTGAGTATATTGAAAAAGAAATTGAATGCAATAAACTACTTGAAGCTTTTTGTGTAAGAGAACAGTGTACCTTTACCTCTTAAATTCTTCTCCTTTTATACTGTAGAAAGGTAGAGATAAATATAATATTTTCCGATAATCCGGCGGTGATGTGGTGAACTGTTTAATAAGGGGTACCGCCAGCTAATAGCTTGATAATTCTGTAATCATAAGCGTAATGGAATTTGCCGGACTGTGCCTAATAAGAGTAACTTTATACCAAGACTTGTCCTATCCAAGGTAGGGCGAGTCTTGATGATAACTCAAGCATTCGAGGTATCCAAGTCTTCCTTTTCCTAGAATTGCATTTACCACTTATCAGGTCCTTGTCATGTAGCTCTATCTCGTGGTGACAGCTCATGATTTACTTTGAGTGATTGTTATGTAATATTAGAGGTCTCTTCGTTGATTTTTGATTCTTCAGATTTGAAGGTGACAGTCTACTTTTTTAGTTACGTAGTAGGATTTGATTGGCTTTTACTACTTGTATCTTTTTGTCTACCCTTGGTCATGATGGTTGCCTATTTTTTTAAGCCATATTTAAAATTTTGCCAATTATGCCACTGTATAAAAACCCTCATTTCTTTCCTGTTTGTTTGCGATTGTCATCTGCGGGAGACATGAAATCATATCAGTGCACAGGATATCATCATGGTCTATAAAGAACAGCTGAAGACGGATCTTTATGAAAGTGTAAGCATAATGCTTAGCTCTAAGGACCGCAACCAGCTTGACTAACGGTTTTTCAACGATTTAAACAGAGGTTATATCTCAAATTATGAATTCGGTGATTCCATTTTTTGCTCCAAAAAAGGAGTCAAAGCATATTCATACGCCTGATCTAACAGATATAAAATAATTTATAGAGTTTGCCAAATAGAATTAATGCCGCGGCCAGGAAAATCCCTAACAGTAACTTGATCAAATACCAATACTGCATAAATAATACATAAACTTCAATCCAAATTACTACAACTAATAAGATTCTACAAAGCTTTATCTCTAGCACATTGCTTTTTGTCGCTTCCAGTTTGGGCACTGTATCAACCACGCTTATGCATATTTCAAAGAAAAACACTGCTAAAATTAATTCGGAAAAACAGACACAAGAAATATTGTTGATTCAAATCCCTTCACTGCTAAAATTAATTCAAATCCCAAGTCATCAAAAGTTATTGTTCTAGACCCACCAGTGCACTCGGTCACATTTTCGCCTGTCATCTTTAGGTGAATTCCTCCAGGGGGGCTTCCTTCTTGCTCATGGACATCAAAGAATTGCTCTAACCTCAGCCTGCAAAAATATAAAATATCATCAAGATTAGTAAAGAAGATGTTACAGTGAACAAAATCTTGTTGCATTATATTCATTCCTGTTAACAGTTTATATTCGGACATTGTCCCAGATAAGAGATATACATATGCCCAATAAACAAAATGAGAGACATATGGGCCCAATAACTAGGATTATTCTACTTAGCCAAATGCTTACAAAAATTATTGATATTGACTGTGATAGCTCACCTACCAAACATCATTGGTTGACATTATTTGGCACTAAATTCCCATAGAATTTCAATACTTTGATGGAAACCAACATCAAAGTGGTCTAAGTGCTCCTTCGATTTTGGAGAATGCCTAGGATGCTCTTGCTTGCTTGCTTGTACAAAGTGGGAATTGCACGCATCAATGTGCTGATATATAAACCAAATGCACATGTTACATATAACTCCTCTAACTGAGTAGCTTCATAAGCCTTTACATGCATTCCTGATAACAAAAATTTTCTCATGAGCCAATGTCAACTTGATTGCTGACAGGATTTAGAATCCAAATATCTTAGTTCAACTTCTGAAAGCTGCATCCAAGCAAGCTGAAAAGCAATTTGGAAAAGAAAAAAAAACCTTCTCCAGCAAAATATATCATTTGACTTCCTAATCCTAAGCCACTTCAACAATGGAGGATATAGAACATGTAAAAGAGAGATTCATAAAGACAAATTACTTGAACAACTAAAACTAAATATGTCCCAACTAAAAGATTAAGCAACTAAATAAGAGGTTGAAAGCTGATTGTAAATATTTTTTTTTTTCTGCAAAAACTCAGCTGATAGATTTGCTTATTAAATGTGAATTATCTGTGGCCAAACTTGGCCCTTCAAAGCTAATCACATTGACAAATTTTAATAATCTGATATTCAACATGTACTCAATCAGAAAAAGGAAATAAGGAGCATTTTGTTTATGAGTGAGATTCATAATAACCAACAGAGACTTTTTCTGAGAAATTAGAATAATTATTGAAAATTATATGCAGTGTATTATATTTCATATGCACAATAATTTTTCAAACTGCAAATATATTGTGAATCAAAGCACTGGCCAACATCAAACTGGTCTAAACTTGATATGATTTCAGTTTTATTAGATACCAATTTCATAGATAAAGAAACTAAAGATACAACAACAAAACCTAATATGACTTACAAGATCACTCAATTTTAGTAGAATATTCACTAATTTCCAAAATCTCCAAACATTGAAATCTATTTTATAGGAACTAGAACACGATATATTGCAGCAACCAAAACACAAAATTAAACAACAAGGAAAAATACATGGAACTATGACAACTAGAAAAGAAAATTAAATCAAGCAACCCAAATTAAAAACACATGGAACTATGACAACCAGAATAAGAAATTTAATTCAACAGCCCAAACTATACTTGAGAACCCATGGATATAACATAAAACCTATGGAAAGCATGATAATTTTCTTACATAACATCCGCCCAAAGTAAGCTATGGAAAGGATTTGACAAGTGGAAAAAGCAGTCCCACCACAAAAAAGGGAGACTCGGACACTTTAACACCCGGCTTATCGTCAAAACTCGCCCCCTGATAGGCCGAGTCTTGGTACAAACCATTATTAGACACATTCCCATTTCGCCTGTGATCACGGGATCACCAACCTATTAACTGAGTGATGTCCATTATCGAGCAATCGGCTATATCATCGTTGAATTTTCAGGAAATATTATATTTATCTCCATTTTTTTACAGTACAAAAGGGGAACGATCTTAGAGGCAAAGGTACGCTATCTCTAGTACCACTCAAACTCTAAGTAATCCATTGTATTCTCTCTATTCTTAAGATATTGACTTGAGCGCAGCAAGAGTAGCTACCATGGACACCCACCATCACCTCATATTTTTTCTCTTACAGGTTCCAGCCAATCACAACACAGTGTCATTCCGACGACATCATCAATCTAATATCAGCATCATCATTTGATTTCACTGCCAGGAAACCCATTGGATTCTCTTTGATCATTTGGATTAACGACAAGCTCTCGTTACTTTTCTCCCTCTAAAGAAGGAACTTTTCTTTCCAGTTCTTGAAAATGGCCGGAATTGTACATGTCATCACCGGAGGATCTGACAAGGGTAAAGGAAAAAATAAATGGGTAGCAGAAGATATCCTATTTGTCCATCAAGAAACATGGACTAAGTAAGTGGTAAGATTCAACCTCCTAGACAAAGCGATCGAATTCTTTCAAAACAACCCAATAGTCATCAAGATCCTCCTAAACCGGTATGAGGTGAGGAGGGTAATGGTGGATACAAGTTGTTATGTTAACCTTCTTATCCTAAATGTTTTTAACAAGTTAGAATTGAATAAAAACAGTCTTGTCAGAGTCTTCTACTCATTAGTAGGGTTAAGAGATAAAACTGCAGCAGTGTTGGGTCTATCAACTTTCCCCTGGTACTGGGGGACGAAAAGTATAGGCGAGAGTTGTGCGCAGAATTTGCGGTGGTAGACATTCCATTTGCATACAATGTGATACTCGGCTATCCAGTCGTGTACTGCCATGATATCATTATTAATATGAGTGCTATGTGTCTTAACCTTTCAGCTCCTTGGGGAATAGCAGTCGTCTACGGAAGTCTGAGGTCACCCAAAAAAGATTACGAATACCCTGTAAAAAGTCTTTAGAAAAGCAACCATGCCATCGAATTGCTAGAGAAGTCAGAATCTCATGTAAAACCAAAACCTGCGGCTCCGGTAGAGGAGGTCCAAGTAGGGAAGGAGCAAAAGGTGCGGTTTGGCACTGCATTAACCGAGAAAATGAAGGCTCGCTTAATAGAGTTGCTGAAGAGCCAAGTAACCACTTTCCCTTGGACTCCAAAAGATGTAACAGGTGTAGACTCGACTCTCATCATCCATAAGTTATCCATTGACAAGACCGTTAAACTGGTCCAATAAAAGAAAAGAAAGTTCGCACAAAAAAAGCAACAGGTGATCAAAGAGGAGGTTGATGTAACGACTCGAAAACCGGACCGCTACCGGCGCTAGGATCCAGATCGACTTAAGGTCGTCGGGACCCGTAGCAAGTCTACTATACATCCTGTCATACCTGATAAATCCCATACATGATCATACATATTCATAAAAACTTTAAACTTTTCACATATACCAAGCTTGACCTGTACATGCACCATAACTGTAAACGTAAAACCCCTTACTGGAGCCCTCATCAAATGCTCCAGTTGGGTCAACATCTCATATGTCAAGTCTGGTTCAACATGTCTCATCATTAAACATTTACATCAATATCATGTACAACAGGGATTTACAATAAACACTAGGGCCAAGCACAATACTAATCCCCATTACATTACTTTACATTACATCATTTTACATTTCACTACATTACATGTCCACTAGCACTCTATTACATGATATAACCATGGCCATTACCCTTGCTGACTCCCTGTGCTATCTCTGGTCCTGCAAACCTAGGGGTTAGGGGAAGGGGTGAGCTACTAAAGCCCAGTGAGCAGAACAATAAAACAGTTTATAAAGGTATGCCATTATGAAATGCATCACAACACAAGTAAATCACCTTAAGATGGGATTGTCACCAATAGCCCCTTACATATCCAATAAATGCCCGGCCCTCGACGGAGCTCCTCAGGACTTCCTCTTAAACATAACATAACATGTCCAACTGTGCCGGGGGCGATACGGCCACACCTGGTCTTCTCTTACATATTGCCAAGGGCGATACGGCCACACCTGCTCTTCTCTTACATATACATATTGCCAGGGGCGATACGGCCACACCTGGTCTTTCCATCTCATATCATATCATATCCCATCGAGGGCTAATGGATCATCCAATATCCATCCACATCAACAATGAATAATGAAATGCGTCATATTCGTGGATTCTAATGCAACAACCTATAAACATGGCAATCATGATGCATGAACATGCTTAAAAGTTTATTTGCTTTAAAAAATAAAAGAGTCGTGTTCTACTCACCTCTGGCTGACGCTTTACTGACTCTATAGCAGCTAGCTCACTGCTGACCTCCTCGGTCTCTCAGGTCCGATCCTACACAGGTGGACTCAAATGAGGGACCAAACATACTCTAACATAACTTTAAACATTTCCCCAAAAACCACCTAAAACATCACAAAACATTCATAAAAAACATGCAAAGGAAGGCTGGACAGGGCACTTTCAGCGGCAGGTTTGGCGGCCGAAAGTCCCTCTAGAGCCGAAAGTCAGGCACTTTCGGAGGCAGGGTTCGGCAGCCGAAAGTCCTTCCAGAGCCGAAAGTCACAACCTTCGGCGGCAGGTTCGGCGGCCGAAACTCCCCTCCAGAGCCGAAAGTCCAAACTTTTGGGGGCGAGTTTAGGCAGCCTAAAGCTGCCTTCAGGCAGGTTCGGCGGTCGAAACTGGCTTCGGCGGCCCGAACCTGGGCTCTCCCAAAGAGCAGAACCCGAGCCTCACATGCACATCCAGCCACCCCAAAGCCTCTCAACTCATACCAACTCACACAAAAGTATGCATAAACATATTTTCAAGCATTTAGGGGCTTAAAACTAGCCTATACCCCAACAACATCACATTAAGCATACATTTAACATAAACGGTACATAAACCCTAATATTTTAGATCTACTCTAAACATGCATTAAAACCCTTAACCCCTTCTTAAAACTTACTTAAAACATGAAAGAAGAGGAGGATCTACACTTACCCCTTGAAGATCGAGAGGAGATGCGATCCCAAACTTGGAGATGTGGAGGAAACGAACTCCGGAGGTCTCCAAGCTTCTAAAACCTTGATCTTAACTTAAAATCTTCAAAACATGGTAAAAACTCATAAAAACTCGGGGAGATTTGAAGGAAAACATGAAATCAACCATTGAGGGTTAAGAACTCACCTATGCCCGAAAATGGAGAGACAAAACTTGCCCATTTTAGGACATGGGGCCTTTTATAGGTGGCTGGCCAAACCACCTTCGGAGACCAAAGGTGCTTCCACAACTCCACCATGTTTGGCGGCCGAACTTGGGGTTCGGCGGCAGCAAAAGGGAGCCATCTTCGGTGGCCAAACCTGGCATTTCCCTTCAAAACTTTCTTTTCTTTCAAAACTCAAATTTCTTTCTTGATCAAACCATAAAAACATGTAAAAACATTTTAGAAAACCTTTATTTTATCCTTCTAGAAGGCTTCCGACATCTGAGGAATTCTGGATTCCAATGGAGATTCCACCAGAAGGTAGGAATTTCGATGCAGGGATCCAGCCGGGTATTACATTCTTCCCCCCTTTAAGAACATTCATCCCCGAATGTTCAACAAACAAGCATAAACATCAAGAGAAACATATAAAACCTAGAACACTCACTTTAGAAGAGATAAAGATATCGCTGGAGTATGAACTCCCGGGTCTCCCAGACACACTCTTCTATTCTGTGGTGATTCCAAAGGACCTTCACCATCAGGATTTTCTTGTTCCTCAGCTTTCTAATCTGAGTGTTTATGATCCGTACTAGCTGCTCAACATAGGTGAGATCTCCTAGGATCTCTACATCTGGCTCATTAAGAACCTTGCTCGGATCTGACACGAACTTCCATAACATGAAAACATGAAAAACCGGATGGATTCTCTCCATGGAAGTAGGTAAGTCTACTTGTACGATACATTCCCAACCTTTTTGCAAGACCTCGAAGGGTCCGATGTATCGTGGAGCTAGCTTACCTTTCTTCCCAAAATGAACCACCCCTTTTCATAGGAGACACCTTGAGCAACACCATATCTCCCTCCTGAAACACTACAAGATTTCTACGAACATCTGCTTAACACTCCAGCCGGCTCACAGCCATTTTGATTCTTTTTCTAACCACCGGCCTTCTCCATGCAGTAAATATGGGATAAATTGCCAAGCGATTTCCGGCTGAGGGCATTTGTCATAACATTTGCCTCACCTGGATGATACTGAAACTTGTAACCATAGTCACTAAGTAATTCTACCCATTTTCTCTGCCTTTGGTTCAACTCTTTTCGACTCAAGATGCACTGCAAGCTTTTATGATCTGTAAAGATCTCTCATTTTACCCCATACAGGTAATGCCTCCACATCTTGAGTGCAAGGATCACAACTGCCTTTTCTAGATTATGTGTAGGGTAATTTCAACTCGTGCTTCTTCAGCTCTTAGAAGCATAAGCAATTACCCTCTCATTTTGCATCAACACACAACCTAGTCTCACTCGGAACACATCACAGAGTACTGTGAAGTCTTCATTATTGGTGGGCAGAGCTAACATCGGTGCTGACGTCAACCTTCTCTTTGGCTTTTCAGAGCTTTCTTCACACTATTCTAACTAAACCAACCTCTGATTCCTTCTTGGTCAACCCGGTCATAGGAGCAGTAACTCTGGGGAAGTTCTGAATGAACCTCCTGTAGTAACCTGCCAAACCCAGAAGCTCCTAATCACATTACTGTAGTGGGTCTGGGCTAGTTAGCTACAGCTTCAACTTTCTTAGGGTCTACCTCAAAACCCTTTTCTGATATATCATGACCCAAGAAAGATATGCTCCTTAACCGGAACTCACATTTGGAGAACTGGGCATCCAAGCCATGTTCTCTCAGGGTCTGCAACACTGTCCTCAGATAATGGGCATTCTCCTCTGCGTTCTGGAATACACTAAGATATCGTCAATGAAGACAATAACAAAGTGATCCAGAAACTGACTAAAACTCTGCTCATGAGGTCCATGAATGATGCAGGGGCATTGGCTAGCCCGAACGGCATCACTAGGAACTCATAGTGCCCATATCTGGTCCTGAACGCCGTCTTTGGCACATCTTCTTCTCTGATTCTTAACTGATGATACCCAGATTTCAGATCTATCTTGGATAAACAACCGGCTCCTGCTAGTTGGTCTAAATAGATCATCGATCCTAGGTAACAGATACTTGCTCTTGGTAGTGACTTTGTTCAACTGCCTGCAGTCGTTACAAAGTCTTAAGGATTCATCCTTTATTCTCATAAACAACTCTAGAGCACCCCAAGGTGAGGTACCCGGTCAGATGAAACCCTTGTCTACCAACACTTGCAATAACTCTTCAACTTCTTTAACTCTGCAAGTGCCATCCTATAGGGAGGGATAGAGATGGGTTCGGTTCCCATCATCACTTCAATTTCAAACTCTATCTCCCTAGCAGGTGGTAAACCTGGCCGCTTGTCTGGAAAAACATCTAAGAACTCTGTGACTGCGGGCACTGAGGAGGGCTCCCTAACCTGACCGCTATGCTCTCTAACATGAGCAAGAAACCCTCAACAACCTCTCCTGAACAACCTACGAGCCTGCAGGACTGATAACAAACCTCTAGGTATTCCCACACTGTCCCCTCTAAAGACTACCTCTGACCCATTCTGATCTCTGAACCTGACTACCTTGTCTCTGCCATCCAAGGTAGCACCATGAGTAGAAAGCCAATCCATCCCTAGAATGACGTCAAAATCAGTCAAATCTAGAACCACTAGGTTGGCTGGTGTTAGTGTATATGCCCTAGGCCATTATCTTGGACCTTTTTGTATGTCGTTTTGGTTATTAATAAAAGAGGTTTTTATCATTATTATTTGTTTGCATGTTACATAATAATGATTATCATCCCTGGTTACTTATTATTATGTTGATAATAATAAAATATAACTGGTATGATTATTGATTGATAATCATGAGATGATTATGTATATGTTGATATAATTCAATAATCATAAGTACTTGTTAGAGAACAAAGTATTGGATGGACCCGCATTGAGATCACTACATGGGTCATTGTCATAAGTGAATCTCAAAGTAGTTATGTCTTAATCCTTTGACTTGAGATTGTCATAGTTTCCAACATAAGGACTATTATGTTTTGACATAATCAAACGTTGTCTTTAATCGGATAATCATAAAGGTTATGATTGAGCATAATAGAAATTATGTAGAGGATAATGAACAATCAAGATAGGATTTGTCCCTCTCTATGAGAGAGATATCTTCTGGGCCCCTCGATAAGTGAGACTGAGAAATGCATGGCCATGCTCAAATGAATTGATAGTGTGATCAATATCATTTGAATTTATCAGTCTACTTAGAGATCGAGAAATCATAAGTTTGAACATTATAAGTTTGACATTAACCATGACTTATGTTCAAACTAGATATCGTGTGACAAATGGATTAATTCATGTTCTATTTATTAGGCTTTATTGGACTATTGATCCTCATATTAGTTGGGTAGTCATAATGCCTTGCTAGAGGCCACTTATGACTTATGGGTCTTGTGGGACTGGGCCTATTGCCAATTAATGTGAGCCTATTGGGTCACACACAAAAGAACGTTGTTAATGTGCTATGTCATATTAATGGGTTAAAAGCCCAAAGCCCATTAATATAATTAATAATAATAAAGTGTTATTATTATTAATATTAATTATTAATATAATTAATAATAATAAGTGTTATTATTATTAATATTAATTATTAATATAATTAATAATAATAAAGTGTTATTATTATTAATCATTTATTATTATGAGATAATAATATTTAAAAGATCTGCAATCTATCTATAATTGTTACAGATAAAGGACTCTATCACATAAGGTATTTGAGTATCTGCGAGATTGTGATAGTTGGTTATGAACACAACTCCTTTTAGGAAAAGGAGTTGTGGGAAAAACACAACTCCTTTTAGGAAAAGGAGTTGTGGGAAAAACACAACTCCTTTTAGGAAAAAGAGTTGTGGGAAAAACACAACTCCTTTTAGGAAAAAGAGTTGTGGGAAAAACACAACTCCTTTTTGGAAAAGGATTTGTAGGAAAATACAACTCCTTTTAGGAAAAGGATTTGTAGAAAAACAAAAGACTGAAACATATAAATACCGAAAAACACAACTCCTTTTAGGAAAAAGAGTTGTGGGAAAAACACAACTCCTTTTTGGAAAAGGATTTGTAGGAAAATACAACTCCTTTTAGGAAAAGGATTTGTAGAAAAGCAAAAGACTGAAACATATAAATACCCCTTCTACGAATTGTGGAAGGTACACGTGTTTTTGAGAAAACTCAGTCTAAAAGATTGCAGATTGTAGAGCACATAATCTATCCATCTTTGAGAGAGTTAGCACTCTAGAAGGATAGAAGACGTTTGTGTGGATACCATTGAGGGTGTTCGTTTGAAAAGGCAGCACCATCAGTCCGGCATTGTTTCTTCTTGACGAGATTAACAGGTTAGTCTCATATCCATCTTATTAATTAAATGAAACACTCGGATTTTGGGAAAGGAAATCAACAGAGATTTTATTTTTCCGCTGCGCAACTGGGTTGCAATAATCTCGGGATTTCCCAATAGTGGTATCAAAGCCAACCTGTACTTTTCGTTTAAATTAATTATGTCATAATTGATATTATATATGCGATATATATTTATTAGAATGGCATGATAATTATAGATAAATGATTGGATCATTTAGAAAATTTTAAATTTTTATTAGAAAAAATTAAAATAAATAAATAATTAAATTAAAAAAAAAAGAGAAATCAATTTTTGGAAATCATGTTCACGAGGAACACGATTCCTGTGGCCATGGTCAGCTGTTGTGAATAGTGCGGCAGAAGATGGGCCATGGTCAGCTGCTGTGAATAGTGCGGCGGCTGCTAGGGAAGAAGATGCAGTTGCAAGCCAAATTATGATTTGGTCCCTGCAATTTTGAAGATTTTTCAAACATAGTCTTTTGGGCAGAAAATAAATTTTAAATTATTTTATTTTAGTCTTTAAATCATATTTAAATGACTATGTAAAATAATTTTATTTTAATTTTTATTATTTTGTTATACATTAGTATGAGATACAATACATGATAGTCTATATATATATATATATATATATGTATGTGTATTGGATGCTATAATATATATATATGCAAGACAAAATAGTTAAAATTAAAATTGAACCCTCACTCTAAAATTTTAAGTTTTAATGCCACCCATATATTAAACACCTATCAAGACTAAGATCACCAAAATGCAGGTTTTGCCAAAGCAAAGTGCATTAGGTTATCCTAGTAAGATAGGATGAGTAATGGTTACTCATTTATTTAATTTTGGTTGAACTTAATTAGGCTATCAAAACGGTTTTGGGCCTAAGGCATTAGATGGGGTATAACATGCATTTGACATATGATGTCAATACCTCATAGTCTAAGAGTTACATTAGATGTAATTGATAAGGGGTTACCTACCTAAATAACTTAATTCTAAGCGTCATGCCAAAGCTGACTTAGAATTAGGTGAAATATGGATCTTAGCCCACTAAAATATTATTATTATTTTGAGGGTTATATTTTTGTAATACCCGGCTAGACTCCGGTATCAGAATTCCTACCGTCCGGTGGAATCTCGGATGTCGGAAACCTCTAGAAGGGTAAAAACCATGTTTTCATGAAATGTTTTAATGTTTTTGATGATTTTAAGTAAAGAGGAAATGAGTTTTTGAATAAAAACAACCTTGGAGGAAAGCTCAGGTTCGGCCGCCGAACCTCAAGTTCGGCCGCCGAACATGCATGCGTTGCGAGTGTCCTTTAGGCCCCCGAAAGCATAAGTGAGGGAAGTCCAGGTTCGGCTGCCGAACCTCAAGTTCGGCCGCCGAACATGGCATGCATGCGGAGGCACATTCGGCCCCCGAACGTGGCCTGGCCAGCCACTATAAAAGGGTCCCTTAGCCGAAAACGGGCGAGTTTTCCCCATTTTCGGCCAAGGTGAGCTCTCCGCCACCCCTCACCGATCTTTGATGCTTTTCCTCTAGATCCTTCAAGTTTTTCACTTGTTTTAACCTTGTTTTGAAGATTTGAGCTTTTGAGCAAAGTTTTGGAGCTTTGAGGTTCAAGAACTCAAATCTCTCCCAACCCCAAGTTTGGTCGCCTCTACTCTCGATCTTCAAGAGGTAAGAGTCGATCTCTAGCTTACATTATGTTTTAAGTAAGTTTTATGAAGTTCATGGGGGTAGAATGCATGTTTAGGTTAAAGTTATGTTTATGGGTATAAATGTATGTTCATGAACAATGTGGCTTGCAAATGCTTGTGTATGTGTGTTGTAGTTGGGGTTTAAGTTAGTTTGAGACCCCTAGGAGCTTGTGTGCATGTTGTGGTTGAGCTAAAAGCATGATGGTATGAATTTGAGGAGGTTGTGCATGTTTGAACCAAGTTTCTGCCCTTTGGGAGAAACCAGGTTCGGCAGCCGAAGGGACTTTCGGCCGCCGAACCCTCTTGTGGAGGCAGCCTTCGGCTGCCGAAGCTTGCCCCCGAAAGGAGACTTTCGTCTCTGTCTGGGAGTTTTGGCCGTCGAAAGTGCCGCCGAACATGCATGAGTTTCGCCTCTGTCTGGGAGTTTCGGTCGCCGAAGGTGCCGCCGAACCTGCCTGACTTTCGGCTCTGGAGGGACTTTCGGCCGCCGAACTTGCCGCCGAAAGTGCCCTGTCCAGCCTTCTTTTGCATGTTTTTGCATGGATGTTTTGAGATGTTTTAGGGGGTTTTTGGGGGATGTTTTTAGAGTTATGTTATAGTATGTTGGTCCCTCATTTGAGTCCACCTGTGTAGGTTTGGACCCGAGGAACCGAGGACCCCAGCAGTGAGTTCAGCTGCTTCTGTGTCTGTCAGAGCTAGCCAGAGGTGAGTGGAATGACTCTTATGCTTTTAAATAAATCAGTTTTGAGCATGTTCATGCGTCACGAATGCCATATGATATTTTAGGATGCTTGCATTAGAAATCACGAATATGTTGCATTGCATAATATATTGTTGATGTGGATGAATGTTGAATGATCCATTAGCCCTCATATTTTATGACGTGATGATATGATATGGAAGTCCAGATGTGGCCTGCACTACACCCCTGGCACTATGTAAGAGGAAGACCGGATGTGGCCTGTACTACGCCCCCGGCATCATGGATTATGTATGTTACGTTATGTTATGTATAAGAGAAAGACCAGGTGTGGCCTGCACTACGCCCCTGGCATGATTGGATTATGTAGAGGGCTAATTGGTGACAAGTTCATCCTTGATATGATTAGTTGTGATGTGATGCATTTCATGTTATCATATGTTTTAAATGCTTTACTATTCTGCTCACTGGGCTCTAGTAGCTCACCCCTCTCCCAAATTCCCCAGGTTTGCAGGTACGGGTTAGACAGAGAAGTCAGGAAGAGTAATGAAGTCATATCTATGTAATAGTTAGAATGTGGACATGACAGATTGTATAATGATGTATAGATATGTAATGTAATGATATTGAGGTTAGAAGGGTGCTTGACCATAGTTTAATGTAATCCCTTTGAAACATGATCTTAATGTTATTGATGTCCATGTTTAGCCAACTCAACACATGTTATGCCACCCATTGGGGGCATTGATGAGATCCCACAGAGGGGTCAAGATATGATTATGTATATGTTCAGTGCATGCACAGGTTGAGTTTGGCGTATGATAGAATGTATGAAAGAAAAGTTTTAAATTTTTATGTATGTTGTTGATCATGTATGGGATTAAACAGGTTTCCAGGATGTATATTTGGCTTGCTACGGGTCCCGGCGGCCTTAAGTCGACCCGGATCCTAGCGCCGGTAGCGGTCCGATTTTCGAGTCGTTACAGAATGGTATCAGAGCCCTAGGTTCATATGGTCGGACCTAGAGTGTCGGGCTCATAAATGTTATAGAAGGTCAAGCACAGTAGGAAAGGTCATGTCCACTAAGATAGGATGTGGAGTCCTGTCTTACATGATGATGTGAAATGCTATGATATGAATGATATGCTATGATGTGTGATGCGGGTTCATGTGTGCCCACATGAACCATATGATGCTAATGTTTATGTGATGTGTACTGTTTTTCAGAAAACAGAATGAGAGGAACTCGTCGATCAGCAAGATTGACTGGAGTACCACCTGAGGATGAGGGCACGAGCGCCCGTCCTCCAGCATTGCCTAGGGCAATGTCTAGTAGGTCTAGTAGAGAAAGAGCAGTAAGAGACCCTAGAAGGTCTTTGGATCTGGGTAGAAGCAGATCAATCAGAGGAACAGTTCAGAGAGGAGCGTCAGGGGATATGGGGGATGATATGGATGTAGAGCAGAGGAGGGATGGCAGTTTGGGAGTTAGCATGTCAGAAGAGGGAGTGGGAGAATCCCAAGGAGGCACTCAGGCCTCGGGATTTGTTCAGCCACCTTACTACCCACCCTTCTCACAAAACCCCGGGTATTCGATGGGAGGCACATCGGACTACCACAGCTTTAGCCCTTATCCCACACAGATGCCATACCCACCCTACTACCCACCATATTCACAGTACCCAATGTATCCACCTCCACCTTACTATCCAAATCCAGCAAACCCTACCCCAGGGGATGCTGCACCTCCTCCTCCTCCAGCAGAGCCAGCAGCCCCAGTTACCCAACCTCCTAGACCTAGCTCAGCCAGTGGGAGCAAGGTCAAGATGACCGACTACATGAAGTTGGGTGCTCCCCAGTATGAAAAAGGGGATGACCCGTTTGTGTATCTTGAGAGGGTCAAGGTGATCATAGATGAGATTGGGGCTGATGATAGTAGAGCCATTCAGATGGCTGGGTTCACACTTAAGTGCAAGAAGGCACGATAGTGGTTCAAGAATTATGTGAACCCGAAAGTGGATAGCATGTCTTGGGAAGAGTTTGCAAACGAGTTTGCAGGATGGGCTTTCCCAGATAGTTCAAGGGAGCTGAAGATGATAGAGTTTGAGCAGTTGAGGCAGACTGATGAGATGGGTGTAGAGGAGTTCACAGACAGATTTTTGGAGCTGTTGCCTTTTGCAGGGCAAAGCCTTGACTTAGACCAGAAAAGGTCAAGGAGGTATATCATGAAACTCCACTCCAGGTATTCCTCCTTGATCCAGTCAGCAGATAGGGAGAGCTTCCATGCCATAGTGGATATGGCTCGGAAAATGGAGGCCAGTGCCATCGTTCAAGGGTCAGTTAAACAGTCAGTGGCACAGCCTTCTGGTTCTAAGACCCCAGGCTCTTCTTCAATGAGTGCAGCAACCTCAGGTAGCAAGAAGTGGGACAGAGGTCCCAGAAAGTCTAAGAAGAACAAGTTTTGGAACAAGGTTAAGTCCAGTCTGGGACTAGGGACTGGCTCAAGCTCTGGTGCGGATAATGCAGTTTGTGCAAGGTGTGGTAAGCCACACAGAGGAGTATGTCGGTTTGGGACGACGGCCTGTTACAGATGTGGTCAGGAGGGGCATATGTCTCGAGACTGTCCAAGAGCAGCCCCGATGGCTCAGTCCCAGCAGACAGCTTCAGGCAGTGTAGCGCAGCCAGCAGCTCCAGCCATGACTCAGGCTAGTGGCAGAGGCAGAGGGAGAGGGGCAGCCTCTTCTTCAGCGGGTTTTAGAGGTGAAGGTCCATCAGCTCCAGCGCGGATCTTCACGATGACACAGCAGGAGGCAGATGCATCTAACACCGTGGTGGCAGGTAATTTAGTCATTGGTTGTTCAGATGTGTATGCCTTGATGGACCCTGGTGCATCTCATTCTTTTGTTACACCGAGAGCCGTCCAGAGGTTAGGGTTGATGATCTCTGAGTTAGAGTGTCCTCTCTGGGTCAGTGGACCCAAGTGTGATCCATCAGTGGCAGAGTCAGTCTGCCAGTGTAGTCCTGTGTTTGTTGAGGGAAGATGCTTGTCCGCCGACCTTGTGGTTCTAGACTTGACAGATTTTGACGTCATTCTAGGGATGCACTGGTTATCTACCCATGGTGCTACCTTGGACTGCAGGGATAAGGTAGTCAGGTTCAGAGGTCAGGATGGGTCAGAGGTTGTCTTCAGAGGAGACAGGAGGGGTACACCTAGAGGTCTGATATCAGCTCTTCAGGCTCGTAGGTTGCTTAGGAGGGGATGTCAGGGGTATTTGGCTCATGTGAGAGAGCTTAGCAGTCAGGTTAGAGAGCCCGCCTCGGTGCCAGTGGTTAGAGAGTTCTTAGATGTGTTCCCAGACGAGCTGCCAGGTTTACCACCTGCTAGGGAGATAGAGTTCGAGATAGAACTGATGCCTGGAACCCGACCGATCTCTATCCCTCTCTACAGGATGGCCCCAGCCGAGTTGAAAGAATTGAAAGAACAGTTGCAAGAACTGGTAGACAAGGGCTTCATCCGACCGAGTACCTCACCCTGGAGTGCTCCAGTTTTGTTTGTCAGAAAGAAGGATGGATCCCTTAGACTTTGTATCGACTACAGACAGTTGAACAAAGTCACTACCAAGAACAAGTACCCTTTGCCAAGGATCGACGATCTATTCGACCAGCTAGCAGGAGCGGGTTGTTTCTCCAAAATAGATCTGAGATCTGGGTACCATCAGCTGAGGATCAGAGATGAGGACGTGCCAAAGACGGCTTTCAGGACCAGATATGGGCATTTTGAGTTCCTTGTAATGCCGTTCGGGTTAACTAACGCCCCTGCAACATTCATGGATCTCATGAACAGAGTGTTTAGTCAGTACCTGGATCACTTTGTTATTGTCTTCATAGATGATATCTTGGTGTATTCCAGGAATGCAGAGGAGCATGCCCATCATCTGCGACTGGTTTTACAGACCTTGAGGGAACATGGCTTGTATGCCAAGTTCTCTAAGTGTGAGTTCTGGCTGAGGAGCATTTCGTTCTTGGGGCATGTAGTGTCAGAGAATGGGATAGAGGTGGACCCCAAGAAGACATAAACTGTGGCTAACTGGCCTAGACCCACTTCAGTGACGGAGATTAGGAGTTTCTTGGGTTTGGCAGGTTACTACAGGAGGTTCGTTCAGGACTTCTCGAAAATAGCAGCTCCTTTGACCAGACTAACCAGGAAGAATCAGAAGTTTCTGTGGACCGACCAGTGCGAATAGAGTTTCGAAGAGCTTAAGAAGAGGTTGACTTCAGCACCAGTTTTAGCTCTGCCATCTAGTGATGAGGACTTTACCGTCTTTTGTGATGCGTCCCGTGTGGGGCTGGGTTGTGTACTAATGCAGAATGAGAGGGTGATTGCTTATGCTTCTAGGCAGCTAAAGAAGCATGAGTTGAATTACCCCACACATGACCTTGAGATGGCAGCGGTAATCTTTGCACTCAAGATGTGGAGGCACTACCTCTATGGGGTAAAATGTGAGATCTTTACAGATCATAAGAGCCTGCAGTACATCCTGAGTCAAAGAGATCTGAATTTGAGACAGAGGAGATGGGTAGAGCTACTGAGTGACTATGATTGCAAGATTCAGTATCATCCGGGTAAGGCGAATGTTGTGGCAGACGCCCTAAGCCGGAAGTCACTAGGCAGTTTATCCCACATATCGGCAGAGAGGAGGCCAGTGGTGAAGGAGTTTTACAAGCTCATTGATGAAGGTCTACAGTTGGAGTTGTCTGGTACAGGTGCCTTGGTGGCCCAGATGAGAGTGACACCTGTGTTTCTGGAGCAAGTGGCTCAGAAACAGCATGAGGACCCAGAGTTAGTAAAGATTGCTAGGACTGTTCAGTCAGGCAAGGACAGTGAGTTCAGATTTGACAATAAGGGGATCCTCCGCTATGGGAGTCTATTGTGTGTACCAGATGACATAGGGCTAAAAGGAGACATTATGAGGGAGACTCATAATGCAAGATACAGCGTTCACCCCGGAGCCACCAAGATGTATCAAGATTTGAAGAAAGTTTATTGGTGGCCAGCGATGAAGAAAGAAGTGGCACAGTTCGTGTCGGCCTGCGAAGTGTGTCAGAGGGTGAAGCTGGAACATCAGAAGCCGGCTGGAATGCTTAACCCGCTACCTATTCCAGAGTGGAAATGGGAGAATATAGCTATGGACTTCGTAGTGGGGTTACCGGCGACGTCCAACAGATTGGACTCCATATGGGTGATTGTGGACAGACTCACCAAATCTGCTCACTTCATCCCTGTCAGGAGTGGCTACTCTGTGGACAAGTTGGCGCAGGTATATGTGGATGAGATCGTCAGGCTGCATGGGGTTCCGGTTTCGATAGTGTCGGATAGAGGGCCCCAGTTCACCTCCAGGTTTTGGCGGAGTCTGCAGAATGCCATGGGTACTAGATTGAATTTCAGTACTGCCTTCCACCCCCAGACGGACGGACAGTCCGAAAGGACCATCCAGACTATCGAGGATATGCTGAGAATGTGTGTGCTGGACTTTGGCGGTTCTTGGAGGCAGCATCTACCTTTGGTGGAGTTTGCCTACAATAACAGCCATCATGCTAGCATCGGGATGACTCCATATGAAGCTTTATATGGGAGGAAGTACAGGTCACCTGTTTGCTGGGAGGAAGTTGGAGAAAAGGCTTTGGCAGGGCCTGAGCTAGTAGAGATCACCAGCAGGGTGGTACCCATAATCAGAGAGAGAATCAAGACTGCTGCAAGCAGACAAAAGAGTTATGCAGACATCCGCAGAAGACAGGTAGAGTTTTAGGAGGGGGATCTGGTATTGCTCAAGGTGTCTCCAATGAAAGGAGTGGTTCGCTTTGGGAAGAAAGGTAAACTAGCTCCGAGATACATCGGACCCTTTGAGATCTTGCAGAAGATTGGAAATGTGTCGTACAAGCTAGATTTGCCTGCTTCAATGGCAAGAATCCATCCGGTTTTCCATGTTTCAATGTTGAGGAAATTTGTGTCAGATCCGGGCAAGGTTCTTAGTGAGCCTGATGTGGAGATCCAAGAGGATCTCACCTATGTTGAGCAGCCAGTGCGGATCATAGACACCCAGATCAGAAAGCTAAGAAACAAGGAAATCCCTATGGTGAAAGTCCTATGGAACCACCACAATTTGGAATAATGCACTTGGGAGACACGGGAGTCCATGCTCCAGCAATACCCTTATCTTTTCTAAGGTTAGTTTCTTGTTTGTTTCATGTGTTTTATGTGTATGATATGTGTATGCCATGCTATGTGTTAGTTGAGGAACATTCGGGGACGAATGTTCTTAAGGGGGGGAGAATGTAATACCCGGCTAGACTCCGGTATCGGAATTCCTACCGTCCGGTGGAATCTCGGATGTCGAAAACCTCTAGAAGGGTAAAAACCATGTTTTCATGAAATGTTTTAATGTTTTTGATGATTTTAAGTAAAGAGGAAATGAGTTTTTGAATAAAAACAACCTTGGAGGAAAGCTCAGGTTCGGCCGCCGAACCTCAAGTTCGGCCGCCGAACATGCATGCGTTGCGAGTGTGCTTTAGGCCCCCGAAAGCATAAGTGAGGGAAGTCCAGGTTCGGCCGCCGAACCCCAAGTTCGGCCGCCGAACATGGCATGCATGCGGAGGCACATTCGGCCCCCGAACGTGGCCTGGCCAGCCACTATAAAAGGGTCCCTTAGCCGAAAACGGGCTAGTTTTCCCCATTTTCGGCCAAGGTGAGCTCTCCGCCGCCCCTCACCGATCTTTGATGCTTTTCCTCTAGATCCTTCTAGTTTTTCACTTGTTTTAACCTTGTTTTGAAGATTTGAGCTTTTGAGCAAAGTTTTGGAGCTTTGAGGTTCAAGAACTCAAATCTCTCCCAACCCCAAGTTTGGTCGCCTCTACTCTCGATCTTCAAGAGGTAAGAGTCGATCTCTAGCTTACATTATGTTTTAAGTAAGTTTTATGAAGTTCATGGAGGTAGAATGCATGTTTAGGTTAAAGTTATGTTTATGGGTATAAATGTATGTTCATGAACAATGTGGCTTGCAAATGCTTGTGTATGTGTGTTGTAGTTGGGGTTTAAGTTAGTTTGAGACCCCTAGGAGCTTGTGTGCATGTTGTGGTTGAGCTAAATGCATGATGGTATGAATTTGAGAAGGTTGTGCATGTTTGAACCAAGTTTCTGCCCTTTGGGAGAAACCAGGTTCGGCAGCCGAAGGGACTTTCGGCCGCCGAACCCTCTTGTGGAGGCAGCCTTCGGCTGCCGAAGCTTGCCCCCGACAGGAGACTTTCGTCTCTGTCTGGGAGTTTCGGCCGCCGAACATGCATGAGTTTCGCCTCTGTCTGGGAGTTTCGGCCGCCGAAGGTGCCGCCGAACCTGCCTGACTTTCGGCTCTGGAGGGACTTTTGGCCGCCGAACCTGCCGCCGAAAGTGCCCTGTCCAGCCTTCTTTTGCATGTTTTTGCATGGATGTTTTGAGATGTTTTAGGGGGGTTTTTGGGGGATGTTTTTAGAGTTATGTTATAGTATGTTGGTCCCTCATTTGAGTCCACCTGTGTAGGTTTGGACCCGAGGAACCGAGGACCCCAGCAGTGAGTTCAGCTGCTTCTGTGTTTGTCAGAGCTAGCCAGAGGTGAGTGGAATGACTCTTATGCTTTTAAATAAATCAGTTTTGAGCATGTTCATGCATCACGGATGCCATATGATATTTTAGGATGCTTGCATTAGAAATCACGAATATGTTGCATTGCATAATATATTGTTGATGTGGATGAATGTTGAATGATCCATTAGCCCTCATATGTTATGACGTGATGATATGATATGGAAGTCCTGATGTGGCCTGCACTACGCCCCTGGCACTATGTAAGAGGAAGACCGGATGTGGCCTGTACTACGCCCCCGGCATCATGGATTATGTATGTTACGTTATGTTATGTATAAGAGAAAGACCAGGTGTGGCCTGCACTACGCCCCTGGCATGATTGGATTATGTAGAGGGCTAATTGGTGACAAGTTCATCCTTGATATGATTAGTTGTGATGTGATGGATTTCATGTTATCATATGTTTTAAATGCTTTACTATTCTGCTCACTGGGCTCTAGTAGCTCACCCCTCTCCCAAATTCCCCAGGTTTGCAGGTACGGGTTAGACAGAGAAGTCAGGAAGAGTAATGAAGTCATATCTATGTAATAGTTAGAATGTGGACATGACAGATTGTATAATGATGTATAGATATGTAATGTAATGATATTGAGGTTAGAAGGGTGCTTGACCATAGTTTAATGTAATCCCTTTGAAACATGATCTTAATGTTATTGATGTCCATGTTTAGCCAACTCAACACATGTTATGCCACCCATTGGGGGCATTGATGAGATCCCACAGAGGGGTCAAGATATGATTATGTATATGTTCAGTGCATGCACAGGTTGAGTTTGGCGTATGATAGAATGTATGAAAGAAAAGTTTTAAATTTTTATGTATGTTGTTGATCATGTATGGGATTAAACAGGTTTCCAGGATGTATGTTTGGCTTGCTACGGGTCCCGGCGGCCTTAAGTCGACCCGGATCCTAGCGCCGGTAGCGGTCCGATTTTCGGGTCGTTACAATTTTAGTGGGAGATTATTATCACCTCAATATTAATTTACTAAATTAATTATGTTTGCATATTTTTATAGATAATTATGACTGCTAATAACAATTCCACCTTATCACTGCGATCTATCCTTGAGAAGGATAAACTGAAAGAAAATGGGACTAATTTTGTTGACTGGTTTAGAAATTTGAAAATTGTTCTCAAGCAAGAGAAAAAGTCCTATGTGCTTGATGAAGCTTGTAATACCCGGCTAGAATCCGGCACCGGAATTCCTGTCATCTGGTGGAATTCGGGGTGTTGGACTGCTATAGGAAGGTAGGCATTATGTTTTCTTACATGTTATATTTTGGTTTAAGGTGTTCAAGTTGAAAGGATATGTGTTTTGAAGAGAAAAGTCTATGGAGACTTTTGCCAAGTTCGGCCGCCGAAGGTAAGTTCGGCTGCCGAAAGTGCCCAATGTTCGGCTTCCGAAGGTCAGATTCGGCCCCCGAATGTTGCATGGTTTTGCATGCGATTCGGCTGCCGAAGCTGAGTTGGCCAGCCAGCTCTTGTGCCTTCCTTAGTCAGCATTGTGGACAGGTGTTAATTCCACACCCTATCCAGAAGTTTGGCTACGTCTCCAATATGTTACAGCTCCTGCAGAGTTGCTTTATTTTGTTGGTTTTCAAAAGTTATTGAAGGTGTGAGCAAACAAGCTTAGTGTTGAGGTTTTATGCCTTTGACGAGGAGTTGATCCATTTCTCTTTGTTCAGATCGTTCATCTTCTAGTGTACAGGAGGTAAGTGAAGATCTTGAACATGTTTTTATGGTTTACAGAGGTTTGTTGGGTAGAGATGCATGCTTAGGGAAAAAAGGGTGTTTTTGATGGTTTATGCATGTAAGCATGATTATGTGTTCTCTTTGATGTGTTTGTTGGGGTGTTTAGGTAGTTTTGGACCCCTTTGTACATATACATGAGTATATGTGTGTTAAGGAGTTGAAGTGTGCATGTTTTGAGAGGTTGAAGGGATGGAGGTGTAACGCCCCGGAAATCCGGACCGCTACCGGCGCTAGGATCCGGGTCGACTTAAGGCCGCCGGGACCCGTAGCAAGCCTGACATAAAACCTGTAAACCTGTATAATCCCATACATGATCAACAACATACATAAAAATTAAAACTTTTCCTCATACATACTGTCATCAACTAACTCAACCTGTGCATACTCTGAACATATTCATAACATAGTCCCTCTGTGGGATCTCATCAAGCCTTAAAGGCAAAACAACCTGTGTTGAGTTAGTTTACATAAACATCATAACATAAGATCATGTATATACAAAAGGGATTAACAATACATTATGGTCAAGCACAACTCTATCCTCAATAACCTCATTACTTAACATCCTGAATATTTTTACATTTCATCATAATACAATTGTCATGTCCACAAACTAACTATTACATACATATGACTTTTTCTTCTTGCCTTCTCTATCTATCCCGTACCTGCAAACCTGGGGGTTAGGGGAGAGGGGTGAGCTAGATGCCCAGTGAATAGAACTGTAAAAAGAATATTTAAAACATGCTATCATGAAATGCGTCACTGCACAAATAAATCACACCACGGATGGACTGATTCAAAAATCCCTCAACTCCATGCCCGGCCCTATTATGGGCACCACAGGACTTCGTATTGCCCGGCCCTATTATGGGCACCACAGGACTTCGTACTCGGAGTTATTGCCCGGCCCTATTATGGGCACCACAGGTCTTCGTATTGCCCGGCCCTATTATGGGCACCACAGGACTTCGTATATAGAAGGCTAATGAATAATCCTAATGTCCATCCACTATCATCTATCACAACAATACAATGCGGCATAGTCGTGAATTCTAATGCAAACAACCTATAATATGATCATGATGCATGAAGCATGATAAAAGCATTTCATTTCTTAATTTAAAAGGTTAAGCTTAGTTCCACTCACCTCTGGCTGACTCTGACAACTTCTGTAGCAGCTGGCTCACTGCTGGGGTCCTTGGTTCCTCGGGTCCGAACCTACACAGGTGGACTCCAATGAGGGACCAAACATACTTAAACATAACTCTAATATATCCCCTAAAAACCCCCTAAAACATCCTGAAAATATCACATAGAGACATGCATGAAGTGGCTGAACAGGGCACTTTCGGCGGCACCTTCGGCGGTCGAAAGTCCTGAACAAAGACGAAACTCAGGTAGGTTCAGCGGCACCTTCGGCGGCCGAAAGTCCCAGACAGAGACGAAAGTCTCTTTTCGGGGGCAACTTCGGCAGCCGAAAGGCTTGCCTCCCCAGCCATGTTCGGCGGCCGAAAGTGCCTTCGGCTGCCGAACCTGGTTTCTGCCAAAGGGCAGAAACTTGGCTCCTTTGTGCATTCTCGCCTCCAAACTCACCAATCATGCATATATCTCAACCAAACAAGCATACAAGTTCCTAGGGGCCTCAAAACAACAAACACCCCAACTACAACACTTCAAACATACTCAAACATGCCACATTGCTCAAAAATCACATAAAACCTAACATAGCTCAACTAACTTAAACATGCATTTCTACCCAATAAAACTTCTTAAAACTTCTTTAAAACATATAAGGAGCTTAAGATCGGCCCTTACCTCTTGAAGATCGAGAGGAAGACGACCCAAACTTGGAGATCCACGAAAATGAGCTCCTGAGTTCCCAAAGCTCCAAAACTTGGTTTAAAAGCTCAAAACCTTCAATGCAAGTTTAAAACTCAAGAAAAATGGAAGAGATTTGGAGGAAAAACACTAGATTTGGAAGAGGGAGGTCGGAAGCTAGCTGTGGCCGAAAATGGGAGAAAGCTCGCCCATTTCGGCTAAGTGCCCCTTTTATAGGTGGCTGGCCAGGCCACGTTCGGGGGCCGAACTTGCCTCCGCATCCATACAATGTTCGGCGGCCGAACTTGACTTTCGGCGGCCGAACCTGAACTTCCCTAACTCATGCTTTCGGGGGCCTAACGTGCCTCCAAAACGCATGCATGTTCGGCGGCCAAACTTGACTTTCGGCGGCCGAACCTGGGTTTTCCTCCTAGGACTTTTCATGCAAAAACTCATTTAGTTTCATACTTTAAAACCATTAAAAACATGAAAACATTTTATGAAAGCATGGTTCTACCCTTCTAGAGGTCTCCGACATCCGAGATTCCACCGGACGGTAGGAATTCCGATACCGGAGTCTAGCCGGGTATTACATTCTCCCCCCTTAAGAACATTCGTCCCCGAATGTTCCTCAACTAGCACATGTAAGGCATACAACATAACACACATACAAGGCACATAAACACATAGGGATCTAACCTTAAAAGAGATGAGGGTACTGCTGGAGCATAGACTCCCGTGTCTCCCAAGTGCATTCTTCCAAGTTGTGGTGGTTCCACAGGACTTTCACCATCGGGATTTCCTTGTTTCTTAACTTTCTGATCTGGGTGTCTATGATCCGTACTGGCTGTTCAACATAGGTGAGATCCTCTTAGACCTCTACATCAGGCTCACTAAGAACCTTGCTCGGATCTGACACAAACTTCCTCAACATTGAAACATGGAAAACCGGATGGATTCTTTCCATCGAAGCAGGTAAATCCAGCTTGTACGACACATTCCCAATCTTTTGCAAGATTTCAAAGGGTCCGATGTATCGTGGGGCTAGTTTACCCTTCTTCCCGAAGCGAACCACTCCCTTCATTGGAGACACCTTGAGCAATACCAGATCCCCCTCCTAAAGCTCTAACTGTCTTCTGCGGACGTCTGCATAGCTCTTCTGTCTGCTTGCAGCAGTCTTGATTCTTTCTCTGATTATGGGTACCACCCTGCTGGTGATCTCTACTAACTCAGGCCCTGCCAAGGCCTTTTCTCCAACTTCCTCCCAGCAAACAGGTGATCTGCACTTCCTTCCATACAAAGCTTCATATGGAGCCATCCCGATACTAGCATGATGGCTGTTGTTGTAGGCAAACTCCACCAAAGGTAGATGCTGCCTCCAAGAATCGCCAAAGTCCAGCACACACATTCTGAGCATATCCTCGATAGTCTGGATGGTCCTTTCTGACTGTCCGTCAGTCTGGGGGTGGAAGGCAGTACTGAAATCCAACCTAGTACCCATGGCATTCTGCAGACTCCGCCAAAACCTGGAGGTGAACTGGGGCCCTCTATCTGACACTATTGAAACAGGAACCCCATGCAGTCTGACTATCTCATCAACGTACACCTGCGCCAACTTGTCCACAGAATAGCCACTCCTGACAGGGATGAAGTGAGCAGATTTGGTGAGTCTGTCCACAATCACCCATATGGAGTCCAATCTGTTGGACGTCGCCGGTAACCCCACTACGAAGTCCATAGCTATATTCTCCCATTTCCACTCTGGAATAGGTAGCGGGTTAAGCATCCCAGCCGGTTTCTGATGTTCCAGCTTCACCCTTTGACACACTTCGCAGGCTGACACAAACTGTGCCACTTCCCTCTTCATCGCTGGCCACCAATAAACCTTCTTCAGATCTTGATACATCTTGGTGGCTCCGGGGTGAACGCTGTATCTCGCATTATGAGCCTCTCTCATAATGTCTCCTTTTAGCCCTATGTCATCTGGTATACACAATCGACTCCCATAGCGGAGGATCCCCTTATTGTCGAATCTGAACTCACTGTCCTTGCTTGACTGAACAGTCCTGGCAATCTTCACTAACTCTGGGTCCTCATGCTGTTTCTGAGCCACCTGCTCCAGAAACACGGGTGTCACTTTCATCTGAGCAACCAAGGCACCTGTACCAGACAACTCCAACTGTAGACCTTCCTCAATGAGCTTGTAAAACTCCTTCACCACCGGTCTCCTCTCTGCCGTGATGTGGGATAGACTGCCTAGTGACTTCCGGCTTAGGGCGTCTGCCACGACATTCGCCTTACCCGGATGATACTGAATCTTGCAATCATAGTCACTCAGCAGCTCTACCCATCTCCTCTGCCTCAGATTCAGATCCCTCTGACTCAAGATGTACTACAGGCTTTTATGATCTGTGAAGATCTCACATTTTACCCCATAGAGGTAGTGCCTCCACATCTTGAGTGCAAAGATTACTGCTGCCATCTCAAGGTCATGTGTGGGGTAATTTAACTCATGCTTCTTTAGCTGCCTAGAAGCATAAGCAATCACCCTTTCATTCTGCATCAGTGCACAACCCAGTCCCACACGGGACGCATCACAAAAGACTGTAAAGTCCTCATCACTAGATGGCAAAGCTAACACTGGTGCTGAAGTCAACCTCTTCTTAAGCTCTTCAAAACTCTCTTCGCACTGGTCAGTCCACACAAACTTCTGATTCTTCCTGGTTAGTCTGGTCAGAGGAGCTGCTATCTTTGAGAAGTCCTGAACGAACCTCCTGTAGTAACCTGCCGAACCCAAGAAACTCCTGATCTCCGTCACTGAAGTGGGTCTAGGCCAGTTAGCCACAGTTTCTGTCTTCTTGGGATCTACCTCAATACCATTCTCTGACACTACATGCCCCAAGAACGAAATGCTCCTCAGCCAGAACTCACATTTAGAGAACTTGGCATACAAGCCATGTTCCCTCAAAGTCTGTAGAACCATCCTCAGATGATGGGCATGCTCCTCTGCATTCCTGGAATACACTAAGATATCGTCTATGAAGACAATAACAAAGTGATCCAGGTACTGGCTAAACACTCTATTCATGAGATCCATGAATGCTGCAGGGGCGTTGGTTAACCCGAACGGCATTACAAGGAACTCAAAATGCCCATATCTGGTCCTGAAAGCCGTCTTTGGCACATCCTCATCCCTTATCCTTAGCTGATGGTACCCCGATCTTAGATCTATTTTGGAGAAACAACCCGCTCCGGCTAGCTGGTCGAATAGATCATCGATCCTAGGAAATGGGTACCTATTCTTGGTAGTGACTTTGTTCAACTGCCTGTAGTCGATACAAAGTCTAAGGGATCCATCCTTCTTCCTCACAAACAAGACCGGAGCACCCCAAGGTGAGGTACTCTGTCGGATGAAACCCTTTTCTACCAGCTCTTGCAACTGCTCTTTCAATTCCTTTAACTCGGCTGGAGCCATCCTGTAGGGAGGGATAGAGATCGGTCTAGTTCCAGGCACCAACTCTATCTCGAACTCTATCTCCCTAGCAGGTGGTAAACCTGGAAGCTCATCAGGAAAGACATCCTGAAACTCTCTGACAACTGGCACCGAGGCCGGCTCCCTGACCTGACTATCTAGCTCTCTCACATGAGCTAAGTACCCCTGACATCCCTTCCTAAGCAACCTACGAGCCTGAAGAGCTGATATCAGACCTATAGGTGTGCCCCTCTTGTCTCCTCTGAAGACGACCTCTGACCCGTTCTGATCTCTGAACCTGACTACCTTGTTCCTGCAGTCCAAGGTAGCACCATGGGTAGATAGCCAATCCATCCCTAGAATGACGTCAAAGTCTGTCAAATCTAGAACCACAAGGTCGGCGGAGAGGCATCTTCCCTCAATAAAAACTGGACTGTACTGGCAGACTGACACTGCCACTGACGGGTCACACTTGGGTCCACTGACCCATAGGGGACACTCTAACCCAGAGACTATCAGACCTAACCTCTCAACGGCTCTCGGAGCAATAAATGAATGAGATGCACCCGGGTCCATTAATGCATACACATCAGAACACCCAATGACGAGATTACCTGACACCACGGTGTTGGATGTGTTAGCCTCCTGCTGTGTCATGGTGAAGATCCTGGCTGGAGCTGATGGACCTTCACCTCGGGAACCAGAAGAAGAGGCTACCCCTCTCCCTCTACCTCTGCCACTGCCCTGAGTTGTGGCTGGAACTGCCGGCTGTGCCACACTACCAGAAGCTGTCTGCTGGGGCTGGCCCATAAAAGGCGCTCTAGGACAATCCCGAGCTATGTGTCCCTCCTGTCCACATCTGAAACATGCATTAGTCCCAGCTCGACACACTCCCCTGTGCGGTCTTCCACATCTCTGGCATTCTGTACCATCTGAGCCTGAGCTCGAGCCACCGCCAAATCCCAGACCGGATTTCAACTTGTTCCAAAACTTATTCTTCTTCGGCTTCTTGGTGGTACTATCCCACCTCTTCTTACCTGAGCTCTGAGAAGAGAAACCTAGTCCTCCTCTGCTTGGGGTCTTAACCCCTGAAGACTGGGTCACTGACTGCTTCACTGACCCCTAAACTATAGCACTTGCCTCCATTCTTCGAGCCATATCCACCACAGTGTGGAAACTTTCTCTCTCAGCTGACTGAACCAACGAGGAGTACCTGGAATGCAGCTTCATAACATATTTCTTGGCTTTCTTCGTATCTGAATCTAGAGCTTGCCCTGAAAAAGGTAATAGCTCCAAGAATTTATCCGTGAACTCCTCTACACTCATGTGCTCTGACTGCCTCAGTTGTTCAAACTCAATCATTTTCAGTTCTCTAGAATTGTCTGGAAAAGCCCATCCAGCGAACTCATTCGCAAATTCTTCCCATGTCATACCGTCTAGTCTCGGGTCCACATAACACTTGAACCATTCCCGTGCCTTCTTGCACTTTAAAGTGAACCCTGCCATCTGAATGGCCCTGCTGTCACTTGCCCCTAGCTCATCAGTTATTGTCTTCACCACTCTCAGATACTCAAAGGGGTCATCCCCTGACTTGTATTTGGGAGCATCTAGCTTGAGGTAATCTGTCATCTTTACCTTGCTCCCATCGACTGAGCTAGGTCTAGGAGGTTGAGTAACTGGGGCTGCTGGTTCTGTAGGTGGTGGAGGTGGAGGTGCAGCATTCCCCGAGGTGGGGTTTGCCGGGTTTGGATAGAAGGGTGAGGGTGGATAAGCTGGGTACTGTGTGTAGGGTGGGTAGAAAGGTGGATAAGGCATGTAGGTAGGGTAGGGGTGAAAGCTGGAGTAATCCGATGTACCTCCCATCGGATACCCTGAACCCTGTGGGAAGGGTGGATAATGGGGTGGAAAACCATACCCCGAGGCCTGGACGCCTCCCTGAGACTCCCCTGTCCCTTCTTCCTGCATGCTCACATCCAGGTTCCCATCCCTCCTCTGATCCTCTTCCATAACCTCCCTTCTGCTAGCATCAAAAGACCTTCTAGGGTCCCTTGACACTCTCTCTCTGTTGGCTCTACAAGACATTGCCCTAGGCAATGTAGGAGGACGGGCGCTCGTGCCCTCATCCTCAGGTGGCACTCCAGTCAATCGTGCAGATCGACGAGTTCCTCTCATCCTATTCTCTAAAAAACAGCCCATGACAAGCAAACATTAGCATCATATGGTTCATGTGGGCACACATGAACCCTCATCGCATACATCACATAGCATAACATATCATTAATGCACATGCATAAAGTCATGGCATTTCACATCATCATGCAAGACAGGACTCAACATCCTATCCTAGTGGACATGACCTTCCTATTGTGCTTGACCTTCTAGAACATCTATGAGCCCGACACTCTAGGTCCGATCCTATGAACCTAGGGCTCTGATACCATTCTGTAATGCCCCGGAAATCCGGACCGCTACCGGCGCTAGGATCCGGGTCGACTTAAGGCCGCCTGGACCCGTAGCAAGCCTGACATAAAACCTGTAAACCTGTATAATCCCATACATGATCAACAACATACATAAAAATTAAAACTTTTCCTCATACATACTGTCATCAACTAACTCAACCTGTGCATACTCTGAACATATTCATAACATAGTCCCTCTGTGGGATCTCATCAAGCCTTAAAGGCAAAACAACCTGTGTTGAGTTAGTTTACATAAACATCATAACATAAGATCATGTATATACAAAAGGGATTAACAATACATTATGGTCAAGCACAACTCTATCCTCAATAACCTCATTACTTAACATCCTGAATATTTTTACATTTCATCATAATACAATTGTCATGTCCACAAACTAACTATTACATACATATGACTTTTTCTTCTTGCCTTCTCTATCTATCCCGTACCTGCAAACCTGGGGGTTAGGGGAGAGGGGTGAGCTAGATGCCCAGTGAGTAGAACTGTAAAAAGAATATTTAAAACATGCTATCATGAAATGCGTCACTGCACAAATAAATCACACCACGGATGGACTGATTCAAAAATCCCTCAACTCCATGCCCGGCCCTATTATGGGCACCACAGGACTTCGTATTGCCCGGCCCTATTATGGGCACCACAGGACTTCGTACTCGGAGTTATTGCCCGGCCCTATTATGGGCACCACAGGTCTTCGTATTGCCCGGCCCTATTATGGGCACCACAGGACTTCGTATATAGAATGCTAATGAATCATCCTAATGTCCATCCACTATCATCTATCACAACAATACAATGCGGCATAGTCGTGAATTCTAATGCAAACAACCTATAATATGATCATGATGCATGAAGCATGATAAAAGCATTTCATTTCTTAATTTAAAAGGTTA
Source organism: Manihot esculenta (assembly GCF_001659605.2). Classification (NCBI taxonomy): domain Eukaryota; kingdom Viridiplantae; phylum Streptophyta; class Magnoliopsida; order Malpighiales; family Euphorbiaceae; genus Manihot; species Manihot esculenta. Next base: position 16,596,524 of record NC_035173.2, read on the forward strand.
AGCTTAGTTCCACTCACCTCTGGCTGACTCTGACAACTTCTGTAGCAGCTGGCTCACTGCTGGGGTCCTTGGTTCCTCGGGTCCGAACCTACACAGGTGGACTCTAATGAGGGACCAAACATACTTAAACATAACTCTAATATATCCCCCAAAAACCCCCTAAAACATCCTGAAAATATCACATAGAGACATGCATGAAGTGGCTGAACAGGGCACTTTCGGCGGCACCTTCGGCGGCCGAAAGTCCTGAACAAAGACGAAACTCAGGTAGGTTCAGCGGCACCTTCGGCGGCCGAAAGTCCCAGACAGAGACGAAAGTCTCTTTTCGGGGGCAACTTCGGCAGCCGAAAGGCTTGCCTCCCCAGCCATGTTCGGCGGCCGAAAGTGCCTTCGGCTGCCGAACCTGGTTTCTGCCAAAGGGCAGAAACTTGGCTCCTTTGTGCATTCTCGCCTCCAAACTCACCAATCATGCATATATCTCAACCAAACAAGCATACAAGTTCCTAGGGGCCTCAAAACAACAAACACCCCAACTACAACACTTCAAACATACTCAAACATGCCACATTGCTCAAAAATCACATAAAACCTAACATAGCTCAACTAACTTAAACATGCATTTCTACCCCATAAAACTTCTTAAAACTTCTTTAAAACATATAAGGAGCTTAAGATCGGCCCTTACCTCTTGAAGATCGAGAGGAAGACGACCCAAACTTGGAGATCCACGAAAATGAGCTCCTGAGTTCCCAAAGCTCCAAAACTTGGTTTAAAAGCTCAAAACCTTCAATGCAAGTTTAAAACTCAAGAAAAATGGAAGAGATTTGGAGGAAAAACACTAGATTTGGAAGAGGGAGGTCGGAAGCTAGCTGTGGCCGAAAATGGGAGAAAGCTCGCCCATTTCGGCTAAGTGCCCCTTTTATAGGTGGCTGGCCAGGCCACGTTCGGGGGCCGAACTTGCCTCCGCATCCATACAATGTTCGGCGGCCGAACTTGACTTTCGGCGGCCGAACCTGAACTTCCCTAACTCATGCTTTCGGGGGCCTAACGTGCCTCCAAAACGCATGCATGTTCGGCGGCCGAACTTGACTTTCGGCGGCCGAACCTGGGTTTTCCTCCTAGGACTTTTCATGCAAAAACTCATTTAGTTTCATACTTTAAAACCATTAAAAACATGAAAACATTTTATGAAAGCATGGTTCTACCCTTCTAGAGGTCTCCGACATCCGAGATTCCACCGGACGGTAGGAATTCCGATACCGGAGTCTAGCCGGGTATTACAGGAGGAGCTTGTTTGCCGTCGGTGCTGAGTTCTGGATGAACTCAGGTTCGGCAGCCGAAGGTTCATTCGGCCGCCGAACCTCTTGCATGGTGGCTTTGGCTGCCACAGCTTGCCCCCGAGAGTTTTGCATGTTCGGCTCTGTTTAGGGGGTTCGGCCGCCGAAGGTGCCGCCGAAGGTTAGAGACTTTCGTCTCTGAAGTATGTTTTGGCCCCCGAAACTTGCCCCCGAAAGGGTTCGGCCGCCGAAAGAAAAGATTTGGCCGCCGAAGGTGCATGACTTTCGTCTCTGGAGAGGACTTTCGGCCGCCGAACCTGCCGCCGAAAGTGTCCTGTCCAGCTTTTCTTTTGCATGCTTTGCTTGCGTTTTAGAGTGAGGTTAAGGGGATTCTTGGGAAGTTTACTAGAGTTAGTCTTACGCTAGTTTGGTCCCTCATATTGAGTCTTTATGTGCTTATACAGACCAGAGGAACCAGAGAGAGCAGCAGTGAGTGTACAGAACCTGTAGAGTCAGTCTAGAGCCAGAGGTGAGTGGCACTAAACTGATACTCGTTTTAATTGAGACATTAAAGCTTTTAGCATATTTCATGCATCATATTTATGCAATAGGTTGATTGCATTAGAATCCACAAAGATGTTGCATTGCATAGCTTTATTGTTAGTGTGGGTAAATGCTGAATGATCCAGTGGTTCCAGACAGGAAGTCCAGGACCCCATTCTACGGCCTGGCAGGTATAGGAAGTCCAGGACCCCATTCTACGGCCTGGCGGGTATAGGTCAATGATCTATACTGTCAAAGGGTAAGTACAGGTGTTATATACACATATACATATATGGTACAGGAAGACCAGGACCCCAGTCTATGGCCTGGCACAATTTACTGGGACTATGTGGTGACGGGTTTACCCTTGATGTGGATTGTCTGTGTTATGATGCATTCCATCAGATCATAGTTTAATGAATTGTTTTATTGTTCTACTCACTGGGCTATAGAGCTCATCCCACTCCCTTAACCCCAGTCTTGCAGGTTCAGTGTACAGTGTACAGGGGAAGTGCAGAAGAATCCAGGAAAAGAGAAAAGACTTGTAATAGCTTAGAGTGGACATGTAATATTAAAGAGCTGTGCTTGTTGTATAATCAGTTAGCTATGTGCTTGACTTAGTGGTTTGTGTTGTAAATCTTTTGTTGTGTACATGATCTGTATATATAGAATATGTGAAAAACCAGGCTTAACAGGTATAATACAACCCATCTAGAGCAAGCTCTAGTCAGGGGTACAGAGTACAGGGTACTGAGATAGTGCATGCACAGGTTAAGCCCTGGTACAGAGAACAGAGTTTTTATTTTTTCACAGATTATGTTTGATCATGTATGAGATTTACAGGTACACAGAGAGGATAGCAGGCTTGCTACGGGTTCTGGCGGCCTTAAGTCGACCTGAATCCTAGCGTCGGTGACAGTCCATTTTGGGGTCGTTACAGATTGGTATCAGAGCCCTAGGTTCACATGATCGGACCTATAGAGAGAGTGTCGGGCTCATCGAGATTACAGTTGGTCAAGCACAATAGGGAATCATGTCCATTAGGATAGGATATGGAGTCCTATCTATTTGATGCTATGAAATGCATATGCATGTGTGTTATCTTTGAATTATATGTTTATGTGCTGAGATGTTATAGTATGTGTTGTTTTTCAGAGTTAAGATGCGAGGAACTCGTCGATCAGCTCGATTGACTGGAGTCCCATCAGATAGTGAGGGATTAGCTGCTCGTCCTCCTGCATTGCCGAGGGCAAGGTCTCAGAGATCGAGCAGGGAAGGCATGACAATAGACCCTAGAAGGTCTGTAGACGAGAGCAGAAGAGGGATAATTAGAGGAGGTAGATCAGAGGAAGAGAGGGAGGCCATGGAGACTGATCCGTCTATGGATGAAGGTATGGGAGAATCTCTGGGAGGTGTTCAGGCCTCAGGTTTTGATTATCCAGCTGTTTCCCAGGATCCAGAGTATCCGATGGAAGGTATGTCGGAGTACTCTCGATTTGACCCATATCCTACATCTATGCCATATATGCCATATCCTTACTATTACCCATCATATCCACCATATCCTATGTATCCACCCTCCCCTATCCATCCAAGTGCAGCACACCTAGAAATAAATGAACCAGTACCTCCACCACCACAAACAGAACCAGTAGTCCCTGTTGCACAAATACCTCCACCTAGTTCGTCTGGGAGGAAGGTGCAGATGACTGAGTACCTTAAATTGGATGCTCCTAAGTTTCATACAGGAGATGATCCATTTGAGTATCTGAGATGTGTGAAACTGATTACTGATGAGTTGGGTGCGGATGGTAGTAGAGCCATTGAGATGGCAGGGTTTACACTAAAGTGTAGGAAGGCTCGGGAATGGTTCAGGAACTATATAGAGCCTAGAATGAATAGTATGTCGTGGGGAGAGTTTGCTAATGAGTTTGCAGGATGGGCTTTTCCTGATAGCTCCAGGGAGATGAAGATAATAGAGTTTGAGCAGTTGAGACAAACAGATGAGATGACGGTTGATGAGTTCACAGATAAGTTTCTAGATTTGCTTCAGTACGTGGGTCAGGCCTATGATACTGATCAGAAGAAAGCTAGAAGATATACCATGAGACTTCATCCCAGGTATTCTTCTTTGATCCTTCCAGCAGAAAAGGAGAGTTTTCACTCTATTGTGGATGCAGCTAGGAAGATGGAAGCTAGTGCCAATATTCAGAAACAGTCAAAGGCATAGGCTTCGGGTTCTAAGGCCCCCAGTTCAGGCACCTCAGGTAGCAAAAGATGGGATAAGGCAAAAGGAACAAAGAGTAGGTTCTGGAGTAAAGTCAAGTCTGGCCTGGGAATGGGTAGTGGCTCAAGCTCTAGCACAACTATTCCAGCGTGTAGGAGATGTGGAAGACCACACAAAGGAGCTTGTCAGTTGGGATCTTCAGCCTGTTTTAGATGTGGACAAGTGGGGCATTTTGCTCGAGAATGTCCTCAGGTGACTTTTGTGGCACCTTCCCAGCAGATGAGTTCAGGCAGTGTAGCACAGCCAGTAGGGCAGCCAGTGGCTCCAGCCATGCCTCAGAGTAGTGGCAGAGGTAGAGGGAGAGGGGCAGCCTCTACTTCAGCAGCAGGTTCCCGAGGTGGAAATCCTGTAGCCCCAGCACGGATTTTCACTATGACTCAGGAGGAGGCTAATACATCGAACACAGTGGTGTCAGGTAATCTCATCATTGGGTGTTCAGATGTGTATGCTTTGATGGACCCCGGTGCTTCTCATTCCTTTATTTCTTCGAGAGCCATAGAGAGATTGGGTTTGATCAGTTCTGAGTTAGAGTATCCTCTCTGGGTCAGTGGACCCAAATGCGACCCATCAGTGGCAGTGTCAGTCTGTCATTTCAGTCCAGTGTTCATAGCAGGTAGATACCTTCCAGCTGACCTTGTGGTTCTAGACTTGACAGATTTTGACGTCATTCTAGGGATGGATTGGTTATCTACATATGGTGCTACTTTGGACTGTAGAGACAAGGTAGTTAGTCTCAGAGACCAGGATGGGTCAGAGTGTATCTTTAGAGGAGATAGGAGAGGTACACCCGAGGTCTGATTTCAGCCCTTCAGGCTCGTCGTTTGCTTAGGCGGGGTTGTTAGGGGTTTCTAGCTCATGTGAGAGAGCTAGACAGTCAGGTTAGGGAACCAGCTTCGCTACCAGTCGTTCGAGAGTTTCCAGATGTGTTTCCAGACGACTTGTCAGGACTACCACCTGGTAGGGAGATAGAGTGTGAAATTGAACTGTTGCCTGGTACCAGACCTATCTCTATTCCTCCCTACAGGATGGCGCCAGCTGAGTTAAAAGAGTTGAAAGAACAGTTGCAGGACTTGGTAGATAAGGGTTTCATCCGCCCTAGTACCTCACCTTGGGGTGCTCCAGTGCTTTTTGTCAGGAAGAAGGATGGATCCCTCAGACTTTGCATTGACTACAGACAGTTAAACAAGGTCACTACCAAGAATAGATATCCTCTGCCTAGGATTGATGATCTATTTGACCAGCTAGCTGGAGCAGGTTGTTTCTCTAAAATAGATCTGAGATCCGGATATCATCAGTTGAGAGTCAGAGAGGCAGATGTGCCTAAAACAGCTTTCAGAACCAGATATGGGCATTATGAGTTCTTAGTGATGCCGTTCGGGTTGACTAACGCCCCTGCAGCATTCATGGATCTCATGAACAGAGTTTTCAGCGAGTATCTGGATCACTTTGTGATTGTCTTTATTGATGACATCTTAGTGTATTCTAGAGATGCAGAGGAGCATGCCCAGCATCTGAGGATCGTTCTGCAGACATTGAGAGAGCATGGGTTATATGCCAAGTTCTCGAAGTGTGAGTTTTGGTTAAGGAGCATTTCCTTCTTGGGACATGTAGTATCAGCGGAAGGGATTGAGGTAGACCCCAAGAAGATAGAGACTGTAGCTAACTGGCCCAGACCCACTACAGTGACTGAGATTAAAAGCTTTCTGGGACTGGCAGGTTACTACAGGAGGTTCGTACAGGACTTCTCAAAGATAGCAGCTCCTATGACCAAACTGACTCAGACGAACCAGAAGTTTATCTGGTTAGACCAGTGTGAAGAGAGCTTTGAGGAGCTCAAGAGGAGATTGACGACAGCACCAGTGCTAGCTCTGCCTATTAGTGATGAGGATTTCACAGTGTTCTGTGATGCATCTCGAGTGGGATTGGGTTGTGTTTTGATGCAGAGAGATAGGGTGATTGCTTATGCTTCGAGACAGTTGAAGAAGCACGAGTTGAATTACCCCACCCATGACCTAAAGATGGTAGCAGTTATCTTTGCACTTAAGATGTGGCGACATTACCTCTATGGGGTTAAATACGAGATCTTTACTGATCACAAGAGTTTACAGTACATCTTGAGCCAGAGAGAACTGAACTTAAGGCAGAGAAGATGGGTCGAATTGCTTAGTGATTATGATTGTAAAATCTAGTATCATCCGGGTAAGGCGAATGTTGTGGCAGACGCCCTAAGCCGGAAGTCACTAGGTAGTTTATCTCACATAGCAGCAGAGCGGAGACCAGTGGTGATGGAGCTTTATCAGCTCATCGAGGAGGGGTTACAGCTAGAATTATCTGGTACAGGTGCGTTGATTGCACAGATGAGAGTGGCACCAGTGTTTCTGGAGCAGATAGTTCAGAGACAGCATGAGGACCCTATATTGATGAACATTGCCAAGACTGTTCAGTCAGGCAACAGTGCAGAGTTCAGATTTGATAATAAAGGGATCCTTCGTTTCGGGAGTCGACTTTGTGTACCAGATAGTAGCGGTCTGAAGGAGGACATTATGAGAGAAGCTCATAATGCGAGATATAGTATTCATCCAGGAGCCACCAAGATGTATCGGGATTTGAGGAAGGTGTATTGGTGGCCAGCCATGAAGAAGGAAGTGGCACAGTTCGTGACAGCCTGTGAAACTTGTCAGCGGGTAAAATTAGAACACCAGAAGCCGGCTGGAATGCCTAACCCACTGCCGATTCCAGAATGGAAATGGGAGAACATAGCTATGGATTTTGTAGTGGGTTTACCAGCAGCGTCCAACAGGATAGACTCTATATGGGTGATTGTGGACAGACTCACAAAATCTGCTCATTTCATTCCAGTTAGGAGTAACTATTATGTGGATAAGTTAGCACAGGTATATCTGGATGAGATAGTGAGATTGCATGGAGTCCCAGTGTCTATAGTTTTAGACAGAGGACCTCAGTTCACCTCCAGATTTTGGCAAAGTCTGCAAAGTGCAATGGGCACGAGATTAGATTTTAGTACTGCTTTCCACCCACAGACTGATCGGCAGTCAGAGAGGACCATCCAGACCATAGAGGATATGCTCAGAATGTGTGTGTTAGACTTTGGCGGTTCTTGGAGGCAGCATCTACCCTTGGTGGAGTTTGCCTACAATAACAGTCATCATGCTAGCATTGGGATGGCTCCTTATGAGGCGTTATATGGGAGGAAGTGCAGATCACTTGTTTGCTGGGAAGAGGTATGAGAGAAAGCTCTTGCAGGGCCAGAGTTGGTCGAGATTACCAGTAGAACAGTGCCCGTGATCAGAGAAAGGATCAGAACAGCACAGAGTAGGCAGAAAAGTTATGCAGACATTCGCAGGAAACTGTTAGAGTTTCAGGAGGGAGATTGGGTATTGCTGAAAGTGTCTCCAATGAAAGGAGTGGTTCGTTTTGGGAAGAAGGGTAAGTTAGCTTCACGGTACATTGGACCCTTTGAGGTTTTACAGAGGATCGAAAATGTATCATATAAGCTGGATTTACCCACTTCTATGGAGAGGATTCACCCGGTATTTCATGTTTCTATGCTACGGCAGTTTGTGTCAGATCCGAATCAGGTTCTGAGTGAGCCTGAGGTGGAGATTCTTCCAGATCTCACCTATATAGAGCAGCCAGTGCGGATTCTAGACACTCAGATCAGACAGCTAAGGAACAAGGAGATCCCGATGGTGAAAGTTTTGTGGAACCACCATAATATAGAAGAGAGTACCTGGGAGACGCGGGAGTCTATACTCCAGCAGTATCCACATCTGTTTTGAGGTTAGTTTCCTCCTCTTTGTTGTGTTTTTGGTTGTTTTAGGAACATCCGAGGACGAATGTTCTTAAGGGGGGGAGAATGTAATACCCGGCTAGAATCCGGCACCGGAATTCCTGTCGTTTGGTGGAATCCGAGGTGTTGGACTGCTATAGGAAGGTAGGCATTATGTTTTCTTACATGTTATATTTTGGTTTAAGGTGTTCAAGTTGAAAGGATATGTGTTTTGAAGAGAAAAGTCTATGGAGACTTTTGCCAAGTTCGGCCGCCGAAAGTGCCCAATGTTCGGCTTCCGAAGGTCAGATTCGGCCCCCGAATGTTGCATAGTTTTGCATGCGATTCGGCTGCCGAAGCTGAGTTGGCCAGCCAGCTCTTGTGCCTTCCTTAGTCAGCATTGTGGACAGGTGTTAATTCCACACCCTGTCCAGAAGTTTGGCTACGTCTCCCATATGTTACAGCTCCTGCAGAGTTGCTTTATTTTGTTGGTTTTCAAAAGTTATTGAAGGTGTGAGCAAACAAGCTTAGTGTTGAGGTTTTATGCCTTTGACGAGGAGTTGATCCATTTCTCTTTGTTCAGATCGTTCATCTTCTAGTGTACAGGAGGTAAGTGAAGATCTTGAACATGTTTTTATGGTTTACAGAGGTTTGTTGGGTAGAGATGCATGCTTAGGGAAAAAAGGGTGTTTTTGATGGTTTATGCATGTAAGCATGATTATGTGTTCTCTTTGATGTGTTTGTTGGGGTGTTTAGGTAGTTTTGGACCCCTTTGTACATATACATGAGTATATGTGTGTTGAGGAGTTGAAGTGTGCATGTTTTGAGAGGTTGAAGGGATGGAGGAGCTTGTTTGCCGTCGGGGCTGAGTTCTGGATGAACTCAGGTTCGGTAGCCGAAGGTTCATTCGGCCGCCGAACCTCTTGCATGGTGGCTTTGGCTGCCACAGCTTGCCCCGAGAGTTTTGCATGTTCGGCTCTGTTCAGGGGGTTCGGCTGCCGGAGGTTAGAGACTTTCGTCTCTGGAGTATGTTTTGGCCCCCGAAACTTGCCCCCGAAAGGGTTCGGCAGCCGAAAGAAAAGATTCGACCGCCGAAAGAAAAGATTCGGCCGCCGAAGGTGCATGACTTTCGTCTCTGGAGAGGACTTTCGGCCGCCGAACCTGCCGCCGAAAGTGTCCTGTCCAGCTTTTCTTTTGCATGCTTTGCTTGCGTTTTAGAGTGAGGTTAAGGGGATTCTTGGGAAGTTTACTAAAGTTAGTCTTACGCTAGTTTGGTCCCTCATATTGAGTCTTTATGTGCTTATACAGACCAGAGGAACCAGAGAGAGCAGCAGTGAGTGTACAGAACCTGCAGAGTCAGTCCAGAGCCAGAAGTGAGTGGCACTAAACTGATACTCGTTTTAATTGAGACATTAAAGCTTTTAGCATATTTCATGCATCATATTTATGCAATAGGTTGATTGCATTAGAATCCACAAAGATGTTGCATTGCATAGCTTTATTGTTAGTGTGGGTAAATGCTGAATGATCCAGTGGTTCCAGACAGGAAGTCCAGGACCCCAGTCTACGGCCTGGCAGGTATAGGAAGTCCAGGACCCCATTCTACGGCCTAGCGGGTATAGATCAATGATCTATACTGGCAAAGGGTAAGTACAGGTGTTATATACACATATATATATATGGTACAAGAAGACCAGGACCCCAGTCTACGGCCTGGCACAGTTTACTGGGACTATGTGGTGACGGGTTTACCCTTGATGTGGATTGTCTGTGTTATGATGCATTCCATCAGATCATAGTTTAATGAATTGTTTTATTGTTCTACTCACTGGGCTATAGAGCTCATCCCACTCCCTTAACCCCAGTCTTGCAGGTTCAGTGTACAGTGTACAGGGGAAGTGCAGAAAAATCCAGGAAAAGAGAAAAGACTTGTAATAGCTTAGAGTGGACATGTAATATTAAAGAGCTGTGCTTGTTGTATAATCAGTTAGCTATGTGCTTGACTTAGTGGTTTGTGTTGTAAATCTTTTGTTGTGTACATGATCTGTATATATAGCATATGTGAAAAACCAGGCTTAACAGGTATAATACAACCCATCTAGAGCAAGCTCTAGTCAGGGGTACAAAGTACAGGGTACTGAGATAGTGCATGCACAGGTTAAGCCCTGGTACAGAGAACAGAGTTTTTATTTTTTCACAGATTATGTTTGATCATGTATGAGATTTACAGGTACACAGAGAGGATAGCAGGCTTGCTACGGGTTCTGGCGGCCTTAAGCCGACCTGAATCCTAGCGCCGGTGACGGTCCATTTTGGGGTCGTTACAAAGCTATCCCAGAACCACCTCCTGCTGATGCTACTAATGCTGTTAAGAACAAGCATAAGAAGATATGGATGATTCTAATAACATTGGATGTCTTATGTTGGCAACTATGTGCCCAGAACTTCAGAAGGATCTGGAGCACCTTGAGGCCTATGAGATGAGTGTCCATCTCATACAGGCTTTCCAACAACAAGCTAGGCAGGACAGGTTTGAAACCACCATCGCATTGCATGATTGCAAAATGGCTAAAGTTGATTCAGTTAGTGCTCATGTTTTAAAGATGAAAGGCTACATTGATCACCTTGCTAGGCTTGGCTATCCTCTGAGTTTAGAACTCTCTACGGATCTGATCCTACATTCTTTACCTAGCAGTTTTTCTCAATTTGTCATGAACTATAACATGAACAATATGGAGAAATCCATTCCTGAGCTGCATGGGATGCTAAAGACAGCTGAGGTAAATATCAAGAAAATGCCTACCCAAATTTTGAATGTCAATAAGGGTAAGCCCATGAAAAATAAGGGGAAGCCCAAGCCCAAAGGTGGTAATGGCCCTAAGGGACAAGGCAAGCCTAAATGGCAATCCAAGGCAAAAGTTCCTAAGGAAGGAGTTTGCTTCCATTGCAAGGAACCAGAGCATTGGAAGAGAATTGCAAACTCTATTTAGATGAGTGCAAGAAGAAGAAGAGTAGTGAGACTACGACTTCAGGTATTTATGTCATAGATATTAATTTAACTATTTCTACTTCATGGGTGTAACGCCCCGGAAATCCGGACCGCTACCGGCGCTAGGATCCGGGTCGACTTAAGGCCGCCGGGACCCGTAGCAAGCCTGACATATAACCTGTAAACCTGTATAATCCCATACATGATCAACAACATGCATAAAAATTAAAACTTTTCTTCATACATACTGTCATCAACTAACTCAACCTGTGCATACTCTGAACATATACATAACATAGTCCCTCTGTGGGATCTCATCAAGCCTTAAAGGCAAAACAACCTGTGTTGAGTTAGTTTACATAAACATCATAACATAAGATCATGTATATACAAAAGGGATTAACAATATATTATGGTCAAGCACAATTCTATCCTCAATAACCTCATTACTTAACATCCTGAATATTTTTACATTTCATCATAATACAATTGTCATGTCCACAATCTAACTATTACATACATATGACTTTTTCTTCTTGCCTTCTCTATCTATCCCGTACCTGCAAACCTGGGGGTTAGGGGAGAGGGGTGAGCTAGATGCCCAGTGAGTAGAACTATAAAAAGAATATTTAAAAATATGCTATCATGAAATGCGTCACTGCACAAACAAATCACACCACGGATGGACTGATTCAAAAATCCCTCAACTCCATGCCCGGCCCTATTATGGGCACCACAGGACTTCGTATTGCCCGGCCCTATTATGGGCACCACAGGACTTCGTACTCAGAGTTATTGCTTGACCTAGTGATGTATGTTTTGTACATGATCTGTATATGTATATATGTTTTTCCTGTATGTGAAAACCAGGCTTAACAGGTATGAGTTAACCCATCTAGAGCAAGCTCTAGTCAGGGATACAGAGTACAGAGTACATGAGTACAGAGTACAGAGATAGTGCATGCACAGGTTAAGCCTTGGTTCAGAAAAGCGTTTTATTTTCACAGAAAATGTATGATCATGTATGAGGTTTACAGGTACACAGAGAGTATAGCAGGCTTGCTACGGGTTCTGGCGGCCTTAAGCCGACCTGAATCCTAGCGCCGGTGACGGTCCATTTTGGGGTCGTTACACTAGAAGTGCCAACAATGCCAAGTTCATACAAACATCCCAAGGACCCTAGGAGAAATGCAAGTGACCATTGGAAGTCTCTGGCCTTCCTTTTAGTGGGAGGATAGACATCCTTGACCCGTTCCCTAAGGCAAATGGGTCAAGAAAGTTTGTTATCATAGTGATAGATCATTTCAGCAAGTTGACAGAGGCTGAGGCAGTATAGTCTATCACCACCCAACAAGCGATTTTCTTCCTCAGCAAAAACATATTCACTCAATTCGGAATACCAAAGATAGTAATCACCGATAATGGAACTTAGTTTGCAAGCTCCAAGTTCAAAGAATTTTGCAAGGAATAGGAAATTGACTTAAGGTTTAGCTCAACCTATCACCCCCAGACCAATGGTATGACTGAGGTGACAAACAGGACCATCCAATAGGGTCTAAAGAAAAGATTCGACCAAGTCAAAGGCAACTAGCCCGAAGAGTTATCCCACATACTATAGGCATACAGAACCATCTCCAAGACAGCTACAAGAGAAACCCCCTTTTCTCTTGTATACAGGGCCAAGGCAGTCATTCCCGTGGAAATCAAAGTAGGCAGCTTGAGAACACAATACCCTGAGATGTCAGGAAATCCTGAAGAAATGCAATTCAATTTAGACCAAATAGAATTCCTGTGAGAAAAGACTACAATCAGAATGGCGATTTACAGAAATAAGATGTCCAGAATATTCAATAGTAGGGTTAAGCCACCCACTTTTAGTGTAGGGGATCTAGTCCTTAAAAGAACAGAAGTAACGGGCAACAGCACCAGGTCTAGTAAGTTGACGAGAATTGGAAAGAATCGGTCAGGGTTTCGAAGATTATTCGCCTAGGGTCATATAAGCTGGTTAAGTTAGATGGTCAAGTCATTCCCCCATTCTTGGAACATCTGTAATCTAAGAAAGTTTTATCAATAATAAATTAACAAGGTATTTTCATATATGGTGTTCTTCATTAAAAAGTAACGATGGGATGACCTCCCTCGAAAGAGACTAAATAAGGTCGCGAGGTGGTATCAGCCAGACCATTCAGGCGTTGCTCTCACTAAATAAGGTCATAAGGTAATTTTCTCCAGGTCAAGCCATAAGGCAGTTTCTACCAGGCTATTCAGGCGTTGGTCCCACTAAACAAGGCTATAAGGTAATTTTCACTAAACCAAGCCATAAGGCAGTTTTCGCCAGACCATTCAGGTGTTGGTCCACTAAACAAGACCACAAGGCAATTTTAACCAGGCCAGGCCATAAGGCAGTTTTCGCCAGGCCATACCATAAAATAGTTTTCACCAAGCCATTCGGGTGTTGGTCCCGCTAAACAAAGTCACAGAACGGTATCAGCCAAATCATTCGGGTGTGGGTCCCACTAGGCCAGGCCACAAGGTGACTCTCGCCATACCATGAATTTAGGCATTGGCCCCATTAATCAAGTCATCTGCGTCAGACAGCTAGAAAGGCAGATATACCAGCCTCCAAAAAGACAAAAGATGAAGGTGTCAAACAAAGGACTAGATCATGTGAAAAGTCCTTATTAACAAATTCCGAAGGCATTTTTCTGCTAGGCCACAGGCCTAGGTATTGATCTTATTTTTCAGTAAATTTTTCAAAAAATATTATTTTATGACTAAACAAGAGCTAAAGAAGATACGCTTTAGCCCCCTTCGTTCTGTAAAAATGGTGGCAACAGAGAGAACACACAAAAGCATACGAAACATATATTTTCATTACAAAAGATTGCAAGGAGTCAAAAAGGAACTTGAATAAAGTCCTTATTACATCAAAAGCCTCTATTACATCTGAATCCTTAAAAACCTATCCTACCCTACGGAGGGAGCTGTCTGAAAAGTTAAAAGAAGAGTTGTCTCTCCAACTACCTTCCTGACCTTGCTCTCAGAATTAATCTTTGACAGAGCGCATTTTAGGCCATATTATCATGATCTTAATGATGTTTATTTGCACAGTTTCTGCCTAATTTGGTTGTTTTGTTCATGTTCTACAGAAACTAGGTGTGAAAAGACATTCTGGAGAAAATGTGGTTAAAACTGCCAAAAAGTGCCAAATATGGAAAGTTCCAGAAAAGGAAAGTTTTCATATATGGAAAGTTCCAAATAAGGAAAGTTTCATATATGGAAAGTGCCAAACAAGGAAAGAGTCAAAGAGCGCAGCCAGCAAACTGTCCGAAATTCGAACTGCAGAATCCTTCCTGCCTTGTTTAGAACGTGTGCCAAGAAAGGAAAGTCTTCAAATAAGGCAAGTTTTCAAAAAAGGAAAGTCTTCAAATGAGGAAAGTGCAGAGGCAAAAGCAAATAAGGAAAGCTCGGTCAGAGGATTATTTAAAATTCAAATCGCAGATATTTCTTTCCTTATTCAAAGATGTGCACATACTGCAGCAGTCATATCTTCCAATTTAGGCAGCGAGATCTCATGAAGGCACACTTGCCTCTTCTGCGTTCAACGTTTAAAATTCAAACGAAGGCTCCACCTAAAAAGGAAAGACTTGGCAGATCCACTTTCCCTTCTGCATTCAATGACTGCGCACCACTTGCCTCTTGCAACACAATCTGCGCGCCACTCCCTATTCAGGAAGGAGATCTCTATGCACTTGGCCTTCATACAGTCCAGATTCATAATTCAATAGAGGATCCATCTAAATAGGAAGTTTGGACAGCAAATATTTCCTATACAGTGCTGTCCGCGCGCCCACCTCTTCTGCAAAGCCTGATCCGCGCGCCTCCTTCCCTTTCAGTGCTATCCGCGCGCATGCCTCTCTCCTGCAGAACAAGCCACGACTTTTCTTCCTCTATTGGCATCCTTGGATCGCTCTTCCTTCCTTTTCAGACACAAGGTACGCTCCTTTCCTATTCTGAAAGCCATCTGCGCGCACCTGCCTTCTGAAGTGCATGCACTACGATTCTTTCCTCTTCTGCAACAACTTGGGCAGCAAGTTGAGTTTGGGCAGCAACTTGGGCAGCCTCTACACTAATAAGGAAGACCTAGGCAGCATCAAAACTCTATAAAAAGGTACTCTCTTTGGCAGCCACGAATTTGGACACTTTCAGACTCATCTTCTCCTTCTCCATCCGGATCAAGCAAGGCCGCGCCTCCACCACCTTCAGCTTCTTCTTTTCTTCTTCTACCTTTCTTTATGGTTTTTGTTTCAGCCATGAGTGGCTGAAACCTTTCATTCTAGTTGAAGATCAAGTGAAGCTTTAGTTGTATTGTGGATTGAGAGACTTGGACATTCATTGTTTTACCTTTTGTTATTCAGTATTCTTGTGATTTCATGCTTAAGGATATTATTGCTTTGTTATTTAAGATCTCCATTGATTTTTGTTGCAAAGTGATATATTGTTGTTTTGAATGATTTTAAGTCCGTATTTGCTTGAATCGTTTAAACATAAGAACACTTGGTGCACAACCAAGGAAATTGCATGATCTAGTGTTGTCTCCATGCATGTGGGTGACTAGAATTGGTTCTCTCCATTACTTTATGCGATTGACTTTTGCAAAAGGCCTAAGGCTCAAAGACGTTCTTTGGCAATTGTTAATTAGTAATTGATTGGTGGACTTTCCCTAATTAATTTAATCTAAAAGAGAGACTATGGATGTGAGAAGCTTCTTCAATCTCCATGGCCAATTTATTGAATCAACAAAGGAACTTTTGAGTCAATGATCAATCCCATCAACTAAAGTGGATCTAAATCTTCAACTAGAGCTTTTACCATCATTGTTTTACCCTCAATTTACTTTCTGCTTACTTTTTAATTACTCTTTTCATTAGCTTAATCAAATCAATCTCAATACCCCCATTTTTACTTTACATGCACTTGCACTTTCTTTTCTTTTCTGCTCTCTTTAATTTGGTCTATTCAAGGAAGGTAAACGAGTATCAATTCCCTGTGGATACGATCCTCTTACCACTGTCTGCAATTTTAATATTGTTGGTAGTTAAACAGGTTATTTATTTTGACCGGCTTCGACAACCGTTCTGTCAAAATTGGCGCCGTTGCCGGGGAGTTGTCTAACTTGTTTATTTTCTTTCTTTTATGACCAGATCTGGACGCGAGGAAATTCTACCTTACGATCCAGAAATTGAGCGCACAATCAGGAGATTAGGTAAGCAAACAGGTACACATTTGAGGACTGCGCAATCCGGATCTGCGCAAAGACACCTTGAAATCGCAGATCAGCCTTCTGAAACCACTCCAACGCATCCTGAACCATCTGAAATGGCTGAAAACGTGGCACCACCTGCTGTAGATGCTGAACATGCTGTCCGTGAGGAAATACCTCAAGGAAATCCAGCCGTAAGGGCCCCAGAGCCAAGAATAAGAACCATGGGAGAATGTGCAGCCCCAACAGGTGATCAAGCACCTCTGTGCATCAACTATCCACCTCTGACCGTTCCTTTTGAGCTCAAAACAGGTTTGATTCATATTCTCCCAAAATTTAGAGGGTTAGAAAATGAAAACCCACACAAGCACTTGAAGGAATTCACCATTATTTGTTCATCCATGAGACCTCAAGGAATTACTGAAGAACATGTTAGATTAATAGCTTTTCCTTTCTCTCTTGAGGACCTTGCTAGAGATTGGTTATTCTATTTGCCACCTGGATCTATTAATTCTTGGGAAGAAATGGTTCAAACTTTTTTGAACAAATACTTCCCAACATCTAAATCAATTGGCATAATAAGAGAAATAACTAGCATAAGACAGAAACCTGCTGAAGATTTATATGACTATTGGGAAAGGTTTGAAAGGCTTTGTACAGGTTGTCCACAACATGATATGACAGACAGGTCCCTTATACAATTTTTCTACGGAGGATTGTTGTCATCAGAAAGGAGATACATCGATGTAGCCTGTGGGGGATCCATTAAGGACAAGACACCTGGAGAGATGAGGGAGCTGATCTCCACTCTTGCAGCCTCATCTAGGCAATATGGGGAGGAAAAGCAGATGCAAAGAGGGATCCATGAGGTAAGTAATTCTGATTCTCAAGTTTCAAAGCTAACTTGTCTTGTGGAAAAGCTTCTCCTTAGCCAAGCTCAACAAGTTCATCAAGTCCAACAGCCTCAGCAACTTCGACCATGTGGTTTATGTGCCTATGTGGGACACCCAACTGATCAATGTCCCACACTTCAAGAAGAGGACCAGCACGTTAATGCAATTGGAGGGTACAACAATCAGGTAAGACGTGATCCTTATTCTAACACATATAACCCAGGTTGGAGAGACCATCCCAATTTCAGCTACGCCAGGACAAACAATCAGATCAGCCCCAGGAATCAAGTCCAACCAGCACCTGCAAATTCAGACCATGCCATTGGTGAGTTGACAAAGACGATACAAGTGCTGCAACTGCAGATCGGGGAATTGGCCTCCGCAATGAACAGATCTGGCATTCAAGGTAAGTTACCTTCTCAAACAGAAGACAATCCTAGAGAGAATGTGAATGCTATAACACTGAGAAGTGGGAAGGAGCTCCAACATGCCAAGACAGATGAGCCAGAAACCATTCCTGCGCAAGAATCAGAGGTTTCGGCTGAAACCACCCCTGCGCAACATCCACCTGAGCCAGCTAGCCATCCTCCTGCGCAAACTGAAGCACCTTCTGCGCAAAAGGATGACCCCCAGGTACGTTTTCAGATCCCTCCCCCTTTTCCGAAGAGATTTGAGAAAGCACAAAAAGAAAAAGAGGAAAGGGAGATCCTTGACACCTTCAGGAAGGTGCAGATCAACATACCTCTGCTAGATGCTGTGAAGCAGATTCCCAGGTACGCAAAATTTTTGAAAGAACTATGTACCAACAGAAGGAAGCTGGCAGAGAGGGAAAAGGTAAGTGTAGGTGAAGTTGTGACAGCTGTCATTAAAAGAGAACTTCCAGCCAAGTGTAAGGACAAGGGCATGTTTGCAATCTCTTGTAAGATAGGAAATGTTGGGATTAGAAAAGCTATGTGTGATCTAGGTGCATCGATAAATGTTATGCCCCTGTCCATTTACAATTCTTTGAATGCAGGTGCACTGAAGGAAACTAGAGTTGTAATTCAACTAGCTGACAGATCCGTGGTATACCCAAAAGGTGTGCTCGAAGATGTTCTAGTGCAAGTAGATGAGCTTGTCTTCCCAGCAGACTTTTACGTGATTGACACTAAGGAAGACCGCTGCAGCACATCTTCAGACATCCTTCTTGGACGTCCTTTCTTGAGCACTGCCAGAACCAAAATAGATGTGCACGATGGTACCTTGACCATGGAATTTGAAGGGGAAGTAATCAAATTTAATGTCTATGATGCAATGAAATTTCCCCACGATTTTTCCCCTGTTTATGGTTTAGACATGATTGATTGTTTGAGTCAACAGATTTTTAATGAGAATCATGCTGATGTGCTAAACCGTGACTTTTGCAGGGAATCTGATCTGAAAAATGAAGAGCCAGAATTGACAGAAACCGTCTGCAGCATTCAAGAGCTGAGCTGCAAACCACTGCAGGAAGAACAGGTGGAAATCGCACCACTCCAGAAAGGACTGCAGGACCAATCGCAGAAGACCTTTCAGCTTCCGCAGAAAGGCATCCTTAGGCCGCCGAACTCCTCAATGCCTCAATCGGCGCCTCCTGAGCCACTTCCGCAACATCTTCTGCCTCCAGCTCCAGCGCAAATGGTTCATGAACAAACAGAATCCCCTTCACAACAAATTCTGAAGTCTGAAGAGAGTGAGAATGACCTCTATGAGCAGGTCCACCACACCCAGGATGATGAACCATGGTACGCAGATATTGTAAACTACCTTGCTACAGGTAATCTACCTTCTGACATGCCCAAGCACACAAGAGACAAAATAAAGAATGATGCAAAGTACTATGTTTGGGATGAACCATACCTGTGGAGACATTGTTCTGATCAGATGATAAGGAGATGCATTCCAGATCAAGAAATCGCTTCAGTACTCACATTCTGTCACTCATACAGTTGTGGTGGCCATTTCGGACCACGAAAAACAGCTCATAAAATACTTGAATGTGGATTCTTTTGGCCTACTCTTTTTCGAGATGCTAATCTGTTTTGCAGGACATGTGGTAGATGCCAACAAACAGGAAATCTTGGCAACAAAAGCCAAATGCCACAAAACCCCATCATGGTTTGTGAGGTATTTGATGTATGGGGCATAGATTTCATGGGCCCCTTCCCACCTTCTTTTGGATACACTTACATCATTCTTGCAATGGACTATGTGTCCAAATGGGTGGAGGCCAAAGCAACTAAGACAGATGATGCAAGGGCAGTAGTTGATTTTGTAAAAACTAACATTTTTGCTAGGCATGGAGTTCCCAAGGCAATCATCAGTGACAGAGGCACCCACTTTTGCAACAAGGTCGTTGCAAATCTTCTCAAGAAGCACAATGTGGTGCACAGAACATCCACCGCATATCATCCACAGACTAATGGACAAGCTGAAGTGTCCAACAGAGAGATCAAAGCCATTCTAGAAAAAACCGTGTCACCTAGCAGAAAAGATTGGAGTACAAAACTGGAAGACGCCTTGTGGGCATACAGAACAGCCTACAAAACACCCATAGGTATGTCTCCTTATAGACTGGTCTATGGAAAAGCATGTCACCTTCCAGTTGAAATAGAGCACAAAGCCTACTGGGCTGTCAAGAATTGCAACATGGATCTAAAAGAAGCTGGACACCATCGCAAGTTGCAACTGCAAGAGCTAGAAGAGATAAGAAGAGATGCATATGACACTTCGTGGGACTACAAAACCAAGATCAAGGCCTCCCATGACAACCGAATTTCAAGGAAGCACTTCGAGGTTGGTGATAAAGTCTTACTTTTTGATTCTCGTTTGAAACTGTTTCCAGGGAAGCTACGATCTAGGTGGATTGGACCATTCATTGTTGAGTACACTTACCCTCATGGAGCAGTAGACATTCGCAGTATAGATACAGGAAAGCAGTTCAAGGTGAATGGCCATCGCCTGAAGCCTTACTACGAAGGATTCAAAGTACAACTAGTGGAAGAAATTCCACTAGATCGTCACTCACTCTGAATAGGCTCATCGCACCATGCCAACCACACCAAGGGAAGTACTCAGTTTCTTTGTTCTTTTATGTTTCTATTACATTGAGGACAATGTATGATTTAGGTGTGGGGGTACGGCATTTTAATTTTTGCATTTTAATTTTTGCTTTAGATTTTTGCGTCTTTGCTTTCAGTTTTTCAGTTTGCGTTTTTTTTTGCTTTCAGTTTTTTAAAATTTTTCGTTTTTTCTTGCTTTCAATAACACACTCATCCACAATCTTCTTCTTGATTTGCTTTACTCAAACTGAACAAACTATGTTGAATGAACTTTCTCTCCATGACCCCATTGATGTGATGACTCTTTAAACCTAGGTTGAATCAATTGCAATAAGATGTATTCATGTTTGGGAATTGCTTTTGAATTGAATCCTTGAGCTTGCCATGGTGAAAAACATACTGATGACCCTCAACTGATGAGAATAAATTGAAATTGTGTGAATGAACTTAATGTGACTTGTTAGCAATTGGTGTTGATTTGCCCAAATCATTAAGAAAAGAAATTCAGAAAAGGCCTAGACTTCATAAGCACAATGTGAAAACTGTTCCAATGGTCAACAGACTATGAAAAGAGCTAGTAGCCACTTGGACAGGTGACCAACTGAGTAACTGGGGGTGGGTATCACCAATATGTACCTTCACGTCAAAAGGTTGGTGACTTTTCCAAGCAAGTTTAAAGTGCAAAAAGGCTGAATTAAGTACTTCAAGGTAAGGGCAAGTCACTCTGAAAGCTAGATTAAGTCTTTGAATGAACAAGAACTAATGCATGTATGATCTCTCTCTTGAGGAAAACCAATCCTAACCATGGTAAGTAAAGGGAAACAAGGAAAGAGGTAAGTAACCTTGATGCATACATTCTTTATTGCAATGATTCAAAATAGGGGTCTAGAGTAAGAGCTTAAGTAGACATAAAGGATCTAAGTGAAGAGAGTTTGTTCAACTGTGTTTGTTTGCTTGAGGACAAGCAAAGGGTTAGGTGTGGGGGTATTTGACAGAGCGCATTTTAGGCCATATTATCATGATCTTAATGATGTTTATTTGCACAGTTTCTGCCTAATTTGGTTGTTTTGTTCATGTTCTACAGAAACTAGGTGTGAAAAGACATTCTGGAGAAAATGTGGTTAAAACTGCCAAAAAGTGCCAAATATGGAAAGTTCCAGAAAAGGAAAGTTTTCATATATGGAAAGTTCCAAATAAGGAAAGTTTCATATATGGAAAGTGCCAAACAAGGAAAGAGTCAAAGAGCGCAGCCAGCAAACTGTCCGAAATTCGAACTGCAGAATCCTTCCTGCCTTGTTTAGAACGTGTGCCAAGAAAGGAAAGTCTTCAAATAAGGCAAGTTTTCAAAAAAGGAAAGTCTTCAAATGAGGAAAGTGCAGAGGCAAAAGCAAATAAGGAAAGCTCGGTCAGAGGATTATTTAAAATTCAAATCGCAGATATTTCTTTCCTTATTCAAAGATGTGCACATACTGCAGCAGTCATATCTTCCAATTTAGGCAGCGAGATCTCATGAAGGCACACTTGCCTCTTCTGCGTTCAACGTTTAAAATTCAAACGAAGGCTCCACCTAAAAAGGAAAGACTTGGCAGATCCACTTTCCCTTCTGCATTCAATGACTGCGCACCACTTGCCTCTTGCAACACAATCTGCGCGCCACTCCCTATTCAGGAAGGAGATCTCTATGCACTTGGCCTTCATACAGTCCAGATTCATAATTCAATAGAGGATCCATCTAAATAGGAAGTTTGGACAGCAAATATTTCCTATACAGTGCTGTCCGCGCGCCCACCTCTTCTGCAAAGCCTGATCCGCGCGCCTCCTTCCCTTTCAGTGCTATCCGCGCGCATGCCTCTCTCCTGCAGAACAAGCCACGACTTTTCTTCCTCTATTGGCATCCTTGGATCGCTCTTCCTTCCTTTTCAGACACAAGGTACGCTCCTTTCCTATTCTGAAAGCCATCTGCGCGCACCTGCCTTCTGAAGTGCATGCACTACGATTCTTTCCTCTTCTGCAACAACTTGGGCAGCAAGTTGAGTTTGGGCAGCAACTTGGGCAGCCTCTACACTAATAAGGAAGACCTAGGCAGCATCAAAACTCTATAAAAAGGTACTCTCTTTGGCAGCCACGAATTTGGACACTTTCAGACTCATCTTCTCCTTCTCCATCCGGATCAAGCAAGGCCGCGCCTCCACCACCTTCGGCTTCTTCTTTTCTTCTTCTACCTTTCTTTATGGTTTTTGTTTCAGCCATGAGTGGCTAAAACCTTTCATTCTAGTTGAAGATCAAGTGAAGCTTTAGTTGTATTGTGGATTGAGAGACTTGGACATTCATTGTTTTACCTTTTGTTATTCAGTATTCTTGTGATTTCATGCTTAAGGATATTATTGCTTTGTTATTTAAGATCTCCATTGATTTTTGTTGCAAAGTGATATATTGTTGTTTTGAATGATTTTAAGTCCGTATTTGCTTGAATCGTTTAAACATAAGAACACTTGGTGCACAACCAAGGAAATTGCATGATCTAGTGTTGTCTCCATGCATGTGGGTGACTAGAATTGGTTCTCTCCATTACTTTATGCGATTGACTTTTGCAAAAGGCCTAAGGCTCAAAGACGTTCTTTGGCAATTGTTAATTAGTAATTGATTGGTGGACTTTCCCTAATTAATTTAATCTAAAAGAGAGACTATGGATGTGAGAAGCTTCTTCAATCTCCATGGCCAATTTATTGAATCAACAAAGGAACTTTTGAGTCAATGATCAATCCCATCAACTAAAGTGGATCTAAATCTTCAACTAGAGCTTTTACCATCATTGTTTTACCCTCAATTTACTTTCTGCTTACTTTTTAATTACTCTTTTCATTAGCTTAATCAAATCAATCTCAATACCCCCATTTTTACTTTACATGCACTTGCACTTTCTTTTCTTTTCTGCTCTCTTTAATTTGGTCTATTCAAGGAAGGTAAACGAGTATCAATTCCCTGTGGATACGATCCTCTTACCACTGTCTGCAATTTTAATATTGTTGGTAGTTAAACAGGTTATTTATTTTGACCGGCTTTGACAACCGTTCTGTCAATCTTGCACACACCAGTGTCTATCTTAAGGGTTGTAATGCCAAAAAGTCACTATAGTTGGACTAGTTGAGTACACAGAACTAAGCGATATGCTTGCACTTTCATGAAGACCCACCTTCAATTGCTCTTCAAAGACCATGATGATATCCTTCACATAGATTTGGTTACCCTCAGGAACAGAAGAAGAAGCACGTCCATTCCTCTCACCCATAAGAAACTATTGTGAGCTAAAAGAAAGAAAGAATGGTTCTTATACAGCAAAATGATATGAACCAGCAAGCACAATCACATGAGAATCAATGAAGCAAGGATCTCCCTAGTGGACCAGTGACAAGGAGCAAAGCTAAGAAGCTTGAAGCAGCTATGAACTTACACATTCAAGAATAAGTAACACAAGAATTGACTGAGCTTGCCATTGGCAAATGTCTCACGAAGCTTCAAGATACACCTAAGCTACTCACCTTGCTTAAGGTGTGTAATGGAGATAGCGTTGTCTAATTTATTCGGCATTGTTATGATGGGCTTGCTATGTTTTATTATTTAAACACTTGTTTTATGTTAGCTTTGTTTGGGCTTGTATTCTGGCCATATTTTATGTTTTCAGTTTTAGAGTGTTGGGTCATGTTTTGGGCTTATGCTTTAATACTTAAGTGTTTGATGTGTTATTTTAGTGTTTGATTGAGCTTGGGCCTTATATGTGTTTCGGTCAGGCCTAAGAAGAGTGTCTGAGGATTTTAGTTGTTTTCTCCTTACTATATAAGGATAAGAAACACTTGTAAGAGGCAGCTTTGAATCTAAATTTTCAAAATTTTCAAGATTCTTTTCATGCCTTTGGCGTGTATTACTTTGAGTGAGAGTGAGGATTTGCTTTCATCAATTGCACCAAGAATCTTGGCTAACTTATTAACTATTTGTTGTGGCGTTTGCCGGATTCTCATCTAAATCCTTCGATCATTGGTGTTTCAGTTTCTCTAAGTGTGGGGTGCCATAGGAGGTGAGTTTATCAAATCTTTGAATTCCATATCTACTTGTGCGTGTGGGTTTAAGCCTTGTGCCATAGGATTCCGCGTCAGTTGGTATCAGAGCCAAAGTGACGTAAATTCTTATTTATCTTAGGATATAGAGTTTTTGAGTTTTCTTGATTTCGGTGAAAGCTTGTGTATCCATGACTGCACCTTCTTAATTATTAATCATCACATAACCTCTTTTGGAAGAAAAATTCGAAATCCATATAAAAAAAAAAAAAACAAAAATCGCCTTTGCCTTATTTATCTTGATTTGGCCGAAATTGTGATATGCTTCCTTTTTCATCCATATTGCCTTACCTATCTCAATTGATTGCTGTAATTTATGGGAATCAATTTTGAATTGGGTTGAATCCAGATTAGGAGACAAAAGAAATTCTGCCGATTTCCTAAGGTGCACATTTAACACTAGAATTTTCGTCCATGATGCTGAACTGAGTGAAATTTAATTTTTTTTTTCTGATTCTACTTGTGGGGTTTTGATACTTGCCTTTTTGGGTAGATTTAAATAGATCCATATTTAATTTTCCTTGAAATGAATTAAATTCAAACTTTTGTCCAGGTGCATTTTTATTTGAATTCTAAGTTTCCTTCTTTGGTTTAAGCTTGCTTTTACTTTCTTAACATTGCTGGAGTATGTCTTCTTTCTAGTTTTTGTGCGCTTCCTTCTTTCTAGTTTTTCCGCGCTTCCTTCTTTCTTTAGGTTTTCCTCTTTGCTTTATTAAACGCACCTTGTGGTTGGTTAGTTGACCTTAGTTTCTGAAGTGCATTTGAAGGATCGGCAAAAGAGTGGTAAGAGTGCAAACACTTGAGTTCTTTCTTTTCTAACACAATATTTGCTAGTTCTCTTTGTTCTTTATTGATTTAAGGTAGGATGAGTAAAGACAAGAATGTGGCGGATAGTACTGATGAAAGTGAATCGGACATGGGTGACGATTATAAGCTCTTTAAAAAGTCAGTCAGTGGTGAGTTACAAATGCTCAATAGGGCTCTTGAGAGGATTACTGAAATTATGGAGAGTTGGAAAGTCTCACAGGCTTCCACTTCTACAACAATGGCTCATCGAATTCTTAATCCCGATAGACCACAAGTCTGAGGTGAAGTTGATGATACAGAAGATAATATCGGACAAGGAAGGGGAAGAGGAGAAGCTCATAGAGGTAGTAGAACTGGCGTTGGGTGGAATAGAGGTGGAGATGCTAGACTTGGCAGAAATGATAATGATACTAAGACATACCAAACCAACACAATTGACAGTGACTTGAGCTCCATAAAGATGAAAGTTCCTGAATTTAAAGGGAATAACAATGCTAAAGAATACATTAAATGGGAGAGAAAAACTGGGAAAATATTTGAGTGTCATAACTATACTGAGGAGAAGAAGTCTCATATCGCCGTCGTTGAGTTCACGGGTTATGCCTCTTTCTGGTGGGATCAATTGAAATCCACTAGGAGGAATAAAGGCTTAAGGGCAGTTCCACCATGGGAGTACTTGAAAGAGTTGATGCGCCAAAGATTAATTCCTTTGCACTATTATAGGGATTTGTACAACAGGTTGGCAAGACTGATGCAATGAGGAAAGAGTGTGGAAGAATACCACAAGGACATGGAGATGATGATGGCTCGGGCTCATATTGAGGAGGATGAGCAAATGTTGATGTCCAGGTTTCTAGGTGGTCTTAACCACTACATTGTTGAAGAACTTGACATGTACCAATACAATACTATGGAGGATATGGTTGATAAAGTAATGAAAATAGAAAGGCGTCACAAGGGTACAAATAACTTTAAAATCACATACAAGTCCTCAAATAGTAGTGGTGGATTTTCAGGCTATAGAAGTGAAGAAAAGAAAGATTACAAAAGCTCAATCCAAGGGGGCAAAGATTCGGTCTCCACTAACAAAGGACCTTCTTAAGGGAATAACAAGCAACAGTCAGGTAATTCTAACTCTTCTAACCCTAGTAGAGAGATAAAATGTTTTAAATGCTTGGGGAAAGGACATATTGCATCTCAATGTCCTAATAAGAGAGTTATGATAGCAACTGCTGATGGGGGTGTAGTATCTTATTCTGATCATAGTGATGATGAGATATATGCTAATATGACTGAATTGATTGATGCTCTTAATGATTGTGATGATTCGGATGTGTTTGTTGATAATGTGTTGTTTGTTGAACATGGTGAGATGCTTGTTGCTAGGTGTGCTCTGAATATCCAGGTTAAGGAAGAAAGCCTAGAACAACGGGAAAACATATTTCACACTAGGTGTTTGGTTAATGGAAAAGTGTGTACTCTCATTATTGATGGAGGTAGTTCCACAAATGTAGCTAGTGTGTATATGGTTGAGAAATTGGGCTTGGCTTCTATTAAACACCCTAAGTGATGCGGAATCCCAGCCTATTAGAGACTGAAACGACACATACCCTAATAAAAAGAACTTAGTTCAGAAAACAATTCCCCAATCTAAAGCACCCTTAATTAACATGCAATTACGAACACTTATAACTGATTGATTTTAAAAGCAGCAAGAATAAGTGTAACGACCCGAAATCGGACCGCTACCGGCGCTAGGATCCAGATCGACTTAAGGTCGCCGGGACCCGTAGCAAGCCTAACATACAACCTGTCATACCTGATAATCCCATACATGATCATACATTTACATAAAAATTTTAAACTTTCCATCTACCAAGCTTGACCTGTACATGTATCATAACTATAACATAAACCCCACACAAGAGCCCTCATCAAATGCTCTAGTGAGACATCAAATCATACATCAAGCTTGGTTTAACATTTCTTAACATTAAAACATTTTATAACGATCATGTACAAAAGGGGATTAACATAACATTAGGGCCAAGCACAATACTAAACCTCATAACATTTTTACACAATACTTTACATTACATTATCTTTCATGTCCACAACTAACTATTACATACATGATACCTTTACTCTTGCTGACTTCCTTGTCTATCCCGAACCTGCAAACCTGGGAGTTAAGGGAAAGGGGTGAGCTACTAGAGCTGTAACGACTCGCAAATCGGACCGCTACCGGCGCTAGGATCCAGATTGGCATAAGGCCGCCGGGACCCGTAGCAAGCCTACTATGCATTCTGTACAGTCGGTATAATCCCCAAACATGAACAAACATTTCCATAAAACATTTAAAACTTTACCTTTAACCAGCTTGACCTGTGTATGCACTATGACTGAACTCATAGAACCCCTAGGGTCAGCGTACCTGATGCGGAACCCCAGCCTATTAGAGACTGAAACGACACATACCCTAGTAAAAAGAACTTAATTCAGAAAATAATTCCCCAATCTAAAGCACCCTTAATTAACATGCAATTAAGAACACTTATAATGGATTGATTTCAAGAGCAGCAAGAATAAGAAACATACAAGTTAGTATCAAACCTTATTCGTGATGCAATGTCAAGAACCAAGATCTCTCTTAAGCTCTCAAAGAAGAATCGCATAAAGCAATTGTATTGAATAATTGATAATCTGTGTCTACAATAGAAAAATGGATGCTTTATATAGCCTAAATTAAGACCCATGATCTTTGCCACTTCCCACTACTATACATGGACCCATGATCTTTGCCACTACCCACAACTATGCATGGACCCATGATCTATGCCACTATCCACTACTAGGTAACCACCCACTACTGTTTAACTACCCATTACCAAATAACTACCCACTACTGGTTAACTACCAACTACTAAATGACTACCCACTATAAATACAGAATTTGAATTGTCAATAAGGACACATTTGGCCTAATTGACTTGGAATGGCCAGATTGTTCTTCAACTTCAAAATGAACTTGCAAAGCTTCAACATATTCCTTCATGAATCCTTGAAGTGCTTCCTTCAACCTCTTGGATCTCAGCCTTGTAATTGGTCCTTGAGGCAATGCTAGCTCATCATTTTTGGTGTTGTTGGTCGTGCTTACATCATCCCCTCCCTCTTGAAAAGGATTCGTCCTCGAATCTGTACCAAAATCAAAAGGAGACAAATCAGAAACATTAAAGGTAGCACTTACACCAAACTCACCTGGCAGATCAATTATGTATGCATTGTCATTGATCCGTTTCAGCACTTGATATGGTCCATCCCCTCGTGCATCGAGTTTTGATTTCCTTTGAGTTGGAAACCTTTCCTTTCGCATATGGATCCAAACCCAATCACCTGGTTTGAATACAACTTTCTTGCGACCCTTATTGGCCTGTTTCTCATATATGCTGTTACGCTTCTCAATATGCTCACGCGCTTTCACGTGTATTGATTTAACCATTTCAGCCTTCGCTTTTCCATCTAAATTAGACAACTCGTTCAAAGGTAAAGGCATTAAATCTAGTACAGTTAATGGATTAAAACCATACACAACCTCAAAAGGTGAATAACCAGTAGAAGAATGGACTGCTCGATTATAAGCAAATTCAACATATGGCAAACATTCTTCCCAAGTTTTCAAGTTCCTACCCACAATAGCACGAAGCATAGTTCCTAAAGTCCTATTAACAACTTCAGTTTGGCCATCTGTTTGTGGATGACAAGTAGTAGAAAATAAAAGTTTAGTACCCAATTTCCCCCACAAAACACGCCAGAAATGACTAAGGAACTTAGAATCTCTATCAGAAACAATAGTCCTAGGTATACCATGCAAACGGACTACTTCCCTGAAAAACAAATCATCTATGTTCGTTGCATCATCAGTTTTATGACATGGAATAAAATGTGCCATCTTGCTAAAGCGATCTACAACAACAAACACTGAATCTCTACCTCTTTTTGTCCTAGGTAAACCTATCACAAAATCCATAGATATATCAGTCCAAGGTTCAGTAGGTACAGGCAAAGGAGTATACAACCCATGTGGCAAGGACTTAGATTTAGCCTGTTTACATGCAAAGCATTGAGCACAAATTTTCTCTACATATTTTCGCATGTTAGGCCAATAAAAGTGTTCATTCAACATGTCTAAAGTCTTTTGCACACCAAAATGTCCCATTAATCCTCCTGAATGTGATTCTCTAACAAGCAACTCACGCACTGAACAATTAGGTATGCATATTTGTTTCCCCCTAAAAAGAAACCCATCATGCAAATAAAACGTTTTAAATGCCCCATGTTCACATGCCTTAAATACATCAGAAAAATCAGTATCATTCTCATACATATCTTTCAAATGCTCAAATCCTAACAACTTAGAACTAAGCATGGAAGTCAATGCATAACGTCTAGATAATGCATCGGCAATCACATTCTCTTTACCTTGCTTGTATTTAATCACATAAGGAAAGATTTCGAGATATTCAACCCACTTACCATGCCGCTTGTTCAACTTCCCTTGTCCCTTCAAGTGTTTGAGAGACTGATGGTCGGTATGAATCACAAACTCATTAGGCAGCAAGTAGTGTTCCCAAACTTCAAGAGCCCTAATCAGTGCATAGAACTCTTTGTCATAGGTGGAATAGTTCAATTGTGCGCCACCTAACTTCTCACTAAAATATGCTATGGGTCGGCCTTCCTGCATAAGAACAGCACCAATACCAATCCCAGAAGCATCACATTCAATTTCAAAGGTTTTAGAAAAATCAGGTAACCTTAAAACAGGAGCGGTAGTAAGTTTTTCTTTCAATGTGTTAAATGCAAGTTCCTGTTCTTTACCCCACTTAAACCCAACAGCCTTTTTAATAATCTCATTTAGAGGTGCAGCAATAGTGCTGAAATCTCTAACAAACCTCCTATAGAAGCTTGCCAATCCATGAAAGGATCTCACCTCATTAGCATTCTTAGGTGTAGGCCATTCTTGGATAGCCTTAACCTTTTCAGTATCTACCTCAACTCCACGTGAACTAATAATAAATCCTAGGAATATGACACTATCAGTACAAAATGTGCATTTCTTAAGATTAGCATACAGTTCATGTTCACGCAACTTCTGTAAAACAAGTTCAACATGCCTAATGTGGTCATCCATGTTTCGGCTATAAATCAATATATCATCAAAATACACAACCACAAACTTACCTAGGTAATCACGCAAAACATGGTTCATCAATCTCATAAATGTGCTAGGTGCATTAGTTAAGCCAAAAGGCATGACTAACCATTCATATAAACCATATTTTGTCTTAAAGGCAGTTTTCCACTCATCACCTAACTTCATCCTAATTTGATGATAACCGCTTTTCAAATCAATTTTTGTAAAGAAAACAGCACCACATAATTCTTCAAGCATATCATCTAATCTAGGAATAGGATGGCGATACTTTACAGTGATTTTGTTGATCGCACGACAATCAACACACATGCGCATTGTTCCATCTTTCTTTGGAACCAACAAAACAGGTACTGCGCATGGACTAAGGCTCTCCCTGATATGTCCCTTAGCTAGCAACTCATCAACTTGCTTTTGCAATTCCTTCGTCTCCTCAGGATTGCTACGGTAAGCTGGACGGTTTGGAATCTGAGCTCCAGGAACAAAATCGATTTGATGTTCTATTCCCCTAATGGGTGGCAACCCAGATGGCACCTCCTCAGGAAATACATCCGCAAACTCCTGCAATAACTTAGAAAAAGAACTAGGCAATTCAACAGTAGGGTTAGTCTCAATCATAAAATTGGAACTAAAACGCAATATAATCAAAGCTCTCTTCCCTAAGTATGCTTTCTTCAGCTCTCTCTCTTTACAATAAAAGGAAGACTTGCTGAATTCTTCACTCTTCTCACTCAGCTCTCCTTTTACCTCCACACTCACTAACGTTTTCTCTCCTGCACATCTCTCATTTTTATCCTTTCCCGTGCAGTCACTCTCCTTTGGGCCATTCGAAACTTTCATTTTACTGCTGGCCTCTTTTCCCTCATTCTTTTTACTTGTCTCACCTCCCTTACCCAATTTAGCAGATTGTTGTAATTTCACTTGATCTGCATATACATCTTTAGGAGATAATGGTACAAGTATATGTTTTACACCGAGGAACGTAAAAGAAAACCTATTACTATACCCATCATGAATGACACGCCTATCAAATTGCCATGGTCTACCTAACAAAATGTGTCCAGCCTGCATGGGTACAATATCACAAGTAACCTCATCTACATATTTGCCAATAGAAAATGACACTTTACATTGCTTGGTTACCTTTGCCTCGCCGCTATCATTCAACCACTGAAGTCTGTAAGGATTAGGGTGTTTAATAGTTTCTAGTCCTAATTTATCAACTAAAATAGTACTAGCACAATTAACTTGACTACCCGAATCTATTATCATGCTACAGACTTTACCACCAACCAAACAACGAGTGTGAAAGATGTTTTCACGCTGTTCAAGTCCCTCTTCTTTAATAGAAACATTTAAAGTATGCAATATCACTAAGGACTCTCCTTGAACAGGATACTCTTCTATCTCTACATCAGAACAATCTTCTAAAGGTGGTACTTCATCAGAATCAGAATCACTTTCGGAGACTATCTCATCTCCCCTCACTACCATAGCACGTTTATTAGCACACTCATTGGCATAATGCCCACGCCCTTTACATTTAAAGCACTGAATATCTCTAGTTCTATTTGATTTAGGGGCTGATTCATTTTTACCATGAGAGTTGGATGTTTCTTTGGAAGGTAACATGCCTTTTTGAGTTGAAGACTTTTCAAACCTTTTAGGATCAGGCTTGGTGTTCCATTTGGAACCCCATTTGCTGTTGGAGTTTTGAGCAGCCCTGTTGCTCCCCCATCTATTTCGGCCTCTTTGTCTTTCCACCTTAATTGCAATGTTCACCAAGTCTTCCAAATCAACATATGGTTGCAAATCAACCACATCAGCAATCTCCTTGTTTAGACCACCAAAGAAACGAGCCATAGTCTGGTCTTCCTCCTCCACTATGTTTGCTTTGATCAGGAGCAACTCCATCTCCTTATGATACTCATCAACAGACTTTGATCCCTGAGTTAATCTTTGCAATTGATGATGGAGATCTCTATGGTAATAAGTAGGCACATATTTCTTCCTCATGATTCGCTTCATCTCATCCCAACTAGCAATGGGTAACTCTCCATTCCTTCTCCTAGATTTCACAAGCTCATCCCACCATATTAGTGCATAATCTGAAAACTCAAGGGCAGCAAGTTTTACCTTTTTATCATCGGAATAGTTTTGACAGTTAAAAACCATCTCCACTTTACGCTCCCACTCTAAATAGGCATCAACATCAGCCTTACCATTGAAGCTTGGAATCTTCATCTTTATGGAGTTCATACTGTTATCTACATATGGTACACGATCATTGAACCTTCTGGCTCGGACAGGGGCTGATTGTGCCTCATTTTCCTCTTCATAGGATGGATCGTGTGTATCATCATCCCTCTGAATGGACTTGCCCTTTGAAGATCTAAGGTTGTCCTCAAGGTTATCCATTCTCGAATTTAGCTTCTGAAAGCTATCCATGAAAGCTTTATATATATCTTTAAGATCAAATGTAGGGTCAGAAGTATCACCAGTATTATGCCCAGACATTATAGAAAAAAAATTCACAATTCTCTCAACTCACGTGTTTAATTTTCAAGCACTCACTTGGTATCTCAAAAGTGCACTTCAGAATAAGGACTCAACAAGCCAAGCTTGTATGATTCAAATAATAAGAAAAGCAAGGAAAGACCTAAGAAGAAAAGATAGGAAACAACACTAGATGCAAACTGACCAAAATGAACAAATAGATTGATTTAGCACACAAAAGTTAAATTTCGTGTACTAAGTGTAATTAGATGTTCAACAATGTGCAATTTGTCAAACTAAATGTAAGGAACCAACAGACAGGAAGACACCAAATTGACAAACTAAGAATCAAAAATTGACAAGACGGATGTGCTTAACACGAAGTTTTCCCTAAGCATGCAATCCTAGGTTAACTGATATTAATATTGACTCAACAAAATTAATTCAAAGCAAGCAAACAAAATAGACACTTAAAACAGCAAGTATTAAGTACAACTGTTTTGTGAAAATACTACCCAAATTTGTTCTAAACCTACCCCAAACATGTATTTCGAATTCCAAGCCCAGAAATATGTTCAAGGTATATGAAATATGATTTATATCAGTAGATATCAATCAGGATGAAGTTTGAACAAATGAACCAAAGTGGCAGAAATTCTTTTTTTTTTTTCCTTTTTTTTTCTTCTTGTTTTGATTTTTTTTTTTTATGGACAGAAGTAAAACACTGGAAATACTATTCTAAGAGTATTAGAATGACAGCATATGAATTAGGGCAGAAAGCATAAACCAAATCACTAAAGATAGTAATTCAGCCTAAACAAGAATTTAGGGTAAAATTTGATTTGAACAACAACCAAACAATGTATTCGGCTCTAATAGGTATCCCAAACCAGATTTCCAAAGTGATATATTCAGCCAATAATGGACAAAATTGAATGCAAAGACGCAAAGGATAGTTAAGAAATTATTACTAAGCCTAGCTCTGATACCAATTGATGCGGAACCCCAGCCTATTAGAGACTGAAACGACACATACCCTAGTAAAAAGAACTTAATTCAGAAAATAATTCCCCAATCTAAAGCACCCTTAATTAACATGCAATTAAGAACACTTATAATGGATTGATTTCAAGAGCAGCAAGAATAAGAAACATACAAGTTAGTATCAAACCTTATTCGTGATGCAATGTCAAGAACCAAGATCTCTCTTAAGCTCTCAAAGAAGAATCGCATAAAGCAATTGTATTGAATAATTGATAATCTGTGTCTACAATAGAAAAATGGATGCTTTATATAGCCTAAATTAAGACCCATGATCTTTGCCACTTCCCACTACTATACATGGACCCATGATCTTTGCCACTACCCACAACTATGCATGGACCCATGATCTATGCCACTATCCACTACTAGGTAACCACCCACTACTGTTTAACTACCCATTACCAAATAACTACCCACTACTGGTTAACTACCAACTACTAAATGACTACCCACTATAAATACAGAATTTGAATTGTCAATAAGGACACATTTGGCCTAATTGACTTGGAATGGCCAGATTGTTCTTCAACTTCAAAATGAACTTGCAAAGCTTCAACATATTCCTTCATGAATCCTTGAAGTGCTTCCTTCAACCTCTTGGATCTCAGCCTTGTAATTGGTCCTTGAGGCAATGCTAGCTCATCATTTTTGGTGTTGTTGGTCGTGCTTACATCAATACCCTAGGTCAAACTCGGTCCAACACACACATCAACAAAAAATAAAACTCATATACAAAGGGATTATCCAACTCGGCCCAAGCACAATACTATAACTCTAAACATATTACATAATATCGTTTTACAATACAACTCTTTTACATCATTACATAAACTTACATTACATCATGTCCACTACTATTCTATTACACATCATAACCATAGCCATAGCCTGGTGACTTCCTAAACTATCTCCGACCCTGCATACCTGGGGTTAGGGGAGAGGGGTGAGCTATAAAACCCAGTGAGCAGAAACCATACAAGAAAAACAGTTCATTTTAAAGTATGCTATCATGGAATGCATCACATCACAATCATATCACATCAAGGATGAATTTATCACCGATAGCCCTCTAAATGCCGTAATATGTCCAACTATATCAGGGGCGATGAGGCCACACCTAGTATTCGCTTACATAACTCATATCATAACATGTCCAACTACACCAGGGGCGATTAGGCCTCACCTAGTGTTCGCTTACATTTAACATAGTGCCAAGGGCGACTTGGTCTTTCTATCTCATATCATACCATGTCATATCATATCATTTCATATCGTACTGAGGGCTAGGGGATCATTCAAGATTCATCCACATCAACAACATTTTATGTAATGCATCATATTCGTGAATACTAGTGCAATACAACCTACTACATATCATGGCATTTTATGATGCATGGATCATGCTAAAACATTCATTAATGCTTTCTCATATAGAAAAACATTTAGTTTAGTTCCACTCACCTCTGGCAGACGCTGGACTGACTCTGCAACTGCTAACACTGATGGCCTCCTCGGTCCCTCGGGTCCGATCCTACACAGGTGGACTCGAATGAGGTGCCAAACACACTCTAAATAACTCATAAACAACTCCCCAAAAACCCCTTAAAACATCATAGAAACATGCATACAGAACACTCATGAAAGGGCTGGACAGGGCACTTTTGGCGGCACTTTCGGCGGCCGAAGGTCCCTTCCAGAGACGAAAGTCATGCAGGTTCGGGGGCACCTTCGGCGGCCGGACCCTCTCTCCAGAGACGAAATTCAGGCACTTTCGGCGGCCGAACATCACCTTCAGCGGTCGAAAGTCTGCTCCAGCTCCGAAACACAACTTTCGGGGGCAAGGTTTGGCGGCCAATCCAAACATCCATAGGCAGGTTCGGCGACCGAAACTACCTTTGGCGGCCGAACCTGAGTTCTTCCAGAACTCAGCCCTTGTGCATACAAGCCTCCCAAACCTTCCAAACACCCCAAAACAAGCACCCAACTTCTTAACACATGCACGAACTCTTAACCATGCACAAAGGAGCTTAACAACTCGATTAAACTCCAAAAACAACATCAAAAGCATACATAGATAGCTTATGACACACATAGGCCAAAACCATCAAAACAACCCATAATCTCACTTGCTCTTTCCCAATCATGCATACACTCTCCCACATGCATAAACGAGCTCAAATCTTCAACATAACATCACATAAACACACATTGGGCACAAAACCCATATAAACCCTAACATGCATATCTACCCATACTCAACCATCAAAACATCATTAAACTTACTAAAACTTCATTAAAATAGTAGGGAAGTAAGGATCTACACTTACCTCTTGAAGATCGAGGGGTGGTGCGATCCCTAACTCGGAGGTATGGAGGATCCAAGCTCCCAAAGCCTCCAAACTCCCAAAACTCCCTTTTAAGCTTCAAAACTTCAAAATCAGGGTAGATCTCATGAAAACTTGAAGGATGGGTAGAGAAAAACATGAAAACGACCAAAAGAGGACTAAAACTCACCTGAGCTCAAGAATGGGGACAAAACTCGCCCATTTCCGATTTGAGGGCTCTTTATAGGTGGCCTGCTGAACCACCTTCGGCAGCCTAACGTGCCCCCTAAACTCATGCATGTTCGGCGGCCGAACTTGAGGTTCGGCGGCCGAACCTTTGTTCATTCAAACAAGGCTTTCGGAGGCCAAAAGCGCTCCCGAAACCTTCCCATGTTCGGCGGCCGAACTTCACTTTCGGCGGCCAAACCTGGCAAATGCCTCCTTGGTCTTTTCTTTTCAACACTCAATTCTTTTTCATTTAAAACCATGAAATCAGTAAAAACATTTTAGAAACCATATTTTACCCCTCTAGAAGACTCTGGCATCATCAAAATTCTAGATTCCAATGGAGATTCCACCGGAAGGTAGGGATTCCGATGCCGGAATCTAGCCGGGTATTACATTCTTCCCCCCTTTAAGAACATTCGTCCCCGAATGTTCAAACAAACAGGCGCATGCATATACACAACATAAGCACAATCATAACAACACAAAAACTCTAGTCTATACAGGAACACAGTATCACTGGAGTATGACCTCTCGGTCTCCCAGGAGCACCTTTTCATCTTAAGGTGATTCTAAGGGACTTTCTCCATCGGGTTTTCCTTGTTTCCACACTTTCTAACTTGTGTGTCTGCGGTCCGTACTAGCTGCTCAACATAGGTGAGATCTTCTACGATCTCCCCCTCTGGTTGTTTCAAGAACCTCACTCGAACCTGACACAACCTCATATACTGTGGAAACATGGAAAAACGGATGGATCTCTTCCATTGAAGTAGGTAAATCTAACTCGTGGGATACATTCCCAATCCTTTGCAGGATTTCAAAGGGTCCAATGTATTTGAGAGCTAGTTTACCTTTTTGCCCATAACGAATCACCCTCTCTTTAGGAGACACCTCCAGTAAACTTCAACTTCCTCGAGAACCTCAACATGCTTCCGCTGCGCACTCTGACAAAAACTCTTCTCGCTTCTGAAACTCTACATGCCTCTTGCGGGCAATTTCATAACTCTCTTGCTGACTCACAGCAGTTCTGATCCTTCTCATTCTTTGACTACTGACCTTCTTCTTACTGCACTAAGGGATGGGATAAGTTGTCGAGTGGTTTCCGGTCGAGGGCATCTATCAAATATTTGCCTCACCTGGATATTGAACCTTGAAGTCATAACCACTACGCAGTTTTTACCCATCTCCTCTGCCTTCGGTTCTTCTCCCTTGACTCAAGATGTATTGCAAGTTCTTTCGATCTGTAAGGATCTGTCATCATACCTTATACAGGTATCGCCTCCACATCTTGAGTGCAAGGATTACCATCGCCATCTCTAGATCATGTGTAGGATGATTTAACTCATGCTTCTTCAGCTACTTAGAAGCATAAGCAATCATCCTGCCACTTTACATTAACACATAATCTAGTTCTACCCGGGACGCATCACAGGACACTGTGACATCTTCATTACTGGCGGACAGAGCCACCACTGGTGCTGACATCAACATTTCCTTCGGCTCTTCAAAGCCCTCTTCACACTGAGTAGACCACACAACCCTCTGATTCTTCTTTATCCATCTGGCCATAGGAGCGGCAACTCTAAAGAAGTTCTAGATGAACCTCCAGTAGGTAACCTGCCCAATCCGAAAAACTCTTGATCTAACTCACTACAATGGGCCTGGCTAGCTAGCTACAACTTCAACTTTCTCGGGTCTACCTCACTTTTCCCCTTTTTTTTTTCGACATACCATAACCCAAGAAAGGTATGCTCCTCGACCGTAACTCACATTTGGAGAACTGGGCATCCAAGCCATGTTCTCTCAGGATCTGCAATCCTGATTTCAGATAATGGGCATACTCTTCTGCATTTCTGGAACTCACCGAGGTACCGTCAATGAAGACAATGACGGAGTGATCCAGAAACCGACTAAAACTTTGCTTATGAGATCTATGAATGCTGTAGGGGCGTTCATTAACCCGAACGACATTCGTAGAAACTCATAGTGCCCATATCTGGTCCTAAACACTGCTCTCTGTACATCTTCTTCCTTGATCTTAACTAATGGTACCTGGACTCCAGATCTATCTTGGAAAGGCAACCAGCTCCTGCTAGCTGGTTTAAAATAGATCGTCGATCCAAGGTAACAATTACTTATTCTGAGTAGTGACTTTGTTCAACGACTTGTAGTCGATACAAAGTCCTAGGGATCCATCTTTCATCCTCATAACAACACTGGAACACCCCAAGGTGAAGTGCTCAGTCAGATGGGAATCCTCACTACCAGCTTTTACAACTGCTCTGTAACGACCCGGAAAACCGACCCGTTACCGGCACTAGGATCCAGATCGGCTTAAGGCCGCCGGGACCCGTAGCAAGCCTACATACATCCTGTAAACCTGTTTAATCCCATACATGATCAACAAACATACTTAAGAATTAAAACTTTCCTTTTTCTTCATACACCAAACTCAACCTGTGCATGCACTGTATTCATCATATACATAAACATTAATCCCTCTGTGGGATTTCATCAAAGCCTCAATGGCAATATAAAATCTGTGTTGAGTTGGTTCACATACACATCATATAATAAGATCATGTACATACCAAGGGATTAACATATACTATGGTCAAGCACAAATCTATCCTCAATAACATAGTTACATAAACATAACAGTTCAAACTTTACATTACATTCTTATCATATGTCATGTCCGCATACTCTAGCTATTACATACATATAACTTGACTTCATTCTAGCCGACTTCTTGATCTCTCCTGTACCTGCAACTCTGGGGATAATGGGAGTGGGGTGAGCTAAAAGCCCAGTGAGCGGAAACTAAAAACATTTGTTTTAATTCCTCCATTTTTAGGTACATTATTTTTCATTTTTATTTTTTTTTTATCAAATAACTTTTATTTTCATTCTTTTTCTTATTCATGCTTTCATGTATGCGTCATAACACAAACATTTCACAACAAGGATGAACTTGTCACCATTTAGCCCCTATCCTTCTTACTTATACATGCCGGGGGCGTAGAGCCGTAGCAGGCACACCCGGACTTCCATCATCAATCATAGTGCCAGGGGCGTAGAGCCGTAGCAGGCACACCTGGACTCACATAGGCTATCATATCATACGAGGGCTAATGGATCATTCAATGTTCATCCACAACAACAACAAATTATGCAATGCAACATATTCGTGCATTCTAATGCAAGCAACCTAATATTGCATGGCATAATGATGCATGGGCAATGCTTTATGATTCATTCATTTATTCAATTACTTTAAAACTTAAGGGGTTGTTCCACTCACCTGGTAACTGAAGCTTGACAACGAACTCTGAACAACTATCTCACAACCGGGGGTCTCGGTTCCTCGGGTCCGAACCTACACAGGTGGACTCAAATGAGGCACCAAACATACATGAACGTGACTCTGAAAAGCTCCCCAAAAACCCCCTAAAACATCCTGAAAACATCACATGAAAACATGCAAGAAATGGCTGAACAGGGCACTTTCAGCGGCAGGTTCGGCGGCCGAAAGTCCCTCTGCAGCCGAAAGTCATGCAGGTTCGGCGGCACTTTCGGCGGCCGAACCTCCCAGACAGAGACGAACCTTGAGTTTCGGGGGCAGGCTTCGGCAGCCGAAACTGCCTCCACAAGGGGGTTCGGCGGCCGAAAGTCACTTCGGCGGCCGAACCTGAGTTTCTGTCGAAGGGCAGAAACTTGGTTCCCTCGTGTCCACAGCCTCCAAAACGCCTCAAAACCTGCATAAACTTGATTCTACTCATGCATACACATCATACCAGTTCCTAGGGGCCTCATACAAACATATGCCCCAACTACAACACTTCAATCACACACAATCAAGCTACATTGTTCAAAAAGTCATCAATAACCCATAAACATACACATAACCTAAACATGCATTCTAACCCTTAGATCTTGCATAAAACTTATTTAAAACATAATGAGAGTTCAAGATCGACCCTTACCTCTTGAAGATCGAGAGGAAAACGACCTTGACTCAAAGATGGGAGGATTGAGCTCCTTGAACCTCAAAGTACTTAAACGTGCTTAAAACTTGTAGATCTTCAAAACAAAGTTATAAACTTGTTAAAAACGTGAAAGATTGAAGGAAAAAGCTCAAGATTGGTGAGGGGCGGCGGAGGTTCACCTTGGCCGACAACGGGGAAGAAAAACTCGCCCGTGCGGACCAAAGAGACCCTTTTATAGTGGCTGGCCAGGCCACGTTCGGGGGCCAAAAGTGCCTCCGCATGCATGCAAGGTTCGGCGGCCGAACATGAGGTTCGGCGGCCGAACCTGGACTTCCCTCACTCATGCTTTCGGGGGCCTAACGTGCCTCCAAAACGCATGCATGTTCGGCGGCCGAACTTGACTTTCGGCGGCCGAACCTGGGTTTTCCTCCAAAGACTTTTCATGCAAAAACTCATTTAATTTCTTACTTAAAAACATGAAATACATGAAAACATTTCATAAAATCATAGTTTTACCCTTCTAGAGGTTTCCGACATCCGAGATCCCACCGGACGGTAGGGATTCCGATACCGGAGTCTAGCCGGGTATTACATTCTCCCCCCCTTAAGAACATTCGTCCCCGAATGTTCCTCAACTAACATACAAAGCATGGCATCAATCATAACATACAACATATAGAACAACTAACACTCACCTCAAAACAGATGGGGGTATTGCTGGAGCATGGACTCCCGTGTCTCCCAGGTGCATTCTTCAATATTGTGGTGGTTCCAAAGGACCTTTACCATCGGGATTTCCTTGTTCCTCAGCTTTCTGATCTGGGTGTCAAGAATCCGCACTGGCTGCTCTACATAGGTGAGATCCTCTTGGATCTCTACATCAGGCTCACTAAGAACCTTGCCCGGATCTGACACGAACTTCCTCAACATGGAAACATGGAAAACCGGATGGATTCTTTCCATAGAAGCAGGCAAGTCCAGCTTGTACGATACATTCCCAATCCTTTGCAGG
Organism: Manihot esculenta; assembly: GCF_001659605.2. Taxonomy (NCBI): domain Eukaryota; kingdom Viridiplantae; phylum Streptophyta; class Magnoliopsida; order Malpighiales; family Euphorbiaceae; genus Manihot; species Manihot esculenta. Next base: position 16,637,864 of record NC_035173.2, read on the forward strand.
ACTTCAAAGGGTCCAATGTACCGCGGAGCTAGCTTACCCTTCTTACCAAACCGAACCACCCCTTTCATCGGAGACACCTTGAGCAATACTAGATCCCCCTCCTGAAACTCTACCTGTTTCCTGCGGATGTCTGCATAACTTTTCTGCCTGCTGGTGGCAGTCTTTATCCTTTCTCTGATCATGGGCACCACCCTGCTGGTAATCTCTACAAGCTCAGGCCCTGCTAAGGACCTCTCTCCTACCTCTTCCCAGCAAACGGGTGACCTGCACTTCCTCCCATATAAAGCTTCATATGGAGCCATCCCTATGCTAGCATGATAGCTGTTATTGTAGGCAAACTCCACCAAAGGTAGATGTTGCTTCCAAGAACCGCCAAAATCTAGCACGCACATTCTGAGCATATCTTCTACGGTCTGGATGGTCCTCTCTGACTGTCCATCGGTCTGGGGGTGGAAGGCAGTACTGAAATCTAACCTGGTACCCATAGCACTCTGCAGACTCCGCCAAAACCTGGAGGTGAACTGGGGCCCTCTATCTGACACTATAGATACCGGGACCCCATGTAGTCTGACGACTTCATCCACATAAACCTGCGCTAACTTACCCACAGAGTAGTTGCTCCTAACTGGAATGAAGTGAGCAGATTTGGTGAGTCTGTCCACAATCACCCATATGGAGTCTAGTCTGTTGGATGTTGCCGGTAACCCCACTACGAAGTCCATAGCTATGTTCTCCCATTTCCATTCTGGAATAGGTAGCGGGTTAAGCATTCCAGCCGGCTTCTGATGCTCTAGTTTCACCCTCTGACACACATCGCAGGCTGACACGAACAGTGCCACGTCCTTCTTCATAGCTGGCCACCAATACACTCTCTTCAGATCCTGATACATCTTGGTGGCTCCAGGGTGAACACTATACCTGGTATTATGGGCTTCCCCCATAATATCTCCCTTCAGACCAATGTCATCTGGCACACATAATCTGTTCCCGTAGCGGAGGATCCCCTTATCATCAAATCTGAACTCACTATCTTTGCCTGACTGAACCGTCCTGGCAATCTTCACTAACTCTGGGTCCTCATGCTGTTTCTGAGCCACCTGCTCCAGAAACACTGGTGTTACCTTCATCTGTGCAATCAAAGCACCTGTGCCAGATAACTCCAACTGTAATCCCTCACTCATAAGTTTGTGGAACTCCTTCACCACCGGCCTCCTCTCTGCTGAAATGTGGGATAGACTGCCGAGTGATTTCCGGCTTAGGGCGTCTGCCACAACATTCGCCTTACCCGGATGGTACTGAATCTTGCAATCGTAATCACTCAACAGCTCTACCCATCTCCTCTGCCTCAAGTTCAGTTCTCTCTGACTCAGGATGTACTGCAAGCTCTTATGATCTGTGAAGATCTCACACTTTACCCCATAAAGGTAATGCCTCCACATCTTGAGTGCAAAGATCACTGCCGCCATCTCCAGGTCATGTGTGGGGTAATTCAGCTCGTGCTTCTTCAGCTGTCTAGAAGCATAAGCGATCACCCTCTCATTTTGCATTAGCACACAACCCAGTCCCACACGGGACGCATCACAATATACTGAGAAGTCATCATCACCTTTTGGCAGAGCTAACACCGGTGCTGAAGTCAACCTCCTCTTAAGCTCCTCAAAGCTTTCCTCACACTGATCGGTCCATATAAACTTCTGATTCTTCTTTGTCAATTTGGTCATAGGAGCAGCAATCTTTGAGAAGTCCTGAACGAACCTCCTGTAGTAACCTGCTAAACCCAAAAAACTTTTGATCTCGGTCACTGTGGTGGGTCTAGGCCAATTAGCTACAGCCTCTACCTTCTTGGGGTCTACTTCAATACCCTGTTCTGACACAATGTGCCCCAAGAATGAAATGCTCCTAAGCCAAAACTCACACTTGGAGAACTTGGCATACAAGCCATGCTCTCTCAAGGTCTGCAAAACTATCCTCAGGTGATGGGCATGCTCCTCTGCATTTCTGGAATACACTAAGATATCGTCTATGAAGACAATAACGAAGTGATCCAGATACTGACTGAATACTCTGTTCATGAGGTCCATGAATGCTGCAGGGGCGTTGGTCAACCCAAACGGCATCACAAGGAACTCATAGTGCCCATACCTGGTCCTGAAAGCTGTCTTCGGTACATCTTCATTCCTGATCCTCAACTGATGGTACCCTGATCTCAGATCTATTTTGGAGAAACAACTTGCTCCTGCTAGCTGGTCGAATAGATCGTCGATCCTCGGCAAAGGGTACTTGTTCTTGATGGTGGCTTTGTTCAACTGTCTGTAGTCGATACAAAGCCTAAGGGATCCATCCTTTTTCTTTACAAAGAGCACTGGAGCACCCCAAGGTGAGGTACTCGGTCGGATGAAACCCTTGTCCACCAGTTCTTGCAACTGTTCCTTTAGCTCTTTCAACTCTGCTGGCGCCATCCTGTAGGGAGGGATAGAGATAGGCCTAGTTCCAGGCATCAGCTCTATTTCAAACTCTATCTCCCTTGCAGGTGGTAGTCCTGGAAGCTCGTCTGGGAAAACATCTAAGAACTCACTCACCACAGGCACTGAGGCGGGCTCTCTGACATGACTATCTAACTCCCTCACATGAGCTAGAAACCCCTGACATCCCCTCCTAAGCAACCTACGAGCCTGAAGAGCTGAGATCAGACCTCTAGGTGTACCCCTCTTGTCTCCTCTGAAGACGACCTCTGACCCATCCTGATTTCTGAATCTGACTACCTTGTCTTTACAGTCCAGGGTAGCACCATGGGTCGATAACCAATCCATCCCTAGAATGACGTCAAAATCTGTCAAATCTAGAACCACGAGGTCGGCGGAAAGGCATCTTCCCTCTATGAAAACTGGACTACATTGGCAGACTGCCTCTGCCACTGACGGGTCACACTTGGGTCCACTGACCCATAGGGGACACTCTAACCCAGAGACCATCAATCCTACCCTCTCCACGACTCTCGGAGCAATAAAAGAATGAGATGCACCCGGGTCCATTAAGGCATACACATCTGAACAACCAATGATGAGATTACCTGCCACCACGGTGTTGGATGTGTTGGCCTCCTGCTGAGTCATTGTGAAGATCCGTGCCGGAGCTGATGGACCTTCACCTCTGTATCCTGCTGATGAAGAGGCTGACCCTCTCTCTCTGCCTCTGCCACTGGCCTGTGTTGCGGCTGGAGCTACTGGCTGCACCACACTGCCGGAGGTTGTCTGCTGAGACGGTGCTGTAAAGGCTCCTCTAGGACAGTCTCGAGCCAAATGACCCGCCTGTCCGCATCTGAAACATGTGTTTGTCCCTGCCAGACATACTCCCTTGTGTGGTCTCCCACATCTCATACATGCTGTAACCTCTGCGCCAGAGCTTGAGCCACTGCCTAAACCCAGACCTGACTTGATCTTGTTCCAGAACTTATTCTTCTTAGATTTTCTGTGGCCTCTGTCCCACTTCTTATTGCCTGCAACTGCTGTACTCAGAGAAGAAGAGTCTACCCTTTCCCCACCTGGGGTCTTGGAACCAGAAGACTGTGCCACTGACTGTTTTACCTTCCCCTCAACGATAGCACTAGCCTCCATTCTCCTAGCCATATCCACTATGGCATGGAAACTCTCTCTCTCTGCTGACTGTACCAAAGAGGAATACCTGGAGTGCAGCCTCATAATATATCTCCTTGACTTCTTTTGATCTGTGTCCAAATTCAGCCCAGCATATGGCAACAACTCCAGGAACCTGTCTGTGTACTCGTCTATACTCATGTCATCAGTTTGCCTCAACTGCTCGAATTCTATCATCTTCAATTCCCTTGAACTATCAGGGAAAGCCCATCCTGCAAACTCATTTGAAAACTCTTCCCAATTCATGCTGTCCACTCTCGGGTTCACATAATTCTTGAACCACTCCCGTGCCTTCTTGCACTTAAGCGTGAACCCGGCCATCTGAATGGCTCTACTGTCCTCAGCCCCTATCTCATCTGTAATTGCCTTGACCCGCTCCAAATACACGAACGGATCATCACCGGTTTCAAACTGGGGAGCACCCAGCTTCATATAATCGGTCATCTTGACCTTACTCCCTCCAGATGAGGTAGGTTTGGGTACTTGTGTTTCCGGGACAGTAGATACTGGTGGTGGTGGAGGTACAACATCCCCTGGGGTAGGGTTTGCTGTACTGGTATAGGGAGGTGGAGGTGGGTACATGGGGTACTGAGAGTATGGTGGGTAGTAAGGTGGGTATGGCATATGTGGAGGATAAGGGCTAAAACTGGGGTAATCCGATGTACCTCCCATCGAATACCCTGGGTGGTGTGAATAGGGTGGGTAGTGATGTGGCTGGACATAACTCGAGGCCTGAGTGCCTCCTTCTGATTCTCCCATGCCCTCTTCCGGCATGCTCACACCGAGACTGCCATCCCTCCTCTGATCTACCTCCATATCCTCAGACATTCCTCCCTGCACTGTTCCCCTTACTGATCTGCTTCTACCCAGATCCAAAGACCTTCTAGGGTCTCTCGCTACTCTATCTCTGTTGGACCTACTGGACATTGCCCTAGGCAAAGCTGAAGGACGGGCATCAGCGCCCTCGTCCTGAGGTGGCACTCCAGTCAATCGTGCAGATCGACGAGTTCCTCTCATTCTATCTTCTGAAAAACAGCACATAGTATAAATAATCATTAGCATCATATGGTTCATGCGGAAACACATGAACCCTCATCATATACATAACATCACATCATAGCATTTATGCACATGCATATCATCATGGCATATCATATCATCATATAGACAGGACTCTACATCCTATCCTAGTGGACATGATTTTCCTAGTGTGCTTGACCTTCTAGAACATCTATGAGCCCAACACTCTAGGTCCGATCATATGAACCAGGCTTTGATACCACTCTGTAACGACCCGGAAAACCGACCCGTTACCGGCACTAGGATCCAGATCGGCTTAAGGCCGCCGGGACCCGTAGCAAGCCTACATACATCCTGTAAACCTGTTTAATCCCATACATGATCAACAAACATACTTAAGAATTAAAACTTTCCTTTTTCTTCATACACCAAACTCAACCTGTGCATGCACTGTATTCATCATATACATAAACATTAATCCCTCTGTGGGATTTCATCAAAGCCTCAATGGCAATATAAAATCTGTGTTGAGTTGGTTCACATACACATCATATAATAAGATCATGTACATACCAAGGGATTAACATATACTATGGTCAAGCACAAATCTATCCTCAATAACATAGTTACATAAACATAACAGTTCAAACTTTACATTACATTCTTATCATATGTCATGTCCGCATACTCTAGCTATTACATACATATAACTTGACTTCATTCTAGCCGACTTCTTGATCTCTCCTGTACCTGCAACTCTGGGGATAATGGGAGTGGGGTGAGCTAAAAGCCCAGTGAGCGGAAACTAAAAACATTTGTTTTAATTCCTCCATTTTTAGGTACATTATTTTTCATTTTTATTTTTTTTTTATCAAATAACTTTTATTTTCATTCTTTTTCTTATTCATGCTTTCATGTATGCGTCATAACACAAACATTTCACAACAAGGATGAACTTGTCACCATTTAGCCCCTATCCTTCTTACTTATACATGCCGGGGGCGTAGAGCCGTAGCAGGCACACCCGGACTTCCATCATCAATCATAGTGCCAGGGGCGTAGAGCCGTAGCAGGCACACCTGGACTCACATAGGCTATCATATCATACGAGGGCTAATGGATCATTCAATGTTCATCCACAACAACAACAAATTATGCAATGCAACATATTCGTGCATTCTAATGCAAGCAACCTAATATTGCATGGCATAATGATGCATGGGCAATGCTTTATGATTCATTCATTTATTCAATTACTTTAAAACTTAAGGGGTTGTTCCACTCACCTGGTAACTGAAGCTTGACAACGAACTCTGAACAACTATCTCACAACCGGGGGTCTCGGTTCCTCGGGTCCGAACCTACACAGGTGGACTCAAATGAGGCACCAAACATACATGAACGTGACTCTGAAAAGCTCCCCAAAAACCCCCTAAAACATCCTGAAAACATCACATGAAAACATGCAAGAAATGGCTGAACAGGGCACTTTCAGCGGCAGGTTCGGCGGCCGAAAGTCCCTCTGCAGCCGAAAGTCATGCAGGTTCGGCGGCACTTTCGGCGGCCGAACCTCCCAGACAGAGACGAACCTTGAGTTTCGGGGGCAGGCTTCGGCAGCCGAAACTGCCTCCACAAGGGGGTTCGGCGGCCGAAAGTCACTTCGGCGGCCGAACCTGAGTTTCTGTCGAAGGGCAGAAACTTGGCTCCCTCGTGTCCACAGCCTCCAAAACGCCTCAAAACCTGCATAAACTTGATTCTACTCATGCATACACATCATACCAGTTCCTAGGGGCCTCATACAAACATATGCCCCAACTACAACACTTCAATCACACACAATCAAGCTACATTGTTCAAAAAGTCATCAATAACCCATAAACATACACATAACCTAAACATGCATTCTAACCCTTAGATCTTGCATAAAACTTATTTAAAACATAATGAGAGTTCAAGATCGACCCTTACCTCTTGAAGATCGAGAGGAAAACGACCTTGACTCAAAGATGGGAGGATTGAGCTCCTTGAACCTCAAAGTACTTAAACGTGCTTAAAACTTGTAGATCTTCAAAACAAAGTTATAAACTTGTTAAAAACGTGAAAGATTGAAGGAAAAAGCTCAAGATTGGTGAGGGGCGGCGGAGGTTCACCTTGGCCGACAACGGGGAAGAAAAACTCGCCCGTGCGGACCAAAGAGACCCTTTTATAGTGGCTGGCCAGGCCACGTTCGGGGGCCGAAAGTGCCTCCGCATGCATGCAAGGTTCGGCGGCCGAACATGAGGTTCGGCGGCCGAACCTGGACTTCCCTCACTCATGCTTTCGGGGGCCTAACGTGCCTCCAAAACGCATGCATGTTCGGCGGCCGAACTTGACTTTCGGCGGCCGAACCTGGGTTTTCCTCCAAAGACTTTTCATGCAAAAACTCATTTAATTTCTTACTTAAAAACATGAAATACATGAAAACATTTCATAAAATCATAGTTTTACCCTTCTAGAGGTTTCCGACATCCGAGATCCCACCGGACGGTAGGGATTCCGATACCGGAGTCTAGCCGGGTATTACATGCTCTTACAACTCTTTTAACTCTGTTGATACCATCCTGTGGGGAGGGATAGAGATTGGTCCACTTCCATACATTACTCCTAGTTTGGGCTCTATCTCCCTGACAGGTGGTAGTCCTAGGAACTCGTCTGGGGAAACATCTAAGAACTTCTCTGATTACGGGCACTAAGGCGGCTCCCTTACCTGACTACTATACACTCTCACATAGACTAGAAACCCCTGACAACCTCTCCTAAGCAACATACGAGCCTATAAGGCTGATAACAAACCTCTAGGTATCCCTACTCTGTCCTCTCTAAGGACTACCTCTGATCCATCCTGACCTCTGAACTTGACTACCTTGTCTCTGTAGACTTAGGTAGTACTACTAGTAGAAGAACCAATCCAACCCTAGAATGACGTCAAACAGTCAAATCTAGAACCGCTAGGTCAGCTGGAAGGCATCTACTCACAACATACTCTGAACTATACCGGCAGACTGACTCTGCCACTGATGGATCACACTTGGGTCCACCGACCCAAAGGGGATACTCTAACCCATAAGCTATCAAGCCCAATCTCACAATGGCTCACAAAGCAAACAAAGAAAGAGAAACATCAGGGTTCATAAAACATACACATCAGAACATACCAGAGTGAGATTACCTGATCCCATCGGGTTCGATGTGTTAGCCTCCTGCTGGGTCATAGTGAAGATCTGCGCTGAAGCTGATGGACCTTCACTTGGAAGACCTGCCGAAGAAGGAGCTATCCCTCTTCCTCTGCCTCTGCCCTGCGCCATGGCTGCGGCTCCTGGCTGAGCCACTCTACCTGAAGCTGTCTGCTGGGACTGTGTCACCAAGGTCGCGGTGGGACACTCACGTGCCATGTGCCCCTCCTGTCCGCACCTGAAACATGCCGTTGTCCCCACCAGACAGAGTCCCTTATGCGGCCTACCGCACCGCGTACATCTGGAGCTACCCGAACCAGAGCTCGAACCATCACCTAAACCCAAACCAGACTTTATCTGATCCCAGAACTTACTCTTCTTCGATCTTCTGAGGCCTCTGCCTCCCTTCTTACTCTTTGTGACAGTCTCGCTCAGAGGGGAGAGATTAACATCACTTGTCCCCGGGAGTTTGGAACCCGAAGACTGTGCCACGTACTGTTTAACCGTCCCTTGAATGATGGCACTAGCCTCCATTTTCCGTGCCATATCCACTATAGCATGGAAACTCTCCCTCTCTGCTGATTGAATTAACGAGGAATACCTGGAGTGAAGCTTCATAACATATCTCCTAGACTTCTTCAGGTCTGTGTCAAGACCTTGTCCTGCAAATGGCAACAGCTCCAGGAACCTGTCTGTAAACTCATCTACACTCATCTCTTATGTCTGCCTTAGCTGCTCAAACTCAATCATCTTCAGTTCTCTAGAACTATCTGGAAAAGCCCATCTTGCAAACTCATTGGCAAACTGCTCCCAGGATAAGCCTTCCAACTTTGGGTCCACATAGTTTTTGAACCATTCCCTTGCCTTCTTGCATTTCAATGTGAACCCTGCCATCTGAATGGCTCTACTGTCATTGGCTCCTAATTCATCAGTTATCATCTTCACCATTCTGAGGTACTCAAAGGGGTCATCACCTGATTCAAACTTGGGGGCATCCAACTCAAGGTAATCTATCATCTTTACTTTACCCCCAACTGATGAACCAGGTTTGGGTATCTGGACATCAGGGACTATTGGTTCTGCTGGCGGTGGAAGAGGTGCAGCATTCCCTGGGTTAGGGTTTGCTGGACTTGGGTAGAAGGATGAGGATGGAAACATAGGGTACTGTGGGTAAGGTGGGTAAAAGGGAGGATAGGACATAAAGGTGGGATATGGGTTATAGCTAAAGAAATCCGATGTACCTCCCATCGGATACCCTAGCCCTTGCGGGTAGGGTGGATACTGTGGTGGAATAAAGCCCGAGGCCTGAGTGCCTCCTTGGGACTCTCCCATATCCTCTCTTGACATACTCATGCCCAAACTACTATCTCTTCTCTGATTATCCTCCTCAGTTTCCATCACATCTGCTGACATACCGTCATGAACTGATCTCCTCCGACCTGCATCAAAAGACCTTCTAGGGTCCCTTGATGTACCTTCCCTGATTGTCCTACAAGATCTTGCCCTCTGCAAAGCAGGGGAATGGGCATCCATGCCCTCATTCTCTGGCGGAGCTCCAGTCAATCTAGCAGATCGACGAGTTCCTCTCATCTTCACTTCTGGAAGCATAACATATCACATAAACATTAGCATCATACGGTCCACGTGGAAACACATGAACCTACCTCACATACATAGCATAACATTAATGCACATGCATATCATCATGGCATTTCACATCATCATACAAGAAAGGACTCCACATCCTATCCTAGTGGACATGATCTTTCCTATTGTGCTTGCCTTTCTATAATGTAATACCCGGCTAGACTCCGGTATCAGAATTCCTACCGTCCGGTGGAATCTCGAGTGTCGGAGACCTCTAGAAGGGTAAAAGCGTGTTTTCATAAAATGTTTTAATGTGTTTTATGTTTTTAATCAAGAAAGAAATGAGTTTTTGCTTGAAAATGATCTTGGAGGAAGACCCAGGTTCGGCCGCCGAACCTCAAGTTCGGCCGCCGAACATTCATGCACTTCGGGAGTGCTTTAGGCCCCCGAAAGCATAAGTGAGGGAAGTTCAGGTTCGGCCGCCGAACCTCATGTTCGGCCGCCGAACATGGCATGCATGCGGAGGCACGTTCGGCTCCCGAATGTGGCCTGGCCAGCCACTTATAAAGGGGTCCCTTAGCCGAAAACGGGCGAGCTTTTCCCCTATTTTCGGCCAAGGTGAGCTCTCCGCCGTCCCTCACCGATCTTGAGTTCTTTCCTTCCAATCTTTCACGATTTTCACTAGTTTTCACCTTGTTTTGAAGATTTTTGAGCAAAAGGTCAAGTTTTGAGCTTGGAGACCCAAAGAGCTAAATCTCTCCCAACTCCAAGTTAGATCGCCTCTACTTTAGACCTTCAAGAGGTAAGAGTCGATCTCTAGCTTATGATGTGTTTTAAACAAGTTTTATGCAAGTTTATGGAATAGAAATGCATGTTTAGGTTGTTTTGAGTTTATGGGTTTAATGAGTGTTTTTGAGCAATGTGGGTATGTTGATGTGTTGAAGTTGGGGTTTAGGCTAGTTTGAGACCCCTATGAACTTGTATGCTTGATTGTAAATGTTTGGGAGTGTTGTAGAATAGGTTTATGCATGTTTGAAAGTTTGGGAGGCGTTTGTGCATGTTGGAGCTGAGTTTCTGCCACTTTGGAGAAACTCAGGTTCGGCCGCTGAAGGAACTTTCGGCTGCCGAACCCGCTTGTGGAGGCAGCCTTCGGCTGCCGAAGCCTGCCCCCAAAAGAGGACTTTCGTCTCTGGAGGGCAGTTTTGGCCGCCGAAAGTGCCGCCGAACATGCATGAGTTTCGTCTCTGCCTGGGAGTTTCGGCCACCGAAGGTGCCGCCGAACCTGCCTGACTTTCGGCTCTTGAGGGACTTTCGGCCGCCGAACCTGCCGCCGAAAGTGCCCTGTCCAGCCCTCTTTTGCATGTTTTTCTATGGTTGTTTCATGATGTTTTAGGGGGTTTTTGGGAAGTAGTTTAGAGTCGTATTCATGTATGTTTGGTCCCTCATTTGAGTCCACCTGTGTAGGTTCGGACCCGAGGAACCGAGGACCCCAGCAGTGAGTCAGCTGCTCCAGTGTCTGGTCAGAGCTATCCAGAGGTGAGTAGGATAAACCTTTACGTTTTAAAGCGAATAAATTATAAAGTTTCGAGCATGTTCACGCATCATTAATGCCATGAGATATACTAGGTTGTTTGCATTAGAATTCACGAATATGTTGCATTGCATATATTGTTGTTGATGCGGATGAATGTTGGATGATCCATAGCCCTCGACCTATGATGTGACGATATAGTATGTACGGTACGGAATGTAAGACCAGTGGGACCCATTCTACGTTCGCTGGCACTATGTAAGAGAAAGACCAGGACCCATTCTACGTTCTGGCACATTGGAATGTTATGTTATGCTATGTAAGGGAAAGACCAGGACCCATTCTACGTTCTGGCACTATTGGATATGTAGAGGGCTACTGGTGACAAGTTCATCCTTGATGTGATTAGCTGTGATGTGATGCATTCCATTAAAGCATGAAATGTTAATATAATGTTTTTATTATTCTGCTCACTGGGCTCTAGTAGCTCACCCCTCTCCCTAATCCCCCAGGTTTGCAGGTACAGGGTAGACCAGGAGGTCAGCAAGAGTATTGAAGTTTTGTCTATGTAATAGATAGTGTGGACATGAATAAATATTGAGATGTTATGTTTAGTACAGTTGTATAAGTACAGTATAGAAATGTAATGTAATGATGTTCATGGATGATAGAGGTGTGCTTGACCATAGAATGTTGTTATCCCTTTTAATACATGATCTTAGATGTTTTATGATCATGTAAACCAACTCAACATATGTTATATCGCCCATTGGGGCACCGATGAGAACCCACAGAGGAGTCAATGTTTATGTTTATGACTATGTATAGTACATGTACAGGTTGAGTTTGGTAAAAGAATGAAAGGATGAATGTATGAAAGCTAAAGTTTTAAAATTCTTATGTATAGTGTTGATCATGTATGGGATTAAACAGGTTTACAAGTTGCATGTCAGGCTTGCTACGGTCCGATTTTCGGGTCGTTACATATAACCTCTATGAGCCCGACACACTATAGGTCCGACCATGTGAACCTAAGGCTCTGATACCAATCTGTAACGACCCGCAAATCGGACCGCTACCGGCGCTAGGATCCAGATCGGCATAAAGCCGCCGGGACCCGTAGCAAGCCTACTATGCATCATGTACAGTCGGTATAATCCCCAAACATGAACAAATATTTCCATAAAACATTTAAAACTTTACCTTTAACCAGCTTGACCTGTGTATGCACTATGACTGAACTCATAGAACCCCTAGGGTTAGCATACCCTAGGTCAAACTCAGTCCAACACACACATCAACATAAAATAAAACTCATATACAAAGGGATTATCCAACTCGGCCCAAGCACAATATTATAACTCTGAACATATTACATAATATCGTTTTACAATACAACTCTTTTACATCATTACATAAACTTACATTACATCATGTCCACTACTATTCTATTACACATCATAACCATAGCCATAGCCTGGTGACTTCCTAAACTATTTCCGACCCTGCATACCTGGGGTTAGGGGAGAGGGGTGAGCTATAAAGCCCAGTGAGCAGAAACCATACAAGAAAAATAGTTCATTTTAAAGTATGCTATCATGGAATGCATCACATAACAATCATATCACATCAAGGATGAATTTGTCACCGATAGCCCTCTAAATGCCGTAATATGTCCAACTATACCAGGGGCGATGAGGCCACACCTAGTATTCGCTTACATAACTCATATCATAACATGTCCAACTACACCAGGGGCGATTAGGCCTCACCTAGTGTTCGCTTACATTTAACATAGTGCCAGGGGCGACCTGGCCTTTCTATCTCATATCATACCATGTCATATCATATCATTCCATATCGTACTGAGGGCTAGGGGATCATTCAAGATTCATCCACATCAACAACATTTTATGCAATGCATCATATTCGTGAATACTAGTGCAATACAACCTACTACATATCATGGCATTTTATGATGCATGGATCATGCTAAGACATTCATTAATGCTTTCTCATATAGAAAAACATTTAGTTTAGTTCCACTCACCTCTAGCAGACGCTGGACTGACTCTGCAACTGCTAACAGTGATGGCCTCCTCGGTCCCTCGGGTCCGATCCTACACAGGTGGACTCGAATGAGGTGCCAAACACACTCTAAACAACTCATAAACAACTCCCCAAAAACCCCTTAAAACATCATAGAAACATGCATACAGAACACTGATGAAAGGGCTAGACAGGGCACTTTCGGCGGCACTTTCGGCGGCCGAAGGTCCCTTCCAAAGACGAAAGTCATGCAGGTTCGGGGGCACCTTCGGTGGCCGAACCCTCTCTCCAAAGATGAAAGTCAAGCACTTTCGACGGCCGAACATCACATTCGGCGGCCGAAAGTCTGCTCCAACTCCGAAACACAACTTTCGGGGGCAAGGTTTGGCGGCCAATCCATGCATCCATAGGCAGGTTCAGCGGCCGAAACTACCTGCCAAACCTTGCATCCATAGGCAGGTTCGGCGGCCGAAACTACCTTCGGCGGCCGAACCTGAGTTCTTCCAGAACTCAGCCCTTGTGCATACAAGCCTCCCAAACCTTCCAAACACCCCAAAACAAGCACCCAACTTCTTAACACATGCACGAACTCTTAACCATGCACAAAGGAGCTTAACAACTCGATTAAACTCCAAAAACAACATCAAAAGCATACATAGATAGCTTATGACCCACATAGGCCAAAACCATCAAAACAACCCATAATCTCACTTGCTCTTTCCCAATCATGCATACACTCTCCCACATGCATAAACTAGCTCAAATCTTCAACATAACATCACATAAACACACATTGGGCACAAAACCCACATAAACCCTAACATGCATATCTACCCATACTCAACCATCAAAACATCATTAAACTTACTAAAACTTCATTAAAATAGTAGGGAAGCAAGGATCTACACTTACCTTTTGAAGATCGAGGGGTGGTGCGATCCCTAACTCGGAGGTGTGGAGGATCCAAGCTCCAAAAGCCTTCAAACTCCCAAAACTCCCTTTTAAGCTTCAAAACTTCAAAACCAGGGTAGATCTCATGAAAACTTGAAGGATGGGTAGAGAAAAACATGAAAACGACCAAAGGAGGACCAAAACTCACCTGAGCTCGAGAATGGGGACAAAACTCGCCCATTTCCGATTTGAGGGCTCTTTATAGGTGGCCTGCTGAACCACCTTCGGCAGCCTAACGTGCCCCCGAAACTCATGCATGTTCGGCGGCCGAACCTTTGTTCATTCAAACAAGGCTTTCGGAGGCCAAAAGCGCTCCCGAAACCTTCCCATGTTCGGCGGCCGAACTTCACTTTCGGTGCCGAACCTGGCAAATGCCTCCTTGGTCTTTTCTTTTCAAAACTCAATTTTTTTTCATTTAAAACCATGAAATCAGTAAAATCATTTTAGAAACCATATTTTACCCCTCTAGAAGACTCTGGCATCATCAAAATTCCAGATTCCAACGGAGATCCCGCCGGAAGGTAGGGATTCCGATGCCGGAATCTAGCCGGGTATTACAAGAGCCCAGTGAGCAGAATAGTAAAATAGTATATTAAAACATATGCTTTCTTGGAATGCAACACATTACAAACATTTCACATCAAGGATGGACTTGTCACCAATAGCCCTCTACATAATCCAACAGTGCCAGGATGTAGAATGGGTCTCTGGTCTTTCCCTTAAACATAACATATCATAACATTCCAATGTGCCAGGACGTAGAATGGGTCTTCTGGACTTTCTCTTACATTATGCCAGGACATAGAATGGGTCTATGGACTTCTATACCGTATCATCATCATCATGCCATATCAAGGGCTAATGGTACATCCAATATCCATCCACAACAACATCATATTATGCAATGCAACATATTCGTGAATTCTAATACAAGCAACCTAATATATCTCATGGCATTTGTGATACATGAACATGCTCAAAATTTAATTACTTTGAAACATAAAGGTCCATTCTACTCACCTCAGGCTGCCTCTGAACAGACTCTGAAGCAGCTATCACTGCTGGGGTTCTCGGTTCCTCGGGTCCGAACCTACACAGGTGGACTCAAATGAGGGATCAAACATACACTAACGTAACTCTAGGAATCTCCCCAAAAACCCCCTAAAACACCATAAAATAATCATAGAAAACATGCAAAGGAAGGCTGAACAGGGCACTTTCGGCGGCTGAAAGTCCCTCCAGAGCCGAAACTTAGCCACCTTCGGCGGTAGGTTCGACGGCCGAAAGTCCCCTCTAGAGCCGAAAGTCCAAACTTTAGGGGGCAGGATTCGGCAGCCAAAACTGCCTCCCCAGGCAAGTTCGGCGGCCAAACATAGTTTCGGCTGCCGAACCTGAGTTCTTCCAGAATGGCAGAACTCAAGCTTCTCTCACACATTCAGCCAACCAAACCTTCCAACTCAAACCAACTCATGCAAAAACATGCACAAACACATCCTCAAGCATTTAGGGGCTTAGAACTAACCTATACCCCAAAAACATCTCATTTAACAAACAATAAACATACATTTCATCATTAACTCACATAAACCCTAACATTTTACAACTAGCCTAATCATGCATTAAAACTCTCTAAAACCCCTCAAAACTTACATAAAGCATAAAAGAAGGGTAAGATCCCCACTTACCTCTTGAAAAACGAGAGGAGAGGCGATCCAAACTCGGAGATGGAAGAAATCAAGCTCCGGGGTCTCCAAGCTTCAAAACTTCATTTTTAGCTCAAAATCTTCAAAACCAAGATGAAAGCTTGTTAAAAGCTTGAAAGATTTGAAGGAAAACATCAAAACTAACCATGGAAGGGTTTGGACTCACCTTTGCCCGAAAATGGAGAAGAAAACTCGCCCATTTTCGGACATGGGGCCTTTTATAGGTGGCTGGTCAGACCACCTTCGAGGGCCAAAGGTGCTCCCTAAACTCCACCATGTTCGGCGGCTGAACATGAGGTTCGGTGGCTGAACCTGGCTTTCCTTCCTTGGTCCTTTTATTTCAAAAACTCAATTTCTTTCTTACTTAAAACCTCAAAACACATGAAAAAATTATAGAAAAATATATTTTACCCTTCTAGAGAGTTCCGACATCCGAGGTTCCGTCGGAAACCAGGAATTCCGATGCCGGAGTCTAGCCGGGTATTACATTCTCCCCCCTTAAGAACATTCGTCCCCGAATGTTCACCAAACAAGTATTGTAATATCCGGCTAGACCCCGGCATCGGAATTCCTGGTTCCGACAGAATCTCGGATGTCGAAATCCTTTAGAAGGGTAAAATATGTTTTTCTAAAATGTTTTCAAGTGTTTTAAGGTTTTAAGTAAGAAAGAAATTGAGTTTTTGAAAGAAAAACACTATGGAGGAAATTCCAGGTTCGGCCGCCGAACCTCATGTTCGGCCGCTGAACTTGGTGGAGTTTTAGAGTCACCTTTGGCTTCCGAAGGTGGTCTGGCCAGCCACCTATAAAAGACCCCATGTCCGAAAATGGGTGAGCTTTCTCCTCCATTTTCGGGCAAAGGTGAGTTCATGCCCTTCCATGGTTGGTTTTGAGGTTTTCCTTCAAATCCTATAAGTTTCTAACAAATTTTAACTTGGTTTTGAAGGTTTTGAGCAAAGATCGAAGTTTAGAAGCTTGGAGATCTCCGGAACCCATTTTCCCCAAATCTCCAAGTTGGGTCACGTTTTCTCTCGATCTTTAAGAGGCAAGCGTCGATCCTCACCTCCTTCGATGGTTTAAGCAAGTTTTATAAAGGTTTATGGGGTAAAAATGCATGTTTAGACTAGTTATTAAATGTTAGGGTTTATGTTGGTTTTATGGATAATGTATGATATATGTGTTGCTAGATGTGTTTTGTTGGGGTTTAGGCTAGTTTGAGACCCCTATATGCTTATATATGTGTGTATGCATGTTGTAGAATAGCTAAATGCATGTTTGGGAGGTTAGGGAGGCTTAAATGTGCTTAAGGGCTGAATTTTGCCATTTCTGGAAGAACTCAGGTTCGGCAGCCGAATGCACTTTCGGCCGCCGAACCTGCCTGTGGAGGCAAGCTTTTGGCTGCCGAACCCTGCCCCTGAAAGTTGGACTTTCGGCTCTGGAGGGGAGTTTCAACCGTCGAAGGTGCCGCCAAAGGTGCATGAGTTTCGTCTCTGGAAGGGACTTTCGGCCGCCGAAGGTGCCGCCGAAAGTGGCTAAGTTTCGACTCTGGAGGGACTTTCGACCGCCGAACCTGCCGCCGAAAGTGCCCTGTTCAGCCTTCCTTAGCATGATTTCTATGATTGTTTTATGATATTTTAGGGGGTTTTTGGGGAGTAGTTTAGAGTTATGTTAGTGTATGTTTGGTCCCTCATTTGAGTTCACCTGTGTAGGTTCGGACCCGAGGAACCGAGGACCCCAGCAGTGAGATAGCTGCTTCAGAGTCTCTTCGGAGTCAGCCTGAGGTGAGCAGAATGGAACTTTATGTTTTAAAGTAAATAAATTTTGAGCATGTTCATGCATCACGAATGTCATGATATATTAGGTTTCTTGCATTAGAATCCACGAATATGTTGCATTGCATACTTTGATGTTGATGTGGATGGATGTTGGATGACCCATTAGCCCTAGATATGATATGATGACGATGATACGGTGTGGAAGTCCGATTGACCCATTCTACGTCCCAGCATAATGTAAGAGAAAGTCCGGTTGACCCATTCTACGTCCCGACACATTGGAATGTTATGATATGTTATGTTTAAGAGAAATTTCGGTTGACCCATTCTACGTCCCGTCACTTTGGAATGTAGAGGGCTATTGGTGACAAGTCCATCCTTGATGTGAATTGTTTGTGATGTGATGCATTTCATAAAAGCATATGTTTTAAATATAATGTTTTACTATTCTGCTCACTGGGCTCTAGTAGCTCACCCCTTTCCCTTAACCCCCAGGTTTGCAGGTTCGGGATAGATCAGAAGGTCAGCAAGAGTAAAAGTATTGTGTATGTAATAGTTAGATGTGGACATGAGCAAATAACGAAAGATATTGTAATGGAATGTAATGTAAAGTAATGTGTAAGGATGTTATGAGGTTTAGTATTGTGCTTGGCCCTAATGTGATGTAAATCCCCTTTTGTACATGATCATTAGGATAAATGTTTTAATGTTAAGAAATGCTAGACCAAGCTTGATGTATGGTATATTGTCCCACTAGAGCATTTGATGAGGGCTCTTGTGTGGAGTTTATGTTATGTTTATGATATATGCAGGTCAAGCTTGGTGAATGAAAATGTTTGAAAATTTTATGTATATGTTGATCATGTATGGGATTATCAGGTATGACAGGTTGTATGTTAGGCTTGCTATGGGTCCCGGCGACCTTAAGTCGATCTAGATCCTAGCGCCGATAGCGGTCCGATTTCCAGGTCGTTACAGATTGGTATCAGAGCCCTAGGTTCATATGGTCGAACCTAGAGAGTGTCGGGCTCATAGATGTTTTAGAAGGGCAAGCACAATAGGAAAATCATGTCCACTAGGATAGGATGTAGAGTCCTTTCTTGAATGATGATGTGAAATGCCATGATTTTATACATGTGCATTAATGTTATGCTATGTATGTGATGCGGATTCATGTGTTTCCACATGAACCATTTGATGCTAATGTTTTATGTGATGTGTTGCTTTTCAGTAAGCAGAATGAGAGGCACTCGTTGATCTGCACGATTGACTGGAGTCCCACCAGAAAATGAGAGCATGGATTCCCATCCCCCTGCATTGCCAAGAGCAATGTCATGTAGGTCAAGCAGAGAAAGAGTGTCAAGGGACCCTAGAAGGTCTTTTGATACTAGCAGAAGGGGAACAAATCTAGGAGAAGGGTCTTCTGATGTGAGGGAAGTAATGGATGAGGATCAGAGAAGGGATGGGAATCTGGATGTGAGCATGTCTGAGAAGGGTATAGGAGAGTCTCAAGGAGGCGCTTAGGCCTCGGGGTTTGGTTATCCACCCTAGTATCCACCCTTTCCATAGGGCCCAGGGTATCCGATGGGGGATACATCGGATTACTCCCGCTTTAACCCCTACCCTACCTTCATGCCTTATCCACCATACCCCCAATACCCAATGTATCCACCCTCACCTTTCTACCCAAATGCAGCAAACCCTAATCCAGGGAATGTTGCACCTCCTCCACCACCCCATGAACCTGTAGCCCCTGAAGTCCAAATGCCCAAACTTAGCTCATCTAGGGGGAGCAAAGTTAAGATGACCGATTACTTGAATTGGATGCTCCCAAGTTCAAGACGGGAGATGATCCTTTTGAGTATCTGAAGACAGTGAAGATGATTACAGATGAGTTAGGGGCAGATGACAGTAGAGCCATCCAGATGGCGGGGTTCACACTCAAATGCAAAAAGGCCCATGAGTGGTTCAAGAACTATGTGGACCCTAGATTGGACAGTATGACCTGGGAGGAGTTTGCAAATGAATTTGCAGGATGGGCTTTCCCTGATAGCTCCAGGGAGCTGAAGATGATTGAGTTTGAGCAGTTAAGGCAGACAGAGGAAATGAGTGTAGACGAATTCACTGAAAGATTCCTGGAGCTGTTGCCGTTTGCAGGGCAAGCTTTAGACACAGATCTGAAGAAGGCTAGAAGGTATGTCATGAAGCTTCACTCCAGGTATTCCTCTTTAATCCAGTCAGCAGAGAGGGAGAGTTTCCATGCCATAGTAGATATGGCCCGGAAGATGGAGGCTAGTGCTATAATCGAAGGAAAAGTTAAGCAGTCAGTGGCACAGTCTTCGGGTTTCAAGACCCCAGGTGGGGGAAAATTAGACCCCTCTTCTCTGAGTGCAACAGCTTCAGGCAGTAAGAGGTGGGGTAACACCACCAGGAAGTCTAAGAAGAACAAGTTCTGGAACAGGTTGAAATCAGGTCTGGGACTCGGTGGTGGCTCGAGCTCGGGTTCAGATGGTGCAGAGTGTTTGAGGTGTGGTAAGCTACAAAAGGGAGTGTGTCGGTTTGGGACTACAGCCTGCTTCAGATGTGGGCAAGAGGGACACATGGCACGGGAGTGTCCTAGGGCACCTTTCATGGCACCATCCCAGCAGACAGCTTCTGGTAGTGTGGCACAGCCAGCAGCTCCAACCATGACTCAGGGCAGTGGCAGAGGCCGAGGGAGAAGGGCAGCCTCTTCTTCAGTAGGTTCCCGAGGTGAAGGTCCATAAGCTCCAGCTCGGATCTTCACTATGACTCAGCAGGAGGCGAACACATCTAACACCGTGGTGTCAGGTAATCTCATCATTGGTTGTTCAGATGTGTATGCTTTAATGGACCCTGGTGCATCTCATTCTTTTGTTGCTCCGAGAGCCGTAGAGAGGTTGGGTTTGATGGTCTCCGGGTTAGAGTGTCCCCTCTGGGTTAGTGGACCCAAGTGTGATCCATCAATAGCAGAGTCAGTCTGCCGGTATAGTCCAGTGTTTGTGGAGAGTAGATGCCTTCCAGCCGACCTTGTGGTTCTAGATTTGATGGATTTTAATGTCATTCTAGGGATGGATTGGCTGTCTGCTCATGGGGCTACCTTGGAATGCAGGGACAAGGTAGTCAGGTTCAGAGATCAGGATGGGTCAGAGGTCATCTTTAGAGGAGACGGGAGGGGTACACCTAGAGGTCTGATATCAGCTCTACAGGCTTGTAGGTTGCTCAGGAGAGGTTGTCAGGGGTTTCTAGCTCATGTGAGAGAGCTGGATAGTCAGGTTAAGGAGCCCTCCTCAGTGCCCGTGGTCAGAGAGTTCTTAGATGTCTTTCCAGATTAGCTTCTAGGACTACCACCTGCTAGGGAGACAGAGTTTGAAATAGAATTGTTGCCTGGAACCAGACCAATCTCTATCCCTCCCTACAGGATGGCGCCAGCAGAGTTGAAAGAGCTGAAGGAGCAGTTGCAAGAGTTGGTAGACAAGGGTTTCATCTGACTGAGTACCTCACCTTGGGGTGCTCCAGTGCTGTTTGTAAGAAAGAAGGATGGATCCTTGAGATTTTGTATCGACTATAGGCAGTTGAACAAAGTCACTATCAAGAATAAGTATCCGTTACCTAGGATCGACGATATATTCGACCAGCAAGCAGGAGCAGGTTGTTTCTCCAAAATAGATCTAAGATCCGAGTACCATCAGCTGAGAATAAAAGAAGAAGATGTGCTGAAGACGGCGTTCAGAACCAGATATGGGCATTATGAGTTCCTAGTAATGCCGTTTGGGCTGACCAATGCCCCTGCAGCATTCATGGATCTCATGAACAGAGTGTTTAGCCAGTATCTGGATCACTTTGTTATTGTCTTCATTGATGATATCTTAGTGTATTCCAGGAACGCAGAGGAGCATGCCCATCATCTGAGGATAGTTCTACAGACCCTGAGAGAGCATAGCTTGTATGCCAAGTTCTCCAAGTGTGAATTATGGTTGAGGAGCATCTCATTCTTGGGGCATGTTGTGTCAGAAAACGGAATTGAAGTGGACCCCAAGAAGGTGGAAGCGGTAGCTAACTGGCCTAGACCCACTACAGTGATAGAGATCAAAAGTTTCTTGGGTTTGGTAGGTTACTACAGGAGGTTCATATAGGACTTCTCAAAAATTGCCGCTCCTATGACCAGATTAACTAAGAAGAATCAGAGGTTTGTGTGGTCTGATCAGTGTGAAGAGAGCTTCGAAGAGCTGAAGAAAAGGTTGACGTCGGCACCGGTGTTAGCTCTGCCTACCAGTAATGAAGACTTCACAGTGTTTTGTGATGCGTCCCGTGTGGGACTAGGTTGTGTGTTGATGCAAAATGAAAGAGTAATTGCTTATGCTTCTAGACAGCTGAAGAAGCATGAGTTGAATTATCCTACACATGACCTAGAGATGGCAGCAGTGATCTTTGCACTCAAGATGTGGAGGTATTACCTCTATGGGGTAAAATGTGAGATCTTCACAGATCATAAAAGTTTGCAGTACATCTTGAGTCAGAAACTGAGGCAGAGAAGATGGGTAGAACTGCTTAGTGACTATGATTGCAAGATCCAGTATCATCCGGGTAAGGCAAATGTTGTAGTAGACGCCCTTAGCCGGAAATCACTTGGCAGTCTATCTCATATTACAGCAGAGAGAAGACCGGTGGTGAGAGAGTTTTACAAACTCATCAATGAAGGGTTGCAGTTGGAGTTGTCTGGTACAGGTGCTTTGATAGCCCAAATGAGAGTGACACCCGTGTTTCTGGAGCAGGTGGCTCAAAAATAGCATGAGGACCCAGAGTTAGTGAAAATTGCCAGGACTGTTCAGTCAGGCAAGAACGAAGAGTTCAGATTTGACAGCAAGAGGATCCTCCGCTATGGGAATAGATTATGCGTACCAGATGACGTGAATCTGAAAGGTGACATTATGAGAGAGGCTCATAATGTCACCTTTCAGATTCACGTCATAATGCTAGATACAGTGTTCACCCTGGAGCCACCAAAATGTATCAAGATTTGAAGAGAGTTTATTGGTGGCCGACTATGAAGAGAGAAGTGGCACAGTTCGTGTCCGCTTGCGAAATATGTCAGAGGGTGAAGCTGGAACATCAGAAGCCGGCTGGAATGCTTAACCCATTGCCGATTCCAGAGTGGAAATGGGAGAATATAGCTATGGATTTCGTGCTGAGATTACCGGCAACATCCAACAGATTAGACTCCATATGGGTGATTGTGGACAGACTGACCAAATCTGCTCACTTCATCCCTGTCAGGAGTGGCTACTCTGTGGATAAATTGGCGCAGGTATTTGTTGATGAAGTGGTCAGGCTGCATGGGGCTCCTGTTTCAATAGTGTCTGATAGATGTAATACCCGGCTAGACCCCGGCATCGGAATTTCAACTTTCCGGCGAAATCTCCGTTGGAATCCAGAAATCTTGGATGTCAGAGCCTTCTAGAAGGGTAAAATAAAGGTTTTCTAAGATGTTTTTAAGTGTTTTGAAGGTTTTCAATGAGAAAGAAATTGAGTTTTGAAAGAAAAGACTAAGGAGGGAAGAACCCAGGTTCGGCCGCCGAACCTCAATTTCGGCCTCCGAACATGGGACTGTTTAGGAGGCATGTTAGGCTTCCGAAAGTGGCTTTCTTTTTCGGCCGCCGAACCCCAAGTTCGGCCGCCGAACGTGGTGAAGTTTCGGAAGCAGCTTTGGCCACCGAAGGAGGTTTGGCCGGCCACCTATAAAAAGGCCCTTTGTCCGGAAAATGGACGAGTTTTCTCTCTCTTTTCGGGCATAGGTGAGTTCATGCTCTCCTTTGGTTGTTTTTATGCTTTTTCTTCAAATCCCTCAAGTTTTCATGAGTTTTATCTTTGTTTTGAAGAGTTTTAAGCTTTGATCAAGGTTTTGAGAGCTTGGAGACTTTTGGAGCTTGAACTCTCCATACCTTCAAGCTTGGATCGCACCAAACCTCGATCTTCAAGAGGTAAGTATAGATCTTTATCTTTTACGATGTTTTAAGTGAGTTTTATGAAGGGTTAAGGGCTAGGAATGTATGAGTTGTATAGATGTGCATGTTAGGGTTTTGATACCCTTTATGATAAAAGTATGTTAATGCATGTTTAATGAGATGTTTGTTGGAGTTTAAGCTAGTTTGAGACCCCTATATGCTTGTTGTATGAGTTGTGCATGTTTTGGAAGTGTTGGATGTGAGTGTGGGAGGTTTTGGAGGCGGATTGCATGAGCCGAAAACGGGTTCTGCCTTGCTGGGGAACCCAGGTTCGGCTGCCGAAGGTAGTTTCGGCTTCCGAACCTGCCTGTGAAAGCAATCTTTGGCCACCTAACCTTGCCCCCAAAAATGGACTTTCGGCTCTGGAAGGGACTTTCGGCCGCCGAAGGTACCGCCGAAAGTGCCTGGCTTTCGTCTCTGGAGGAGACTTTCGGCCGCCGAACCTGCCTCCAAAAGTGCCTGACTTCGGATCTGTGGGAGCATTCGGCCGCCGAATGTGCGCTGAAGGTGCCCTGTCCAGCCTTCCTTTGCTTGTTTTGCATGTTTATTTTATGATGTTTTAGGGGGTTTTTGGGGAGTTGTTTAGAGTCCTGTTAGAGTATGTTTGGTCCCTCATTTGAGTCCACCTGTGTAGGATCGGACCTGAGGAACCGAGGTGTTCAGCAGTGTTAGCTGTTTCAGAGTTAGTCCAGAGGTAGCCAGAGGTGAGTAGAACATAACTCTTATTATATTAAAGAAATTAAATGTTTTAAGCATGTTCATGCATCATGAATACCATGTTATGTAATAGGTTGTTTGCATTAGAATTCACGAATATGATGCATTGCATAATACGATGATGATGATATGGATGGATATTAAATGATCCTCTAGCTCTCTGTACGATATGATATAATATGATATGACATGAGATGGAAAGACCAGGCGTGACAATATCGCCCCTGGCAATATGTTATATGTAAGAGAAGACCAGGCGTGGCCGTATCGCCCCTGGCATAGTTGGACATGTTATGATATGAGCTATGCAATAGAAGACCAGGTGTGGCCGTATCGCCCCTGGCATAGTTGGACATGTTATGATATGAGATATGTAGAGGGCTATTAGTGACAAGTTCATCCTTGATGTGTATTGTTTGTGATGTGATGTATTTCATGATGGCATATGTTAAAATGTTTTCTTTATATAGTTCTGCTCATTCCTTTCCCCTAACCCCAGGTTTGCAGGGTCAGAGATAGTTAAGGAGGTCAGCAGGTTATGGTTATGGTCATGTTATGTAATAGAATAGTAGTGGACATGATGTAATATAAAGTTATGTAATGATGTAAAAGTATGTATTGTAATGTAATGTAATGAGGTTAGTATTGTGCTTAGCCCTAATGTTTATGGTTTGTCCCTATTTCACATGATCTTTATGTATGTTTTATGATGAGATTTGTTGAACCAAGCTTAATGTATGATATGTTGACCCAACTGGAACATTTGATGAGGGCTCCAGTAAGGGGTTTTATGTTTACAGTTATTGTGCATGCACAGGTTAAGCTTGGTAAATGAAATGAAAAGTTTAAAGTTTTATGTTATGTTTGATCATGTACGGGATTATACTAGTTGTACAGGATGTATGTTAGGCTTGCTACGGGTCCCGGCGACCTTAAGTCGATCTGGATCCTAGCGCCGGTAGCGGTCCGGTTTTCGAGTCGTTATAAATAGAGGACCCCAGTTCACCTCCAGGTTTTGGCGGAGTCTGCACACTAGGTGTTTGGTTAATGGAAAAGTGTGTACTCTCATTATTGATGGAGGTAGTTGCACAAATGTAGCTAGTGTGTATATGGTGGAGAAATTGGGCTTGGCTTCTATTAAACACCCTAAGTGATGCGGAACCCCAGCCTATTAGAGACTGAAACGACACATACCCTAGTAAAAAGAACTTAGTTCAGAAAACAATTCCCCAATCTAAAGCACCCTTAATTAACATGCAATTAAGAACACTTATAACTTATTGATTTTAAAAGCAGCAAGAATAAGTGTAACGATCCGAAATCGGACCGCCACCGGCGCTAGGATCCAGATCGACTTAAGGTCGCCGGGACCCGTAGCAAGCCTAACATACAACCTGTCATACCTGATAATCCCATACATGATCATACATTTACATAAAAATTTTAAACTTTCCATCTACTAAGCTTGACCTGTGCATGCATCATAACTATAACATAAACCCCACACAAGAGCCCTCATCAAATTCTCTAGTGGGACATCATATCATACATCAAGCTTGGTTTAGCATTTCTTAACATTAAAACATTTTATAACGATCATGTACAAAAGGGGATTAACATAATATTAGGGCCAAGCACAATACTAAACCTCATAACATTTTTACATAATACTTTACATTACATTATCTTTCATGTCCACAACTAACTATTACATACAAGACACCTTTACTCTTGCTGACTTCCTGGTCTATCCCGAACCTGCAAACCTGGGGGTTAAGGGAAAAGGGTGAGCTACTAGAACCCAGTGAGTAGAATAGTAAAACAGTATATTAAAACATATGCTTTCATGGAATGCAACACATCACAAACATTTCACATCAAGGATGGACTTATCACCAATAGCACTCTACATAATCCAACAGTGCCAGGACGTAGAATGGGTCTCTGGTCTTTCCCTTAAACATAACATATCATAACATTCCAATGTGCCAGGACGTAGAATGGGTCTTCTGGACTTTCTCTTACATTATGTCAGGACGTAGAATGGGTCTCTAGACTTCCATACCGTATCATCATCATCATGCCATATTAAGGGCTAATGGGTCATCCAATATCCATCCACAACAACATCATATTATGCAATGCAACATATTCGTGAATTCTAATGCAAGCAACCTAATATATCTCATGGCATTCGTGATGCATGAACATGCTCAAAATTTAATTACTTTGAAACATAAAGGTCCATTCTACTCACCTCAGGCTAACTCTGAACAGACTCTGAAGCAGCTATCTCACTGCTGGGGTCCTCGGTTCCTCGGGTCCGAACCTACACAGGTGGACTCAAATGAGGGACCAAACATACACTAACGTAACTCTAGGCATCTCCCCAAAAACCCCCCTAAAACACCATAAAACAATCATAGAAAAAATGCAAAGGAAGGCTGAACATGGCACTTTCGGCGGCAGGTTCAGCGGCCGAAAGTCCCCTCCAGAGCCGAAACTCAGCCACCTTCGGGGGCAGGGTTCGGCAGCCAAAACTGCCTCCCCAGGCAGGTTCGGCAGCCGAACATGGTTTCGGCTGCCGAACCTGAGTTCTTCCAGAATGGCAGAACTCAAGCTTCTCTCACACATTCAGTCAACCAAACCTTCCAACTCAAACCAACTCATGCAAAAACATGCATAAACACATCCTCAAGCATTTAGGGGCTTAGAACTAACCTATACCCCAAAAACATCTCATTTAACAAACAATAAACATACATTTCATCATTAACTCACATAAACCCTAACATTTTACAACTAGCCTAATCATGCATTAAAACTCTCTAAAACCCCTCAAAACTTTCATAAAGCATAAAAGAAGGGTAGGATCCCCACTTACCTCTTGAAAAACGAGAGAAGAGGCGATCCAAACTCGGAGATGGAAGAAATCAAGCTCCGGGGTCTCCAAGCTTCAAAACTTCATTTTTAGCTCAAAATCTTCAAAACCAAGATGAAAGCTAGTTAAAAGCTTGAAAGATTTCAAGGAAAACATCAAAACTAACCATGGAAGGGTTTGGACTCACCTTTGCCCAAAAATGGAGAAGAAAACTCGCCCATTTTCGGACATAGGGCCTTTTATAGGTGGCTGGCCAGACCACCTTCGGGGACCAAAGGTGCTCCCTAAACTCCACCATGTTCGGCGGCCGAAAATGAGGTTCGGCGGCCAAACCTGGCTTTCCTTCCTTGGTGCTTTTCTTTCAAAAACTCAATTTCTTTCTTACTTAAAACCTCAAAACACATGAAAATATTTTAGAAAAACATATTTTACCCTTCTACAGAGTTCTGACATCCAAGATTCCGCCGGAAAGCAGGAATTCCGATGCCGGTGTAATACCCAGCTAGACCCCGGCATCGAAATTCCTGCTTTCCGGCGGAATCTCGGATGTCGAAATCCTCTAGAAGGGTAAAATATATTTTTCTAAAATGTTTTCAAGTGTTTTAAGGTTTTAAGTAAGAAAGAAATTGAGTTTTTGAAAGAAAAACACTATGGAGGAAATTCTAGGTTTGGCCGCTGAACTTGGTGGAGTTTTGGAGTCACCTACGCAAAAAATGGTTCATCAATCTCATAAATGTGCTAGGTGCATTAGTTAAGCTAAAAGGCATCACTAACCATTCATATAAACCATATTTAGTCTTAAAGGCAGTTTTCCACTCATCACCTAACTTCATCCTAATTTGATGATAACCGCTTTTCAAGTCAATTTTGGTAAAGAAAACAGCACCACATAATTCTTCAAGCATATCATCTAATCTAGGAATAGGATGGCAATAGTTTACAGTGATTTTGTTGATCGCACGACAATCAACACATATACGCATTGTTCCATCTTTCTTTGGAACCAACAAAACAGGTAGTGCGCATGGACTGAGGCTCTCCCTGATAGGTCCCTTAGCTAGTAACTCATCAACTTGCTTTTACAATTCCTTCGTCTCCTCAGGATTACTCCGGTAAGCTGGACGGTTTGGAATCTGAGCTACAGGATTAAAATCGATCTGATGTTCTATTTCCCTAATGGGTGGCAACCCAGATGGCACCTCCTCAGGAAATACATCCGCAAAATCCTGTAATAACTTAGAAAAAGAACTAGGCAATTCATTAGTAGGGTTAGTCTCAATCATAAAATTGGAACTAAAATGCAACATAATCAAAGCTCTCTTTCCTAAGTATGCTTTCTTCAACTCTCTCTCTTTACAATAAAAGGAAGACTTGCTGAATTCTTCACTCTTCTCACTCAACTCTCCTTTTACCTCCACACTCACTAATGTTTTCTCTCCTACACGTCTCTCATTTTTATCCTTTCCTGTGTAGTCACTCTCCTTTGGGTCATTTGAAACCTTCTTTATACTACTGGCCTCTTTTCCCTCATTCTTTTTACTTGTCTCACCTCCCTTACCCAATTTAGTAGATTGTTGTAATTTCATTTGATCTGCATATACATCTTTAGGAGATAATGGTACAAGTATATGTTTTATGCCAAGGAACGTAAAAGAAAACCTATTACTATACCCATCATGAATGACACGCCTATCAAATTGCCATGGTCTACCCAACAAAATATGTCCAGCCTGCATGGGTACAATATCACAAGTAACCTTATCTACATACTTGCCAATAGAAAATAACACTTTACATTGCTTGGTTACCTTTGCCTCGCCACTATCATTCAACCACTGAAGTCTATAAGGATTAGGGTGTTTAATAGTTTCTAGTCCTAATTTATCAATTAAAATAGTACTAGCACAATTAACTTGACTACCCGAATCTATTATCATGCAACAAACTTTACCACCTATCAAACAACGAGTGTGAAAGATGTTTTCACGCTGTTCAAGCCTCTCTTCTTTAATAGAAATATTTAAAGTACGCAATATGACTAAGGACTCTCCCTGAACAGGATACTCTTCTATCTCTACATCAGAACAATCTTCTAAAGGTGGTATTTCATCAGAATCAAAATCAGTTTCGAAGACTATCTCATCTCCCCTCACTATCATGGCACGTTTATTAACACACTCATTGGCATAATGCCCACGCCCTTTACATTTAAAGCACTGAATATCTCTAGTACTATTAGATTTAGGGGCTGATTCATTTTTACCATGAGAGTTGGATGTTTCTTTGAAAGGTAACATACCTTTTTGAGTTGAAGACTTATCAAACCTTTTAGGATCAGTCTTGGTGTTCCATTTGGAACCCCATTTGCTGTTGGAGTTTTGAGCAGCCCTGTTACTCCCCCATCTATTTTGGCCTCTTTGTCTTTCCACCTTAATGGCAATGTTCACCAAGTCTTCCAAATCAACATATGGTTGCAAATCAACCACATCAGCAATCTCCTTGTTTAGACCACCAAAGAAACGAGCCATAGTCTGGTCTTCCTCCTCCACTATGTTTGCTTTGATTAGGAGCAACTCCATCTCCTTATGATACTCATCAACAGATTTTGATCCTTGGGTTAATCTTTGCAACTGATGATGGATATCTCTATGGTAATAAGTAGGCACGTATTTCTTCCTCATGATTCGCTTCATCTCTTCCCAACTAGCAATGGGTAACTCTCCATTCCTTCTCTTAGATTTCACAAGCTCATTCCGCCATATTAGTGCATAATCTGAAAACTTAAGGGCAACAAGTTTTACCTTCTTATCGTCGGAATAGCTTTGACAGTTAAAAACCATCTCCACTTTACGCTCCCACTCTAAATAGGCATCAACATCAGCCTTACCATTGAAGTTTGGAATCTTCATCTTTATGAAGTTTATATTGTTATCTACATAGGGTACACGATCATTAAACCTTCTGGCTCGGAAAGGGGCTAATTGTGCCACATTTCCTCTTCATAGGATGGATCGTGTGTATCATCATCCCCCTGATTGGACTTGCCCTTTGAAGATCTAAGGTTGTCCTCAAGGTTATCCATTCTCAAATTTAGCTTCTGAAAGCTATCCATGAAAGCTTTGTACATATCTTTAAGATCAAACGTAGGGTCAGAAGTATCACCAGTATTATGCCCAGACATTATAGAAAAATTCACAATTCTCTCAACTCACGTGTTTAACTTTCAAGCACTCACTTGGTATCTCAAAAGTGCACTTCAGAATAAAGACTCAATAAGCCAAGCTTGTATGATTCAAATAATAAGGAAAGCAAGGAAAGACCTAACAAGAAAAGATAGGAAATAACACTAGATGCAAATTGACCAAAATGAACAAACGGATTGATTTAGCACACAAAAGTGAAATTTCATGTACTAAGTGTAATTAGATGTTCAACAATGTGCAATTTGTCAAACTAAGTGTAAGGAACCAACAGACAGAAAGACACCAAATTGACAAACTAAGAATAAAAAATTAACAAGACGGATGTGCTTAACACGAAGTTATCCCTAAGCATACAATCCTAGGTTAACTGATCTTAATATTGACTCAACAAAAACAATTCAAAGCAAGCAAACAAAATAGACACTTAAAACAGCAAGTATTAAGTAAAACTATTTTTGTGAAAATACTACCCAAATTTTTCCTAAACCTACCCCAAACATGTATTTCGAATTCCAAACCCCGAAATATGTTCAAGGTATATGAAATATGATTTGTACTAGTAGGTATCAATATCAAAATGAAGTTTGAACAATTGACCCAAATTGCAGAAATTCTTTTTCTTTTTTTTTTCTTCTTTTTGGTATTTTTTTTATATGGACTAAAGTAAAACCCTGGAAATACTATTCTAAGAGTGTTAGAATAGAAGCATACGAATTAGGGCAGAAAGCACAAACCAAACCACTGAAGATAGTAATTCCTCCTAAACAAGAATTTAGGGTAAAATACGATTTGAACAGCAACTAAACAATGTATTCGACTCTAGTAGGTATCCCAAACGGAAAGATCATAAAAAAATTGAAGAAAAGACACAAAGGATAGTTAAGAAATTATTACTAAGCCTAGCTCTGATGCCAATTGATGTGGAACCCCAGCCTATTAGAGACTGAAATGACACATACCCTAGTAAAAAGAACTTAGTTCAGAAAACAATTTCCCAATCTAAACCATCCTTAATTAACATGCAATTAAGAACACTTATAACTGATTGATTTTAAAATCAGCAAGAATAAGAAACATACAAGTTAGTATCAAACCTTATTCGTGATGCAATGTCAAGAATCAAGATCTCTCTTAAGCTCTCAAAGAAGAATCGCATAAAGCAATTGTATTGAATAATTGATAATCTGTCCACAATATGGAAAAAGAGATACTTTATATAACATAAATAAAGACCCATGATCTTTACCACTTTCCACTACTATGCATGGACCCATGATCTATGCCACTACCCACTACTCTGCATAGATTCATGATCTATGCCACTATCCACTACTAGATAACTACCCACTACTAGTTAACTATTCACTACTGGATAACTACCCACTACTGGTTAACTATCCACTACTGGTTAACTACCAACTGCTAAATAACTACCTACTACTAAATAACTACCCACTATAAATACAAAGTTTGAATTGTCAATAAGAACACATTCAGCCTAATTGACTTGGAATGGCCAGATTGTTCTTCAACTTCAAAATGAACTTGCAAAGCTTCAACATATTCCTTCATGAATCCTTGAAGTGCTTCCTTCAACCTCTTGGATCTCAACCTTGTAATTGGTCCTTGAGGCAATGCTAGCTCATCAGTGTTGTTGGTTGTGCTTACATCACTAAGCCATACAGATTGCAATGGTTGAACGATTGTGGTGAGGTTAGGGTTACACGCTGAGTGGTTATACCATTTTCTATTGGTAGGTACAAGGATGAGATCTTGTGTGATGTGATACCTATGCAGGCAAGCCATATGTTGTTGGGTAGGCCGTGGCAATATGATAGAAAGATACAACATGATGGATTCAATAACAAGTACTCCATCTGTAACGACCCGAAAATCAGACCGCTACCGGCGCTAGGATCCGGGTCGACTTAAGGCCGCTGGGACCCGTAGCAAGCCAAACATACATCTTGGAAACCTGTTTAATCCCATACATGATCAACAACATACATAAAAATTTAAAACCTTTCTTTCCAACATCCAACTCAACCTGAACATAGTCATAAACATAAACATGATCCCTCTGTGGGATCTCATCAATGCCCCAACAGGCGATACAACATGAGATGAGTTGGCTAACATCTATATCATCAAATATCTAAGATCATGCATTAACAAGGGATTACAATACTCATAGGGTCAAGCACATCTATAACCTCAATATACTTCATTACATAACATGCTGTAATCTCTTACATTACATCATAGTACAATTGTCATGTCCACAATCTAACTATTACATACACATACTTCAAAACTCTGGCTAACCTCCTGGTCTACCCTGAACCTGCACATCTGGGGTTAGGGGAGAGGGGTGAGCTACAAAGCCCAGTGAGCAGAATAGTGAAATCATATATTAAAATTTCTATGTAATGCAACACATCACAACAAATCACATCTCGGATGGTATTGTCACCAATAGTCCTCTACATAGTCCAACTGTGCCGGGACGTAGAATGGATACAACCGGTCTTTCTCTTATCATAACATATCATAACATACCAATTTGCCAGGGACGTAGAATGGGTACAACCTGGACTTTCTCTTACATCGTGCCAGGGACGTAGAATGGGTACAACCTGGACTTCCATACCATATCATGCCGTAACATCATCATGCCATATGAGGACTAAAGGATCATCCAATAACCAATCCACATCAACATCATAAATGCAATGCAACATATTCGTGAATACTAATGCAAACAACCTACTATATCTCATGGCATTCATGATGCATGGATCATGCTCAAAATTCATATTTCATTTATTTTAAAACTTAAGGTTTATTCCACTCACCTCTGGCTAGCTCTGATAAACTCTGTAGCAGCTGGCTCACTGCTGGGGTCCTCGGTTCCTCGGGTCCGAACCTACACAGGTGGACTCCAATGAGGGACCAAACATACATAAACATAACTCTAATATACTCCCCAAAAACCCCCCAAAACATCATGAAACAATCATAGAAAAACATGCAAGAAATGGCTGAACAGGGCACTTTCGGCGGCAGGTTCGGCGGCCGAAAGTCCCTCCAGAGCAGAAAGTCAGGCAGGTTCGACGGCACCTTCGGCGGCCGAAACTCCCAGACAGAGGCGAAACTCATGCATGTTCGGCGGCACCTTCGGCGGCCGAAAGTGCAAGACAGAGACGAAAGTCTCCTTTCGGGGGCAACTTCGGCAGCCGAAAGGCCTGCCTCCCCAGCCATGTTCGGCGGCCGAAAGCTCCTTCGGCTGCCGAACCTGGTTTCTGCCAAAGGGCAGAAACTTGGCTCCTTTATGCACATTTGCCTCCTAACTCTTCCAACATGCATATAACTCAACCAAAACATGCATACAAGCTCCTAGGGGTCTCAAACTATCTTAAACCCCAACTACAACACACATACATAAGCATTTGCAAGCCACATTTGCATAAACTCAAAAATCATCCAAAACTCACTAAAAACCTACACATGCATTTCTACCCCATAGAACAACTTAAAACTTACTTAAAACATACAATGAGCTTAAGATCGGCTCTTACCTCTTGGAGATCGAGAGAGAGACGACCTAAACTCGGAGATCCAAGCAAATGAGCTCCTGAGTTCCCAAAGCTCCAAAACTTGTCTCAAAGCTTGAAAATCTTCAAAACCAAGTAAAAACTCATGAAAATCGAGTAAGATGGGAAGGAAAGAACTCAAGATCGGTGAGGGGGCGGCGGAAAGCTCACCTTGGCCGAAAATGGGAAAAAGCTCGCCCGTTTTCGGCTAAGGGACCCTTTTATAGTGGCTGGCCAGGCCACGTTCGGGGGCCGAAAGTGCCTCCGCATGCATGCCATGTTCGGTGGCCGAACTTGAGGTTCGGCGGCCGAACCTGAACTTCCCTCACTTGTGCTTTCGGGGGCCTAAAGGCGCTCCCGAAGGCATGCATGTTCGGAGTTTTCCTCCAAAGACTTTTCATGCAAAAACTCATTAAATTTTCATACTTAAAACCATGAAATACTTCAAAACATTTTATGAAAACATGTTTCTACCCTACTAGAGACTTCCGACATCCGAGATTCCACCGGACGGTAGGAATTCCGATACCGGAGTCTAGCCGGGTATTACATTATCCCCCCCTTAAGAACATTCGTCCCCGAATGTACCTCAACTAGCACACAACAAGGCATCAAACATAACATACACACATAGCACCTAAACACATAGAGATCTAACCTTAAAAGAGATGAGGGTACTGCTGGAGCATAGACTCCCGTGTCTCCCAAGTGCATTCCTCCAAATTGTGGTGGTTCCACAGGACTTTCACCATCGGGATTTCCTTGTTTCTTAGCTTTCTGATCTGGGTGTCTATGATCCGTACTGGCTGTTCAACATAGGTGAGATCCTCTTGGACCTCCACATCAGGCTCACTAAGAACCTTGCTCGGATCTGATACAAACTTCCTCAACATTGAAACATGGAAGACCGGATGGATTCTTGCCATTGAAGCAGGTAAATCCAGCTTGTACGACACATTCCCAATCTTTTGCAAGATTTCAAAGGGTCCGATGTATCGTGGGGCTAGTTTACCCTTCTTCCCGAAGCGAACCACTCCCTTCATTGGAGACACCCTGAGCAATACCAGATCCCCCTCTTGAAACTCTAACTGTCTCCTACGGACGTCTGCATAGCTCTTCTGTCTGCTGGCAGCAGTCTTGATTCTCTCTCTGATTATGGGTACCACCCTGCTGGTGATCTCTACTAGCCTTGGCCCTGCCAAGGCCTTTTCTCCAACTTCCTCCCAGCAAACAGGTGATCTGCACTTCCTTCCGTACAAAGCTTCATATGGAGCCATCCCGATGCTAGCATGATGGCTGTTGTTGTAGGCAAACTCCACCAAAGGTAGATGCTGCCTCCAAGAACCGCCAAAGTCCAGCACACACATTCTGAGCATATCTTCGATAGTTTGGATGGTCCTTTCTGACTGTCCATCAGTCTGGGGGTGGAAGGCAGTGCTGAAATCCAACCTAGTACCCATGGCATTCTGCAGACTCCGCCAAAACCTGGAGGTGAACTGGGGCCCTCTATCAGACACTATCGAAACAGGAACCCCATGCAGCCTGACGATCTCATCCACATACACCTGCGCCAACTTGTCCACAGAATAGCCACTCCTGACAGGGATGAAGTGAGCAGATTTGGTGAGTCTGTCCACAATCACCCATATGGAGTCCAATCTGTTGGATGCTGCCGGTAACCCCACTACGAAGTCCATAGTTATATTTTCCCATTTCCATTCTGGAATCGGTAGCGGGTTAAGCATTCCAGCCGGCTTCTGATGTTCCAGCTTCACCCTCTGACACACTTCGCAGGCTGACACGAACTGTGCCACTTCTTTCTTCATAGCTGGCCACTAATAAACCTTCTTTAGATTTTGATACATCTTGGTGGCTCCGGGGTGAATGCTGTATCTTGCACTATGAGCTTCTCTCATAATGTCTCCTTTTAGCCCAATGTCATCTGGTACACATAGTCTGCTCCTATAGCGGAGGATCCCCTTGCTGTCGAATCTGAACTCACTATCATTGCCTGACTGAACAGTCCTGGCAATCTTCACTAACTCCGGGTCCTCATGTTGTTTCTGAGCCACCTGCTCCAGAAACACGGGTGCCACTCTCATCTGGGCCACCAGGGCACCTGTACCAGACAACTCCATCTGTAGACCTTCCTCAATAAGCTTGTAGAACTCCTTCACCACTGGCCTCCTCTCTGCCGATATATGGGACAAACTGCCTAGTGACTTCCGGCTTAGGGCGTCTGCCACGACATTCGCCTTACCCGGATGATACTGAATCTTGCAATCGTAGTCACTCAGTAGTTTCACCCATCTCCTCTGTCTCAAATTTAAATCTCTTTGACTCAGGATGTACTGCAAGCTCTTATGATCTGTAAAGATCTCACATTTAACCCCATAGAGGTAGTGCCTCCACATCTTGAGTGCAAAGATTACTGCTGCCATCTCAAGGTCATGCGTGGGGTAATTCAACTCATGCTTCTTCAGCTGCCTAGAAGCATAAGCAATCACCCTTTCGTTCTGCATCAGTACACAACCCAGTCCCACACGAGACGCATCACAAAAGACTGTAAAGTCCTCATCACTAGATGGCAGAGCTAAAACTGGTGCTGAAGTCAACCTCTTCTTAAGCTCTTCAAAACTCTCTTCGCACTGTTCGGTCCACACAAACTTCTGATTCTTCCTGGTTAACCTGGTCAGAGGAGCTACTATCTTTGAGAAGTCCTGAACGAACCTCCTGTAGTAACCTGCCAAACCCAAGAAACTTCTAATCTCTGTCACTGAAGTGGGTCTAGGCCAGTTAGCCACAGTTTCTGTCTTCTTGGGGTCCACCTCAATCCCATTCTCTGACACTACATGCCCCAAGAACGAAATGCTCCTCAGCCAGAATTCACATTTAGAGAACTTGGCATACAAGCCATGTTCCCTCAAAGTCTGCAAGACCAACCGCAGATGATGGGCATGCTCCTCTGCATTCCTAGAATACACCAAGATATCAACTATAAGACAATAACGAAGTGATCCAGGTATTGGCTAAATACTCTGTTCATGAGATCCATGAATGCTGCAGGGGCGTTGGTTAACCCAAACGGCATCACAAGGAACTCAAAATGCCCATATCTAGTCCTGAAAGCTGTCTTCGGCACATCTTCATCCCTTATCCTTAGCTGATGGTACCCCGATCTCAAATCTATTTTGGAGAAACAACCTGCACCTGCTAACTGGTCGAATAGATCATCGATCCTTGGCAAAGGGTACCTATTCTTGGTAGTGACTTTGTTCAACTGCCTGTAGTCGATACAAAGTCTAAGGGATCCATCCTTCTTTCTTACGAATAAAACTGGTGCACCCCAAGGTGAAGTGCTCGGTCGGATGAAGCCCTTTTCTACCAACTCTTGCAACTGTTCTTTCAACTCCTTTAACTCGGCTGGAGCCATCCTGTAGGGAGGGATAGAGATCGGTCTAGTTCCAGGCACCAACTCTATCTCGAACTCTATCTCCCTAGCAGGTGGTAAACCTGGAAGTTCATCCGGAAAAACATCCTGAAACTCTCTAACAACTGGCACCGAGGCTGGCTCCCTGACCTGACTGTCTAGCTCTCTCACATGAGCTAAGTACCCCTGACATCCCTTCCTAAGCAACCTACGAGCCTGAAGAGCTGATATCAGACCTCTAGGTGTGCCCCTCATGTCTCCTCTGAAGACGACCTCTGACCCGTTCTGATCTCTGAACTTGACTACCTTGTCCCTGCAGTCCAAGGTAGCACCATGGGTAGATAGCCAATCCATCCCTAGAATGACGTCAAAGTCTGTCAAATCTAGAACCACAAGGTCGGCGGAGAGGCATCTTCCCTCAACAAAAACTGGACTGTACTGGCAGACTGACACTGCCACTGACGGGTCACACTTGGGTCCACTGACCCATAGGGGACACTCTAACCCAGAGACTATCAGACCCAACCTCTCAACGGCTCTCGGAGCAATAAATGAATGAGATGCACCCGGGTCCATTAATGCATACACATCAGAACACCCAATGACGAGATTACCTGACACCACGGTGTTGGATGTGTTAGCCTCCTGCTAAGTCATGGTGAAGATCCTGGCTGGAGCTGATGGACCTTCACCTCGGGAACCAGAAGAAGAGGCTGCCCCTCTCCCTCTACCTCTGCCACTGCCCTGAGTTGTGGCTGGAACTGCTGGCTGTGCCACACTACCAGAAGCTGTCTGCTGGGGCTGGCCCATAAAAGGCACTCTAGGACACTCCCGAGCTATGTGTCCCTCCTGTCCACATCTGAAACATGTATTAGTCCCAGCTCGACACACTCCCCTGTGCGGTCTTCCACATCTCTGGCATTCTGTACCATCTGAGCCTGAGCTCGAGCCACCACCAAATCCCAGACCGGATTTCAACTTGTTCCAAAACTTATTCTTCTTCGGCTTCCTGGTGGTGTTATCCCACCTCTTCTTACCTGAGCTCTGAGAAGAGAAACCTGGTCCTCCTCTGCCTGGGGTCTTAACCCCTGAAGACTGGGTCACTGACTGCTTCACTGACCCCTCAACTATAGCACTTGCTTCCATCCTTCGAGCCATATCCACCACAGTGTGGAAACTTTCCCTCTCAGCTGACTGAATCAACGAGGAGTACCTGGAATGCAGCTTCATAACATACCTCTTGGCTTTCTTCGTATCTGTATCTAGAGCTTGCCCTGAAAAAGGCAATAGCTCCAAGAATTTATCCGTGAACTACTCTACACCCATGTGCTCTGACTGCCTCAGTTGCTCAAACTCAATCATCTTCAGTTCTCTCTGGAAAAGCCCATCCAGCGAACTCATTCGCAAATTCCTCCCATGTCATGCCGTCTAGTCTTGGGTCCACATAACACTTGAACCATTCCCGTGCCTTCTTGCACTTTAAAGTGAACCCTGCCATCTGAATGGCCCTGCTGTCATTTGCCCCTAGCTCATCAGTTATTGTCTTCACCACTCTCAGATACTCAAAGGGGTCATCCCCTGACTTGTATTTGGGAGCATCTAGCTTGAGGTAATCTGTCATCTTTACCTTGCTCCCATCAGCTGAGCTAGGTCTAGGAGGTTGAGTAACTGGGGCTGCTGGTTCTGTAGGTGGTGGAGGTGGAGGTGCAGCATTCCCCGAGGTGGGGATTGCCGGGTTTGGATAGAAGGGTGAGGGTGGATAAGCTGGGTACTGTGTGTAAGGTGGATAGAAAGGTGGATAAGGCATGTAGGTAGGGTAGGGATTAAAGCTGGAGTAATCCGATGTACCTCCCATCGGATACCCTGAACCCTGTGGGAAGGGTGGATAATGGGGTGGAAAACCATACCCCGAGGCCTGAACGCCTCCCTGAGACTCCCCTGTCCCTTCCTCCTCCATGCTCACATCCAGGTTCCCATCCCTCCTCTGATCCTCTTCCATAACCTCCCTCACACCTGAAGAACTTCCTCCTCTATCAGTCCCCCTTCTGCTAGCATCAAAAGACCTTCTAGGGTCCCTTGACACTCTTTCTCTGTTGGCTCTACAAGACATTGCCCTAGGCAATGTAGGAGGACGGGCGCTCGTGCCCTCATCCTCAGGCGGCACTCCAGTCAATCTTGCAGATCGACGGGTTCCTCTCATCCTATTTTCTGAAAAAAATAGTACACATCATACAACATTAGCATCATATGGTTCATGTGGGCACACATGAATCCTCATCACATAGCATAGCATATCATTAATGCACATGCATATAATCATGGCATTTCACACCATCATACAAGACAGGACTCAACATCCTATCCTAGTGGACATGATCTTCCTATTGTGCTTGACCTTCTATAACATCTATGAGCCTGACACTCTAGGTCCGACCATATGAACCTAGGGCTCTTATACCATTTTGTAACGACTCGAAAATCGGACCGCTACCGGCGCTAGGATCCGGGTCGACTTAAGGCCGCCGGGACCCGTAGCAAGCCAAACATACATCCTGGAAACCTGTTTAATCCCATACATGATCAACAACATACATAAAAATTTAAAACCTTTCTTTCCAACATCCAACTCAACCTGAACATAGTCATAAACATAAACATGATCCCTCTGTGGGATCTCATCAATGCCCCAACGGGCGATACAACATGAGATGAGTTGGCTAACATCTATATCATCAAATATCTAAGATCATGCATTAACAAGGGATTACAATACTCATAGGGTCAAGCACATTTATAACCTCAATATACTTCATTACATAACATGCTGTAATCTCTTACATTACATCATAGTACAATTGTCATGTCCACAATCTAACTATTACATACACATACTTCAAAACTCTGGCTAACCTCCTGGTCTACCCTGAACCTGCACATCTGGGGTTAGGGGAGAGGGGTGAGCTACAAAGCCCAGTGAGCAGAATAGTGAAATCATATATTAAAATTTCATGCCATTATGTAATGCAACACATCACAACAAATCACATCTCGAATGGTATTGTCACCAATAGTCCTCTACATAGTCCAACTGTGCCGGGACGTAGAATGGGTACAACCGGTCTTTCTCTTATCATAACATATCATAACATACCAATGTGCCAGGGATGTAGAATGGGTACAACCTGGACTTTCTCTTACATCGTGCCAGGGACGTAGAATGGGTACAACCTGGACTTCCATACCATATCATGCCGTAACATCATCATGCCATATGAGGACTAAAGGATCATCCAATAACCAATCCACATCAACATCATAAATGCAATGCAACATATTCGTGAATACTAACGTAAACAACCTACTATATCTCGTGGCATTCATGATGCATGGATCATGCTCAAAATTCATATTTCATTTATTTTAAAACTTAAGGTTTATTCCACTCACCTCTGGCTAGCTCTGATAAACTCTGTAGCAGCTGGCTCACTGCTGGGGTCCTCGGTTCCTCGGGTCCGAACCTACACAGGTGGACTCCAATGAGGGACCAAACATACATAAACATAACTCTAATATACTCCCCAAAAACCCCCCCAAAACATCATGAAACAATCATAGAAAAACATGCAAGAAATGGCTGAACAGGGCACTTTCAGCGGCAGGTTCGGCGGCCGAAAGTCCCTCCAGAGCCGAAAGTCAGGCAGGTTCGGCGGCACCTTCGGCGGCCGAAACTCCCAGACAGAGGCGAAACTCATGCATGTTCGGCGGCACCTTCGGCGGCCGAAAGTGCCAGACAGAGACGAAAGTCTCCTTTCGGGGGCAACTTCGGCAGCCGAAAGGCCTGCCTCCCCAGCCATGTTCGGCGGCCGAAAGCTCCTTCGGCTGCCGAACCTGGTTTCTGCCAAAGGGCAGAAACTTGGCTCCTTTATGCACATTTGCCTCCTAACTCTTCTAAAATGCATATAACTCAACCAAAACATGCATACAAGCTCCTAGGGGTCTCAAACTACCTTAAACCCCAACTACAACACACATACACAAGCATTTGCAAGCCACATTTGCATAAACTCAAAAATCATCCAAAACTCACTAAAAACCTACACATGCATTTCTACCCCATAGAACAACTTAAAACTTACTTAAAACATACAATGAGCTTAAGATCGGCTCTTACCTCTTGGAGATCGAGAGAGAGACGACCTAAACTCGGAGATCCAAGCAAATGAGCTCTTGAGTTCCCAAAGCTCCAAAACTTGTCTCAAAGCTTGAAAATCTTCAAAACCAAGTAAAAACTCATGAAAATCGAGTAAGATGGGAAGGAAAGAACTCAAGATCGGTGAGGGGGCGGCGGAAAGCTCACCTTGGCTAAAAATGGGGAAAAGCTCGCCCGTTTTCGGCTAAGGGACCCTTTTATAGTGGCTGGCCAGGCCACGTTCGGGGGCCGAAAGTGCCTCCGCATGCATGCCATGTTCGGCGGCCGAACTTGAGGTTCGGCGGCCGAACCTGAACTTCCCTCACTTGTGCTTTCGGGGGCCTAAAGGCGCTCCCGAAGGCTTGCATGTTCGGCGGCCGAACCTGAGTTTTCCTCCAAAGACTTTTCATTCAAAAACTCATTAAATTTTCATACTTAAAACCATGAAATACTTCAAAACATTTTATGAAAACATGTTTCTACCCTACTAGAGACTTCCGACATCCGAGATTCCACCGGACGGTAGGAATTCCGATACCGGAGTCTAGCCGGGTATTACACCATCACTCATGAAGGACAGAAGGTT
Organism: Manihot esculenta; assembly: GCF_001659605.2. NCBI lineage: Eukaryota > Viridiplantae > Streptophyta > Magnoliopsida > Malpighiales > Euphorbiaceae > Manihot > Manihot esculenta. Next base: position 16,679,964 of record NC_035173.2, read on the forward strand.
ATACTCGCTCCTTTATCACCTCAAGAGGTATATGCTGATTAAATAAAGATGCTGGAGAGGGAGAGGGAGGCTTCGGCCTTGGCTACAAAGGGGAGTGAGAGCTTGAGTTCTGCGGAAAAGATGAGAGAAAAAAGTAAGTCTGAGGGTAAAGAGCCTGGAAAAGAATCAAGACCAATAAATGGCCCATTGGTGAGAGAAAAGATGCAAGAGGGGAGGGCAAAACAGACATTTTATGTGAGAGCGAGAGAGGTTAAGAGTGCTATTTCTTTAGGGCAGCCCGTGTTACTTATAAGATATAAGGAGATTTTATTTGCTGACACTGATATTAACCTTTCTTCTTTGCCTTCTAGTTTTAAGTCTATGATGCAAGAATTCATTGATTTCTTTCCAAATGAGCTACCTAGTGGATTGCCAACATTGAGAGGGATTGAGCATCAAATAGATTTCATACCTGGTTCTAGCATCCCAAATAGACCAACTTACCGAAGCAATCCAATGGAAACAAAGGAAATGCAAAGGCAAGTTGACGAGCTTATGGAGAAGGGATTGGTGAGAGAGAGTTTAAGTCCATGTGTTGTTCCTGTGCTACTTGTTCCAAAGAAGGATGGCACTTGGTGAATGTGTGTTGATTGTAGAGCAGTTAACAAGATCATAGTGAAGTATAGGCATCCTATACCTCGGCTAGATGACATGTTGGATGAGCTTCATGGTGCCAGGTACTTTACAAAAATCGATCTTATGATTGGATATCATCAAATTAGGATGAAACCTGTTGATGAATGGAAAACTACATTTAAGACAAAGTATGGTTTGTATGAATGGTTAGTTATGCCTTTTGATTTGTCGAATGCACCTAGTATGTTTATGAGGCTGATGAACCATGTGTTGCGTGCATACTTGAAAAAATTTATAGTTGTTTATTTTGATGATATCTTGATCTATAACAGGTCTCTCGATGAACATATTGAGCATGTTAGGTTGGTTCTGCAGGTTTTGAGGCAAGAGAGCTTGTATGCTAAACTTAAGAAGTGTACATTTTGTATATATAGACTTGTTTTCCTTAGTTTTGTTGCGAGTGCACAAGGAATTGAGGTAGATGAAGAGGAGGTGAAAGCTATAAAGGTGATACGGATCCAATAGGGCAAATTTCTAACAATGGTGTGGAGCAAACTTATGTCATTCAAATGGATCTAAAAGGAGTTCAAAATCATATTCATATGATCCATATATATTTGGGGCGTGCTTCAACTCATATGGGATAGATTTGGTGCAACACTTGCAATCATAGGCTTAGGGAGCCTAATCAAACCTATGGGCTAAAACTACACAAAGGGAAGCCTAAAGTGAAGATCAAGTAAGGCTTTTGTGAAGATTCAGCTTTGTTATGATGGGCTTACTATATTTTTATTATTTAACACTTATTTTATTTTAGCTTTGTTTGGGCTTGTATTATGGCCATATTGTATCTTTTAAGTTTTAGAGTGTTGGGCCATGTTTTGGGCTTATGTTTTAATACTTATGTGTTATTTTAGTGTGTGATTGGGCTTGGGCCTTACGTGTTTAAGTCAGGTCCAAGAAGAGTGTCTTAGGATTTTATTTGTTTTTCTCCTTACTATATAAGGATAAAAAACAATTGTAAGAGGCAACTTTTAATCAAAATTTCAGAATTCTTCTCATGCCTTTGGCATGTATTGCTTTGAGTGAGAGTGAGGATTTGCTTTCATCAATTACACTAGGAATCTTGGCTTACTTATCAACTATTCGCTGTGGCGTTTGTCAGATTCTCATGTAAATCCTTCGATCATTGGTGTTTTAGCTTCTCTAAGTGTGGGGTTGATACCAACTGACGCGGAACCCTATGGCACAAGCCTCAAAACCTGCAGAACCAACCTAACATGCTCAATATGTTCGTCGAGAGACCTGCTATAGATCAAGATATCATCAAAGTAAACAACTATAAATTTTCCTAATATCATCAAAGGACATATTGCATCTCAATGTCCTAATAAAAGAGTTATGATAGCAACTGCTGATGGGGGTGTAGTGTATGATTCTAATCATAGTGATGATGAGATATATGCTAATATGACTGAATTGATTGATGCTCATAATGACTGTGATGATTCGGATGTGTTTATTGATAATGTGTTGCTTGCTGAACGTGGTGAGATGCTTGTTGCTAGGCGTGCTTTGAATATCCAGGTTAAGGAAGAAAGCCTAGAACAACGAGAAAAAATATTTCACACTAGGTGTTTGGTTAATGGAAAAGTGTGTACTCTCATTATTGATGGAGGTAGTTGCACAAATGTGGCTAGTGTGTATATGGTGGAAAAATTGGGCTTGACTTCTATTAAACACCCTAAGCCATATAGATTGCAATGGTTGAATGATTGTGGAGAGGTTAGGGTTACACGCCAGATGGTTATACCATTTTCTATTGGTAGGTACAAGGATGAGATCTTGTGTGATGTGGTACCTATGCAGGCAAGCCATATGTTGTTGGGTAGACCGTGGCAACATGATAGAAAGGTGCAACATGATGGGTTCAATAACAAGTACTCCTTCACTCATGAAGGACAGAAAGTTATACTCGCTCCTTTATCACCTCAAGAGGTATATGTTGATCAAATAAAGATGCTCGAGAGGGAGAGGGAGGCTTCGACCTTGACCACAAAGGAGAGTGAGAGCTTGAATTCTGCGGAAAAGATGAGAGAAAAGAGTGAGTTTGAGGGTAAAGAGGCTGGAAAAGAATCAAGGCTAGTTCAAGGAGGGAAGGTGGAGAAAGAAAAGGAGAAAGAAGAGGCTAAAGTTCCAATCTCAACTTCCATAGAGATTGAAATTGAAGAGGAAGTTGTAATGCATGAATCTAATGTAGTTGTTGTTGAGAATTCCACCAATGAACTTATAGAAGAGGTTGTGAATGATGAGGGACATGGGGAGCACGTGATTGATGAGGTGGAGGAGGCGAATGAGACTGTTTTGGAAGTTGTAGAGGAGAATGGATCACATCCACAAGATCTTTCTATGACTAATATTTTTATGCCTAGTTCATTTGTTCTTGATGTGCAGGTTGTTGATGAAAACATCCATGACGAAAGTTTTATCCTATTTCCACCTATTCAAAAGGAGGTCTTTGAAGATACATGGGTTCCTAAAGCTACCCTTTTTGACATAAATATCAACAAGATTCGAGGATGAATCTTTTCTAAAGAAGGAGAGAATGATACGGATCCAATAGGGTAAATTTCTAACAATGGTGTGGAGCAAACTTATGTCATTCAAATGGATTTAAAAGGAGTTCAAAATCATATTCATATGATCCATATATATTTGGGGCGTGCTTCAACTCATATGGGACAGATTTGGTGCAACACTTGCAATCATAGGCTTAGGGAGCCTAATCAAACCTATGGGCTAAAACTACACAAAGGGAAGCCTAAAGTGAAGATCAAGTAAGGCTTTTGTGAAAATTCAGCTTTGTTATGATGGGCTTGCTATATTTTTATTATTTAACACTTGTTTTATTTTAACTTTGTTTGGACTTGTATTCTGGCCATATTTTATCTTTTAAGTTTTAGAGTGTTGGGCCATGTTTTGAGCTTATGTTTTAATACTTATGTGTTATTTTAGTGTGTGATTGGGCTTAGGCCTTATGTGTTTAAGTCAGGTCCAAGAAGAGTGTCTTAGGGTTTTATTTATTTTTCTCCTTACTATATAAGGATAAGAAACAATTGTAAGAGGCAGCTTTTAATCAAAATTTCAAAATTCTTCTCATGCCTTTGGCGTGTATTGCTTTGAGTGAGAGTGAGGGTTTGCTTTCATCAATTGCACCAGGAATCTTGGCTTACTTATCAACTATTCGTTGTGGCGTTTGTCAGATTCTCATCTAAATCCTTCGATCATTGGTGTTTCAGCTTCTCTAAGTGTGGGGTGCCATAGGAGGTGAGTTTATCAAATCTTTGGATTCCATATCTACTTGTGCGTGTGGGTTTGAGGCTTGTGCCATAGGGTTCCGCATCAAAAGGAGTGGCCTATTCCTAAATCTATTTCAGATGTGAGGAGCTTTCATGGCCTTGCAAACTTTTACAGGAGGTTTGTGCCCGATTTCTCTACAATTGTAGCACCACTCACATGAATTATTAAGAAGGAAGTTGGGTTCAAGTGGGGAGAGAAGCAACAGAAAGCTTTTGACTGCTTAAAAGGGAAGTTAACGTCCGCTTTTATATTATCTTTACCTAACTTTGATAAAACTTTTAAAATTGAGTGTGATGCTTATGGCGTAGGTATTGGGGCTGTGTTGATGCAAGAGAAGAAACCAATAGCCTATTTCAGCGAGAAGTTGAATGGAGCACATCTCAATTATTCAACCTATGAAAAGGAGTTGTATGCCTTTGTGAGAGCACTGGACGTGTGGCTGCACTATATCCTGCCCAAGGAGTTTGTGATATATACAGATCATGGGTCTTTAAAACACTTGAAGGGACAAGGCAAGTTGAATAAGAGGCATGGTAAGTGGTTGAGTTTATTGAACAATTTCCATATGTGATTAAGTATAAGCATGTGAAAGACAATGTGGTTGCAGATACTTTGTCTAGGAGGTATGCTTTAATATGATGTGAGTTCGAAATTGCTTGGTTTTGAGCATGTTAAGGACTTGTACAGTAATGATACTGATTTCGGCAAGGTGTTTGTGGCTTGTGAGGATGGAGCTTTTAACTCTTTTTATAGGCATGATGGTTACTTGTTTAAGGGTAAGAAATTGTGTGTGCCTAGATGCTCTATGCGTGATTTGCTTGTGCTTGAATCTCATTGCGGGGGTTTGATGGGGCATTTTGGAGTACATAAGACTTATGACACCTTACTTAAGCATTTTTATTGGCCTTCTATACGCAAAGATGTTGAGAAAGTGTGCGCTTCTTGTATTGCATGTAGACAGACAAAGTCTAAGTCTATGCCTCATGGTCTTTATATGCCTTTACCTATTCCTAGTTCACCTTGGATGGATATTTCTATGGATTTTGTGCTTGGTTTACCTAGGACTAGGCGTGGTAGAGATAGCATATTCATTGTTGTCGACAAGTTTAGCAAGATGGCTCATTTCATTCCTTGCCATAAAACTGATGATGCCATCAATGTAGCTGACTTGTTCTTCAGGGAAGTGGTTCGACTTCATGGAGTGCTAAGGACAATTGTGTCAGATAGAGATGCAAAGTACCTTTTGCATTTTTGGAAAGTATTGTGGGGTAAGTTGGGTACTAAACTCTTATATTCTACTACTTGTCATCCACAGACAGATGGCTAGACAAAGGTGGTGAATAGAACTCTTGGTACCTTACTCAGAGCTATAGTGGATAAGAATTTGAACACTTAAGAATATTGCTTTGCCTTTCAATGAGTTTGCATATAACCGTAGTATACATTCTTCCACGAGGTTTTCTCCATTTGAGCTTGTTTATGGTTTTAACCCACTGACTGTACTTGATCTTGTTCTTTTACCTTTACATGAGCTTGCTAGTTTAGATGGTGCTAAAAAGGCAGAATTGGTGAAGTCCTCACATGAGAAGGCTCAGTGTAACATAGAGAAGAGGAACAAGGTGTATGCTGACAGGGCAAATAGGGGACGGAAGAAAGTGGTGTTTGTTTCTGGTGATTGAGTTTGGGTGCACTTCCGAAAGGAACGGTTTCCAAATCAGAGGAAGAATAAGCTGAATGCTCGTGGTGATGGTCCATTTCAAGTCTTAGAGCGAATCAATGACAATGCTTTTAAAATAGACTTGCCAGGTGAGTATGGGGTTAGTGCTACCTTTAATGAGTCTGAATTGTCTCCTTTTGACCATGTTGCAGATTTGAGGACAAATATTTTCGAGGAAGGAGGGAATGATATGAACCAGTAAGCACAATCACATGAGAATCAAGGAAGCAAGGATCCATTGGTGCTCCCTAGTGGACCAATGACAAGGAGCAAAGCTAAGAAGCTTGAAGCAGGTATGAACTTACACATTCAAGAATAAGTAACACAAGAATTGACTGAGCTTGCCATTGGCAAATGTCTCGCGAAACTTGAAGATACACCTAAGCTACTCACCTTGCTTAAAGTGTGTAATGGAGATAGCGCTGTCTAATTTATTCGGTATTGTTATAATGGGCTTGCTATGTTTTATTATTTAAACATTTATTTTATGTTAGTTTTGTTTGGACTTGTATTCTGGCCATATTTTATCTTTTAAGTTTTAGAGTGTTGGGCCATGTTTTGGCCTTATGTTTTAATACTTAAGTGTTTGATGTGTTATTTTAGTGCGTGATTGGGTTTGAGCCTTATATGTGTTTCGGCCAGGCCTAAGAAGAGTGTCTTAGGGTTTTAGTTGTTTTCTCCTTACTATATAAGGATAAGAAACACTTGTAAGAGGCAGCTTTGAATCTAAATTTTCAAAATTCTTTTCATACCTTTGGCGTATATTGCTTTGAGTGAGAGTGAGGGTTTTCTTTCATCAATTGCACCAAGAATCTTGGCTAACTTATCAACTATTCGTTGTGGCATTTGTCGGATTCTCATCTAAATCCTTCGATCATTATTGTTTCAACTTCTTTAAGTATGATGTGTCATAGGAGGTGAGTTTATCAAATCTTTGGATTCCATATCTACTTGTGCGTGTGGGTTTGAGGCTTGTGCCATAAGGTTCCGCATCAGCAAGGCAGCTGATAAAGCTTTGAATGTGGCACAGAAGATGAGGCGACCATAGACAAGTGAAACGACGCTTACGACCAAGGTCATGCCATATGTACTAAAAAGGCAGATGGCTACCTTCAAATCTAAAGAGTCAAAGACCAGCAGGAGGACTTCTGATGTTACATAACATCCGCTAAAAATAAGCTATAAACTGTCACCACAAAATAGGGGCCACGTGGCAAGGATCTGATGAGCTGGAAAAGTGGTCTCGCCATAGGAAAGGAAGACTCGAACACTTTAATGCTTGGATTATCATCAAGACTCGCCCCCTTGATAGGCCAAGTCTTGACACAGAGTTATTGTTATTAGGTACATTCCCATTTCGCCTGTGATCACGGAATCACCAACCTATTAGCTGGCAATGTCTATTATCAAGCAGCTGGCCATATCATTATCGGATTTTCAGAAAACACTATATTTATCTTCATCTTCTTACAGTATAAAAGGGGAATGATCTCAGGTGCAAAGGTACGTTATCTCTAATACCACTCAACCTCTAAGTAATCTATTGCATTCTCTCTCTTTTTCAAGATACTGATTTAAGCGTCGGAGTGGCTGTCATGGACACCCACTAACGCCTCACATTTCCTCTCTTGTAGGTTCCAACCAATTACAGCACAGTATTATTCCGCCCACGTCATCAATCTAATTTCAGTAGCATCACTTACTAAAATAGATATTAGTAAGCAAAACTTACCAATTCTATGATGGATGCAATTTTAGGAGCACATCATTTTTCCGAATCAATCCCCGTAGAAATTAATTCATTATCAGAAGCAATTGATGCTTCCAATCTCGGTAGAAAATATTGCAAAAGTGGCTCTAGTCTATGGTCAAATGAACGAATCGTCGGAAGCTTGTATGAGAGTTGGTTTGACTGCCCTAACTATGGTGCAATATTTTCGAGATGTTAATAAACAAGACGTACTTCTATTTATCGACAGTATCTTCCGTTTCGTCCAAGTAGGATCCGAATTATCTACCTTATTGAATAAAATGCCTTGGGTTATCGACCTATCCTTAGTACCGAAGTGGGCTCTTTACAAAAAAGAATACATTCTGAGAAAATAAAACTTCTATTGAACGGAAATAAATGAAAGACTTTCATAAAAATTCTCGTAATTCATTTTGTACATGTCATATCATAAATTAGTAATTGCACCCAATCTCTAAAAAATTTCAATTATTTTGAACTTTCTCTTTTTTTTTCAATGAAATATTTACAGAACTATGAATCAAATTTTATTTTATGGTATTTACCTCTTTCTTATTTTTAAGAGAGTCCCGATATGGTGAATTTATGTTTCATCTTTCTCTTCCTTTTTCTTTAAAACTGAAAATTTCAATCTCAACGAGTGAAGCTAGGGTTATGAGGTATTGAAGGCAACCGACCACGCACAGATTCGGCATCGAGAACGACCTAAAATGGCCAAAGAAGCCACTACCTTGCACGTGTGCTTCCTCTCTCTCTTTGTAATCAGCTGTTGCTACGGTTGTTGGCCATCGATCGTGGCTGCTTAGAGGTCGCCGGTCATCGCTCATCTTTCGATGAAGGTCACTGCCACCGATGGTGAGGGTGGTGGTCGGTGGAAGTGAGAGAGAGAAGGGAAGAAAGAGAGAGAGGGAGAGAGAGAGTGTGAGAGGTTGTTGATTTCACGTTTTTCTTTTCTTTTGTTTTTTTTTCAGCTTATCATGTATAATTACATATTAATACTTAATCTTTTAAAGATAACTCAAACCAATACAAATTTTTTTAAACAATCAATTTATTTGAGTGCTAGTTAACTCTCTTAGTAAATAATCACTTAAAATAATAATAATATTATTGTTATTTTATAATTTAAATAATTTAATATTAAATTATATTCAATTTAATGAATTTAATATTTCAACTTACTATAATAATGAGTGTAAATATTTTTTCTAAAACACTCTGATTTAAAATATTAAAATTAAAAAATAAGAAAATGTCCATGTATTTATAAACAGACATAAATTTATTTGGTCAACATCCGTTTGTAAAGTCTTTATAATTATTAAGAGATTTGTATCTATTTGTGAATTTAGTTTGTATTTTATTAGATTGTTATAATAAATTGAATTCTATTATATTTAAATTTGATTTCGGATAAATAAATTTTAATATAAATAAAAATAAGTTTAATTTTATTAATAAAATTCAATTTTTCTTACAAGAAATATATAGTAAATAAGGGTATAAGAAGAAGAAAAAAAAAATCTCCCACCACTTCACATGTACAGAGATTTTTTTTTTTTTTCTTTTTCTTTTTTGGAATGTATATAGAGATTAATTCACTTAATTTGATCAGATGCCATTCATTAGAAAACTAACTATTAGGTTACGTGAATTTTACCCTAGATTACTATTTGTGGTGGAAAATAATATGCATCCATTATCTCTGCATTTAGTTGAGATTTTTCATTTTAAATTTTTTTTTTATAAACTATTTGATATTTAAAAATAACTCATTCGATTAATTTAAATTCATATCGAATAGATTTATTAAAAGAATAAAATATTTTTTCTCGAGTATTAAAAATGGTCTTATTTAATAAGCAAATTTAAAATCTCTGATTAAGGAATAGAAGGATTATCATATTTCACCTCTTAAAAATTCTTATAGAAACTGAGTTATTAAATAATGGGTTTTTAATGCCTTTAAATGAGCCATTTTGTATCTTCACATGATAGAAGATGAATTCTTTGGATGAGAAGCAAATGATTGTAGTAAAATTTGAAATTGAACTATAATTCAATGATGGGAAAAGCCAAATTGAACCCCAGTACTCATTTTGATTTCAAAGTCCCCGCTGCGTTTCTCGTCCTTCCTAGAATTCTTTTCTAGGGGCAACCGAGGAATCCAAGGCATTTGGATCCATAGGTACAAGCAGTAAGGAGTTGGTATTTATTTTTGCGGGGTCAATATAATATTAAATATGTATCTATTTTTTTTTTAAATGGATTTAATATGTATCTATATTTATAATTTTTTGTTATTTATAAAATTTATGAATATTTTAAATTATAAATAAAAAATAAATGTGTTATTACTAATTTGCATTAATTTATTATAAAAAGTCAAAAATAAAATTTAGCATTTAATATTTTTTCTTTTAAGAAACATATTTATTATGGTAAATTTTATCACGAAAAATAATTTTTGAAATATAAAATAGAATTTTAATATTTTATAAATCACCTAATATAGACAAAAAGCTATAAGCATCAATTCATTAAACGGTAAAATATTAGTGAAATTAAGAAGCGTGACAAAGGGGCATTGGAGAAAGAACTGTAAAGGTGATTTAAAATCCATTTTGCAAAGTGGCAAGCAAAACTTGTGATAATTTAACAGGTTATTTATGTAGCCGCGGTTCTGATTTTCAAAATTATGAACTGAAATTCTAAAAAACAAAAATAGAATGAGATGATTGGCTTATTTTTTATTTTTTTTAAATATTATAAAAAATATTATTGGCCCAACTCAGTACGAAAACCTGTATGTTTATTAATTAGTAGAAAATTATTGAATGCTCTTGCAGTACCACTCTTATCAACTAATATTATTATAATAAATAAATAAAATCCAATTATTTCCCTTGATTTACATCTGTTCTCTCTCAATTTCAATATTTCAACAAACAAATATAAACTTAGATCATTTAGAATAAAGTTTCAATTTAAAAAATTAATGCATTTATGATACTTTAATATATAAGAATTGTAAAGATTTAATCAAAATTTTTCAGGATTTACTCTTTTTAATGAACCTTTTAAAATTTAATGTATTCATGATTTTTTTAAAAAAATAAAAAAGATAGAACTCCATTCATAGGACAACAATAAATACAACTAAATTCAAAGGCTTCTAAATCTGGTCCAATTAAAATGCCTTGTACAGGCAACCCAACCTACAATAAGAACAACTTAGAAAAAACTCAAAAGAAAACCAAACTCTTTACCCAACTAAATTCCTAATCAATTGGGTGAGACCCAACTTTAAGAGAACTTGGCCTCCCAAGGAAAAGGAAATAAGAAGGTTTGCCAGTGATGGTTCCATCTGCGACGCACTTTTAGAAGCAAAGGTCGAAAGGACAACCTCAGCCAATGAGAAAAAACACAGAACATGACAAATGCCTCTAAAACCTCTAGAAAGGTTGAGAAGGCCATGCCAGACTACCATTCAGCAGCTCGACAAACTTGGTAAAAACTTGAAGCTCCAGAAATTATGGTTAGACAGAAATTTTAAAAAATTAAAATATCAAGATCTAAAGAATGGCAGTCTTATATGTGGTGGTGAGACAACACTCATCAGGAACTGAATCAATTCAAGATCAATTGTAGTGAGCATCTCAAAGATAGTTCCACTACCAAATCATGCCAATCTATTAATAAACAGTTTTTCGAACACCGTAAATAGACTTGCAAGAAATATATAGATCGAGAGACTTATCTCTAATTAAGCATTTATTTATCTAAAAATAAATAAATAAAAATTTTATTCGATAATCATTTTCAAAATAGTATTCGATTAAAATATTAATATTTAATGGTTGATTAAACACCATTTAAATAGCTAATCACTATTATAATAGTTAACTGATACTACAACGGTTAATATTATCGAATAAAATCAAAAGAGACACATTTCATTTGATGGAGGTAAAAATCCACTATTAAATAGGAGAAAACTAAAATATTCTCTGCAGCAAAAGAAATCAACAGATATAGCAGAAAGAAGAGACTCCCTCAAGAAGAATAAAAAATTAAAGCTTCTCTTTCTTCAAACAAGAGAAAGAACTTCTGTTAAAATTTCTGGAATTTAAATCTTTTCAATGAATTTTATAAATTATGCATGTTATTAATATATAAATTGCAAATATTTAATGGAAATTTTGTGGGATTTAATATTTTTAATAAACTTAATTTTTAAGACTAAGATCGAACACTTTTTATTTGAATTATGTAATAGACTTAATTCTTTTTTTTTTTCATTTTCATTTTTTAATGCCGTAAAAAAAAAAAACCACATTGTTCATATTTTATCCAATATAATTAAGTGCTTATAGTGCCCAAGATCGGAATAAACATTTTTTCGATGGAGCTGACTATTTATATATAAAAAAAAAATTGTCTTTTAAAAAATAATTAATTATACTGTGAAGAGATAAATGCTATATTTTTTTATAAGAAAGTACAACCAAGTCAAGAAAAATTTAAAAAAAAAAACTTCAAAATTTAACAAATATATAATAAAAAATAAACTACAATTTACTCCTTTAAAAATAAATTTATAATTAACCTTTTTAAATTTTTTATAAAAAAACTACAAATTAATTGTTATCATAATAAATACATTCAAATCACCATTATTATTTTAATTTTTGGTACTAATTTATTGTATGTATTTAAACTGTAGAATATATAAAATTTTGGAAACTAAATTATGAATAAAAAATGTGTAATATTATGATTAATTTGTTATTTTTTTTAATTGTAGGACTAAATAATTAAATAGTAAAAAAATAAAATTTAATTTATAAATTTCATTCAACTTTATATTCTAATGTTTCAAATTATTTAAATTCATAACAAACAAAATATATTTTTTATTACATATTTCTAGAAATTATTTTGAATAGTTCGGGCCCCTTCTTCCCCCCCCCCCCCCCCTCAATTGCTCTTCATTTCGACGGTAGTAGTAAAACAAACCCTGAATGTGGATGGAAATTATTAAATAAATATTAAAAAAATTATTATTTAATCTTTATAATCAAAAAAAAATTAACCAGCTAATTCATCAATTTTAAAAAATATATTAAAATATTTTTAATATTTTATAAAATTTATTATTTAATTTCTCAATTAATTTTACCATTAAATATTTTACTACTTAATTCTTATAATTTTCAAAAATTTATTAATTAATTTTTAAATTTTTAAAAATTTTACTAATTAATTCCTTTATATTTTAAATTATCTTACAATATTTAATAATTAAAATTAATGTAAAACTATCTAATAAAAATTTTAAAATATCACAATGTTCTAATATATTTTTTAAAATTAAAATATTAATTAATAACTTTTTTCATACTATAAATTAATTAGTAATCTTTTTAATAAATATTCATAAAATGTAATTAGAAATCAAAAGTTACGTGCACATTGATAATTGAATAAAGTTGTATGTAGACAATAATAAAACTATCAATATCAACAAAAATATGTTAAATAAATATAAAAAGTTAAAAAATTATCAGTAAATAATTTTGATTTAGACTACAAAATTTAAAAAAACTTTGTGGACTTTTTAAATACTGTTTTAATTTTCTTTTCAAACTAAGCAGTAAAAGGCGCTATGGGCTCTCCAACAATGAAACTGAGAAATCATCATGCATCCAGCGGAAGCCCCCGGTTAAAAGACACCAACAACCGGAGAGAGCATATTTCATAGACCTCCATCTCTTTCCATTGAATTCCAACCATACAAGTCCAGATCTGAACAAAACAGAGAAAAACAATAAAAGATAAAAAACAAGGCAGAACCCAAATCTAACTCTCTCAAGTTCATCTGTAAGAAAAAAAAAAAAACAAGAAACAAAAAAATAAAGAAAAATTAATTACAACCCCACTCAAAAAAGAGAGAAAAAAACATACGTCCAAACAGACAAAATGGAAGAACCGCCCAGACCGGAAGGGGCAGAGACTGCCGACAAATCCAGTAGAGACCTTTTTGCCTCACAGGAAGAACTCTCACCAAAGGGAAAACATCTCCCTAACAACTCTTCCATTCATGCTTATCACTCGCATTGGGGATCCAGCATCAAGCCACCCATCACAATTTAATTGTAGATTTGTGTTCCTATATTTTTACTTAAAATCAAAAACTCAAATTCAACCTTTTTTTACCAAATAAATTCTCATTTAGTATAATATGATTTTTTGACAATAAAAATATTTGTATATAAAAAATTTATACTTGTAATTCTAAAAATTATTTATCATATCTACATATTTTTATTACATTATATGTTATTTAAAATGCTAAATTTTTAATATATTTAAATTATAAAAGATAATATTTTACTATTAATAAAATAATATTATATAATATTAAATTTATTTTCCCGAAATTATTTAACTCAAAATTTTAATTGGATTGACTTTTGAAATAAAATTCAAATGTTTAATTAAACTTACTTCCATTTGCAGGCATTGTCCATAATTAGATCGTTCTTTTTTTTTCTTTTAACCTCGGTCCACAAAAAGAGAGCGTTCTAATTTCGTCCCGTCACCCAATGTCTGCTTGTTTGTAGCTAAAGTTTTCCTTCATTGTAAATGTTCTATTCCATGTTGCGATATTGGTTATTTAATTCAGTTTTGTCCAGTTCTCTAATCGACTCAATTATTTTGATTTTCGATTTTTTTTTCAGTTTAATCCGATAAAAAAACAAGCCCAATATTGAGGATATGATCTCATTCATGTGATGAGTTCTTTATGGGCATTGCACAACTAATCGCAAACCCACCTTGATCTCACAAATGGCTGTTCGTCCGTATTTACAGCAGGTACACAAATTTGAATGCCCCGCCAAGAATTAGGACACATTTTTGCTGATAAGCTCACCATCATTTCATCTTTCATATTAGCATCGATCGTCGCCACAGCCGAATTGTGGAACTGTCCTCGTATTCATATTCAAGTAACATTTTTCACACAGCTCTTGTAAATGTATCATTAAGCAATCTCCAGTAGTAATATCCAGCTAAATTCTGAGGAATAAAAAACCCTGGCCCTGATAGCCACCTAATTCCAATCTCCAGTACTAATATCCTGGCAATTGCAGATATACCTGAAACAAGAGTAAGGACACAAGAAAATTTTAAAATTAAACAATTTCAGCCGTGTCATTTGGCAAACAATTAAGCATTGCATAGAATCAAAATCAATATGCCTCAGAATTGCAGAGTGACAGCAAGGCTTTATAAAGCCATTCAGTCCCGAAAGATGGTAATTTGGTGTGACTGATATCATCATCGGCATCCTTAAATGAACCAATAAAGAAAATATTATCAAAATCTAGATTACTTAAAAAATCTTTGGGTAAACAAGAGATTTCAAATATAATGTATGACTCATGGCCAGTCCCAAATTGTAATTGCGACGACGCCGCTACACAAGGCGATGGAATATGAGTCCTGTCCTGCATGCGGAGGAGATCCACCAAAAATGGAGGAGGACCTCAACGCATCAGGGCATTTCTATCTGACGTTTACTTTAGGATCATACAAACATTGATTTCTTGTTTGCTCCACGTTGAGTAAAGGATTTCAAGTAAATCCTCGTCAGAACAATAACTCAAAACATAAAGACGAACAACTATAGCCTGATTTTTATAGAAATCTACATCAAACTTTGGATGTAAATTGGAAAAAAGAAAAAAAAATCATTAGTACAACTTTACCAACAAAATCTTAAAACACAATTAAGAATAGTAAAATAAATTGAGTTTCAGACATCCAAGGAAGGATAAAGCAGCACAAGCTCTCAAGCCTGGCGGAGGCGAAAGCTCTTAGGCGGCCACTGCGAATGTTTTGAGAAACAAGCCTTTGGATTTATCATCATCAACACAACAGTAGGATTAAAACATACTAAAATAAATCACAAATATAATCAAAATTCAAAATAAATTAAGTGTTGCACTTGCCAAGAAATAGAATCAAGCTTACTTTACATTAAAGGCAATCATCAGAAAAGCTCTCAATCCCTGCAAATATGATGAGTAAGCTCAACACAATATAGAAACAAACCATACAAACACCACTAAACAATTCATTTATCAAGTTTGAAAAAGGCCGATATCCAAATGATAAATCAATACTTTCGTTGCCCCAATACCATTAACAATACAGAAAAAAACAAAAGAAAAGCATATTCCACCCCTTAATGATCAGCAGGAAACAGAAGCACACTGCTGACAAAGTGATATAGATGGATTGAATTAAATATCAGGGACTTGTTCATCCCTGAAGCACTCCAAATCCTGCTAAAGGGGCAGACGTATAGTCCCCATGCGAAAAGAGAGAGACCCGACATGAAAAACAAAACAATTTCCCAATTCACAAGTTCATAACAAATAGGCAAAAGAAGATATCAGAAAAATAGAAACCATTGTATCATGGTGAAAATGCAATAAATCCCCAATATCTAAACTCCAAGACGAATTCCATAAATCAAGCCACAATTATGAGTAGCAAAAAGAAATCCAATCCGAGGGGCTTAAAAAAAGAGAAACAAACATAAACGACTAAAACAATAGCATTATAAGCAAAGAGATTTATGAAGGAGAGAGGCTCAGACATCCAAGGAAGGATAAAAGCAGCACAAGCTCTCAAGCCCGGCGAAAGGCGAAAGCTCTCTGGCGGCCACTGCGAATGTTCTGAGAAACAAGCCTTAAGATCTATCATCATCGACCTCACCCCATTCATCCATTGAAAACAAAACCAAATCAAGTAAACAACATCACAACGGCATACAGAGATCGATTTCTAGAACAAGAAGGAGAACGGATTGAAGGTGATTGGAGCGAGAGGTGTGAATTATATAGGGAGAGGTTGGGGTTTAGGGTTAGGGAGTTTTTAGGGTTTTGCGTGATGTACGGCTGTGATTTGTTGAATTGAACAATCTAGATGGATTATCATTTAGCCGCTACGCATAATTGGATTGAATGGAAAAAATTGATTCAACTAACATATTTTAAATTTTTAATTTAATTCCGTCCTTTATAATTTTAAAAATTATTTCTTTAAAATATTTCAGAGAAATTACACTTTCACCTTTAACTTTTAACATAATTAATAAATTAAATTTTATATTTTCAAAATTAAATATTTAAATTACTCTATAATTAATCATTTATATTAGAGTTTTTTTTGTTTTTTTGAAATAGGGGGTTGGGGGAGTCGAAATTTAGACCTTTCAAGACTACAGGATGCACTTTCCACCAGGTTAAGTCTTGGAGTGCATTTATATTAGAGTTATATATTTAAAGTGTTCCATCTATTCATTTTTATTTTTACTATTAAAAATATAAAAATATTTTTATTACCTTCTTTAAATAGATAAATTATATTTAAATTATTGATTTTTAACATAATTAATTCATCGATATCTATATTTTTAAATCATACATTTAAATCTCTCGATCTATCCTTATCTCTTATAATTTAAATATTTAAATTATTTATTTTTTATTTGAAAGAATACTTAAATTCTATTAACTTTTGTCTATAATATCTCATTTAACTAATTTTTTACATTTTTTATTTTTCAATTTATATTCATTAAAATATTTCAATACTTATAATTTTAAAATTTTTATAAAACACCTACGATTTCAGCTATTATAAATGGTACTAAATAACTTTTAAATAGTTTATAAACTTTTAAAAATAGTATTTTAGAAAAAAATTATACTTTCGGAAAAAATTTGATTATTTACTAGTTTTGAACTAATGTTCATAATAAATGAAAAAATTTTAATTTTAGACGGATTAAATATGAAGAGATTTAAGAATTTATTTTTAAAAATATAAGAATTGATTTACTAATTAAGCTAAAATTTAGAAATTAAAGTATAATTTATATAATATAAAATCATCACTTACCTTGAAAAGAATATAAGTGCATTTTAAGTATTTAAAGTATTTATCCCTTAAGTATTTAAAGTATTTATTTTTCCGCCGTGATTGATTAATGAAATTTGAATGAGATAGAATGTTTATTCTTCCTTCATTGATTGGTTAACATAACTACAGATGGAAATCCTTTTAATTTGAACGAAATTATTATATATAAAATTACGTGTTTAATTTTAAAAATATAAAAACTAATCTATTAATTAAATTAAAAATCAAGAAAAAATCATTAAGGAGTCTAAATTTAGGTGAGTTTAATTAGTTAGTTTTTATAATTTTTAAAATCAATTAAAATGTTTTTGTTATTTTAAAATATTATCATGTGGTCCTTTGTTAACAATCATTAATAAATTCTATTAGTTTTAAATGTAAAGTCATAAATATTATTCTTAATTGAGAAAATTAATTAGAGTTGAAGGAACTTTCAAATTGAACCAAAAATTAAATCGATTGAATCAAATAAGATTAAATCAATCGGACACTATATATATAATCTTAAATAAACCTAGCTCTAATTGTCGCCCAATATTCTCAGCCTTTTCATTCTTTAATTTTTCATGAATCTTCATCCATTAATCGTCTCCTTTTTCTTTTTCTATTGTCCTTCCACTAATTGTATCTAATATGGCTCTAATATGTCATTGTCACTGTCATCCTCTTCCTCTTCTTCTTTTTCTTATTCATTCTCTAAATGGAGAGAGAAAGTTAAAAGGTAAAAAAGAAAAAGAAAAAGCAAACTCTACACTACGAAGGGGAGCCAAATGCAATGGGCATAAGAATAGGGGAAAATAAAAGCGAATGATCACCTAGATGTGAATAAACTTACTTATGCAGAACTCAAGATCAAAGTATAATAAAAAATCTCATCACACAACTTGATAAAGAATGAAACTAAAATATCTTTCAGATGTTATTTTATCATACCTCTAACCAACCAATTAAAAATGAAGATTATAAAGTGAAGGTTGTTTTACCATACCCTTAACCAATCAATGTGATTAAAAACAAAAATTATAGAGCGAAAATTGCTCTACTATACCCTTAATCAACCAATGTGATTAAAAATAAACATAATCAAGCGATTTCAGCTTCGAGAGCGCTATAAAATTTTTTTGATAAGTTAACTAAGTATAAAAGAGATTTATATTAAAACACCACAAGATTAAATCTTGATAAGTTGCTAATTAATGGAAAAAAATCAAATATTATTCACAACATCATATTTATTTCTTGGCACCTTGAAGGTATTTTTATAGTTTTGAAACCCTAAGTATTGTGTAGGAAGGTATAATTACAATATAGGAATGATATCTAGTCAAATAGTTAAATTTAGATTATATTAAAATCATTTTTTTAAATTGTTTTGCAGAAATCTTCTTCCTAAATGAGTCACACGAATTTGACTTATAATTTAACCCAAATTAATTAAAATAAATCCCATAAAATACTAAAATACCAAAATAACAAAATTGATCTAAGTGCACTTCGGCCGTATATGCATTATACGATCTGAAAATTATATTGCACATTCACATATGTTGAAAAATGTGCCACTTATTTCCTTATTCTCTCACACTTTCCAAATATAGTTTTATTGTAAATATTGAATTAAAAAATGATAACTTAATTTGTAATGGTTTGAAATTTTTCATATTAAATCCGTATCATTCTCTCATTTTTCGAAAAAATTCGTCGTCGAATCTTTAACCATATTGACAAGAAAATAATCGACATATATGAAATACTCTTTAAATTTAATATGAAATTTTGTAAATAATGCGCTAAATTTTAATATCTCTTTTTTTTTAAATCAAACAACTTGATTTTTTCTTCACTTTTCATTTTTTCTTTTACTTTTTTTAGGATTTTTTATTATTTCAAAGCATAAAAAAAAATTTAAAACCTTAATCCGAAAAAAGAATTTTCTTAGACAAGAGAAAAATTGGATTCTACCGTGCTTTGAACGTGCAATATAGCTTAACGTACTTGAAAAACGTGATAGATATTTGTTTAGATAAACAATAAATTTATTTTTAAATAAATAAAAAATTAAAATTAATAAATAAATAAATAAAATTCTATTACACTGTATGAGTGTGGTAGAATTTCGGTAGAATGTGTGATGTCCCGTCAGCAGACTTCTCTACCGTACTTTAAAAATACACTAAAAATTGCTGGCCTCATTGACAATTTTAATAGCCGTCCTCTACCGTTAAAGCGGGTTAGAGGTATTTAATTTAATTATTTAATTATTTAATAATTTTATTATTTAAAATTTAATTTTTAAATAGATAATAATTTTATTTTTTAAATTAATTTTAATTTGTTAAGGGAAGCATAAATTATATATGAGAATATAATAATATTAAATTTTTAAATATTACAATTATAAGGATATAATTTTCTTATAATTTTTAATTCAATTATAGTTATAGGTTTGAGTTTAAAAATATTAAAAATATTAAAATTAAAGTTATACTTAAATTCTTTTGTTAATTTTTTATATGATTCAAATTGTTAAAACAATTTAAAAATTGTCCAAAATGAAAATTTTTATTTTTTAAACTTCACATATTAAAATAGCTTGTTGTAAACTTAGCCCATTGTTGGAAAAAATTATCATTAAATTAAGTAATATTTATAATATTTAAATTTAAATTTTTATAATATATTAAATTTATAATTACTATTAAAGGATCAATTTAATAGCATACAATTGTTACTTATAAAATAATAATTGGTAAAATTTAATTAAGATACAGATTTATGATTTTGTAAATATAGATACTATATAAACATATGATATTAAAATCACATTATACTATATTATTTATATTATAAAATAAAAAAATTAATAACATAATATTTATTTAGGAGACATTATATATGTGCATGCAATTGCTCATCAAGTCCTTTCGTCTCTAATTCTATTAAATTAGCTCCATCAATTCCTCAAATTTTAAATGTACCTTCATCTCTCATATTTCAATTGCACTATCAGTGTCTCAAGTCCTATGGATATCATATGTGGAGCTCATTTTATCTATATTTTGTGGACATTCTCAATTAATTTAGGTTTATATTGAATTCGATTGAGCCGGCGGATAATTTGAGATGACTTTTTTTTTTCGGATATGAACAAGAAACTTGAGGTCTATTTTCAAAATAATTTTTTTTCGTATGCCTCGTTTTGACATCGAATTTCCACGGACCGAATAAAAAATTTGCAGACTTTTCATTTTAAAAATACGAAATAAAATATTATTTTATTCATTAATTTTTTTATAAATAAAAATTAAGATGTGAACGATAATACAAGAATAGATAGAGAAGATTTATTAATTTTTAAATAAAATTTAAATGTTGTTACTGGAATAAATAATATTGTTTGATATTTTTTCATTTTGTATAGTTTTCGGTAAATATATTTTGTTATTTAGATAATTTTAATAAATTTTAATTTAATTATATGTTAAGTTATTTTTTCTTTTTATTTGATGGTTTTAAATTATAAAAGTTAAAATTATGATTTTTTATTACTCTTTTATATTAATTCATGTTAATGTGTGATGCATTTAGTTGTATTGACAGAAATATGTAATATAATATTTAATTTGATTGAAAACAAGAGAGTTAAAATTTATTTATTGATTTTTTTTTTATTTATTGATTTTGATACAATACATGTAATTATAGGTTTAGAGAGTCTAATCAAATCTATGGGGTAAAATTACACAAAAAAAGTCTAAAATGAAGATCAATAAAGATTTTTGTGAAGATTCAGATTTATCACGATTACTTGTTATATTTTATTATTTAAACACTTAATTTATTTTGATTTTGTTTGAACTTATATTTTGACCATATTTTATTTTTAAATTTTAGAGTGTTGAATTATATTTTAGGCTTATATTTTAATACTTATGAGTTTGATGTATTATTTTAGTGTGTGATTGAACTTGACTCTTATATGTGGTTCTGTCAGGCTTAAAAAGAGTATTTTAGATTTTATTTATTTTCTTCTTATTATATAAGAATAAAAAACATTTGTACGAGACAATTTTAAATTTAAATTTTCAGAATGAGAGTGATAAAATGCTTTTATCAATCATATTAAAAATTTTGATTAATTTATTAATTATTGTGGCATTTATCGAACTTTCAACAAAATTTTTTTATTATTGGTATTATTGGTACGGACTTGAAATTTGTGTCTTAGGATTCTACATAGTATAATATGACTTTAATTAATAGCGTATTTAATTAATTTTTTTAATTTAATTTTTTTTACTAAAAATTGAGTTGTTCTAATCTGTTCACGGGTCCACTGCTCGTTGAAACGAGTTTAAATATTAAAATTCTATTTTTTAACATATTTTTCTGACTGGATTCATTTTAATATCAAGTTTGCTCGTATCGAATTAAACCGGGTGGAACAACTCATTTTCTCCTCCAACCTCTGGATCTTTTACAAGTTTACTAAATTCCTTTTGATATTATATAATTTTTGAAGCATATATACATGTGGTGAGTTGTTAGGTATTTGAGATATTTATTTAAATAAAATTTAAAAATGAAGTAATTTTTTATTTAATTTTATAATTTTTTTTTATTAAATTGATTTTATTTTTATTTATATCTAAATTTAATTTTTTAAATATTCTATACAATATTCATACAAACCGTTATTTGAAAAAAATTATGATATTTGAGTTCAAAACATATAAATTAACATTAGTTTTACTTAATTCGAATTCAAATTTTATATTTCAATTTAATCTCATTGAATTTTTATAAGATTAACATTAATGATTAATTTCTACTTTTTTTATATTCAAATATAATTAACATATGAAAATATGTACATTTTAGTTTACATTATTATTAATATAAAATTAAAAATACTATTTTCTAAATTTTAACATATATTTTAGATAATAAATACTATGTAAACTAATAATTATTTATCTTCAAGTATTAAATTTGATGATCGCTGGTTTCTCCATCCCAGTCAAGGGCCAAGCCCGCGGTAAGGGCTCCTCATCCGAAAGTCCACACATCCTCTGCACCGATAGGTCAGGTTCTTTCGATCCACGATACCAGGCCCCCTTTTAATTTCTCAAGCAGGTCGGCCCAGCCTTCATTGCTTCTCGGGCCGACCCCCTTTGGGCCCAGCTTTGTTCCTATCTTCCGGCCCAGCTCGGAACCAGGAGGAAGATTCATCCACCTGTCTTGTGGGCCCATCTACACACGCACAGGGAGAATCAAAGGCCGTTACGCATGGAACAGAGATCTGATTCCCTCGTACGTCCGCATCAACGTAGCAGGGACAGGTGGACCAACGATATACGTTCTGTTAGCACGTCACTAGCAGACAAAAGGAAACATATAAAAGGAGAAATACTCTCCTCTATGTCTAAGCTTTTTTCCAGTTTCATAAAACCACTGTAAAACCCTATTTTCTGGATCTCAGATCATCAATTGGAGCCGTCTGTGGGAATCGAAGGAGATCTTTTCATTACCGGAGTTCCACTCTTAACAACACCCACTGAGATCCACGATGGCTAATCACAATGAAAGCAACCTTAACATCCCAAATGACCTGAGCTCTGCCCAAGAGGGGCAGCAGTTCTCCTTTTCTAACCCTACAACACTAAACAACCAAACACCCATTCCTCTTAATCCCTCGCCAAGCTTGGCAGGGAATGCTCCCTCCACTACCTTATCCAACCAGGACCTTCAAACCATGGCCCTCCAACTACAGAACACCGCCCACTGGTTGGGGCAGATAATGCAACAAAGGGGCCTCAGCACCCCGATGAGTACACTCCCAGTGGTAGAAAAACCCCAAACCAACGAGCCCCAACCTGCCCCTGACCGCCTTCAAACCAGCAGCCGTGATACCGGGGAAAGGGGGAGAAGAGCCGGGGAAGAGGAAGAACCGGAGGCCTGAGTCCATGGAAGGAGGGTGAGGGAGATGATAGAGAATGATGAGGCTGACAACTATTCTGTCGGGACAACTAGGTGGACGAGAAGTGAAGCAGAGGAGGAGGAATACCGCCTGGAGAAGAAACCTAGGCCGGAAAATGAGAATGTGAACCAAAAACTGCAGAAGTTAAGAGAGCAGCTCTTAGCCGAGCTGGGAAAGAAGGATCAGAGCCAAACCTCCCTGCCCACTTCTTCACCTTTCTCGAAGTGGGTGCAGCAGGAGACTGTCCCTAAGAAGTTTATGATGCCATTAATGGCGGCTTATGACGGAGCTGGTAACCCGAGGGAACATGTCATGAACTACAAGACCTTCATGGAGTTGCAAACTTTATCGGATGCCTTGATGTGCAAGGTATTCCCAACGACGCTCTCGGGGCCAGCGCGGGCATGGTTCAATAGCCTTGAGACCGAAAGCATTGGAAGTTTTGGAGATCTAGCCACTCGCTTCATCAGACGGTTCATTACCGGAGTGCCGGCGGATAGGAAGACGAGCTATCTAGAAACGGTAAGGCAGAGAAAGGACGAATCGCTTAGGGAGTATGTCGCTCGTTTCAATATGGAGGCCCTGCAGATTCCCGAGCTCGATGAGGGAAGGGCGGTGGAGGCCATACAAAAGGAGACGACCTCTGCCGAGTTCTTTGGTTCATTAAGCAGGAAGCCTCCAACCTCACTGGCCGAGCTAATGAAGAGGGCTGAGAAGTATATAAGGCAGGATGACGCCTTGGTGACAAGCCGATTCGCCAAGGGAGTGGCAGGTAAGGAGAAAGCCCCAGAGGAAAGGAGGCCGGAGAAGCACGAAAAGAAACATGGCAAAAGGCCTGAGCCCTACCGACAGCCCTGGGAGCGAAGGGACCAAAGACCTTTTCCTCCCCGGGTCTCAGAACAGAAACCACTCCCTTCATGGGTTCCGGAGAAGCCGACGCCACTTAATGCCTCTAGAGCCGAAGTGCTCATAGCTGTCCAAGACAAAGAATTCTTACAATGGCCCAAACCTCTGAAAGCGGAAGCCGACCAGCGAAATCCTGACAAATATTGTCAGTTCCATCGTACTCATGGCCACGACACCAATAACTATTTTCAGTTGATCGCAGAAATTGAGAGGTTGATAAAAAGAGGACACCTGAAGAACTTCGTGAAGAAACCAGAAGGACAGAGACCTCAGCCCAGTCCGGCAGTCCAAACGCCGAGAAGAACGGGAGCTAACCCTGTAAATGACGGGTCCAGTGGGACCATTAATATGATCGTAGGAGGCACTGGGGGCCGGATGAGTCGAAGGGGGAAAAAGAGGAGTAGAGAGGGAGAAAACAGCAACGCTGAGGTCATGCAGATCGTCGAACACTCTTCAACGACCATCACTTTCTCCTCGGAGGACGCTCAGGGTGTTCAGATGCCTCACGACGACGCCCTTGTCATTGATGCTATCATTCACAACTACCGGGTAAAGAAGATCTTAGTGGATGACGGAAGCAAGGTGAACCTACTGCCTTACCGAGTCTTCCAGCAGATGGGGATTCCTGAAGAGCAAATGATTCGGGACCAGGCCCCGATTAAAGGGATTGGAGGAACACCAGTGACGGTGGAAGGGAAAGTAAAGCTAGCCCTCACTTTGGGAGAGGCACCAAGGACTCGCACCCATTATGCGGTGTTCTTGGTGGCTAAACTCCCTCTAAGTTACAACGCGATCCTGGGAAGACCTGTGCTGTTTGACTTTGAGGCCGTCACCAGTATCAGATATCTGGCGGTGAAGTTCCCAACAGAAGCAGGGGTGGGAATAGTTCGGGGAAGCCAGGAAGAAGCAAGGGCAGTGTACCTAGCTACGGTAGCAGAGCCGAGCTCAGCAGAGGAAGGGCTGGATTCAGAAGTCTTAGAGGTCAGGGATGAGAAAACAGAGGCCAGGACAGAGCCGGTGGGGGAACTGGAGATTTTTCCCTTATCAGAAGCAGAAACAGATAAAGTCTTCAGTCTCAATGCTGGCCTCACCAAAGAGCAGAAAACTGAGGTCATGGCCTTGATTCGCAGTCACGCGTCAAGCTTCGCCTGGAAGCCTTCTGACATGCCCAGAATTGATCCCGAGGTGATGACCCATAAGCTGAATGTCCTCCCCGAAGCCAGACCGGTGAAGCAGAAGAAGAGGGTGGTAGGAAGGGAGAAGCAACAGGCTACCAGGGAGGAAGTGCAGAAGTTAGAAAAGGCAGGCTTTATTAGGGAAGTTATGTATCCACAGTGGTTAGCTAATCCTGTACTAGTCAAAAAGGCCAATGGCAAATATAGGATGTGCATAGATTTCACTGACCTAAATCAGGCTTGCCCTAAAGATTGTTATCCCCTCCCTGATATTAATAAAATGGTCGATTCTACGGCCGGTTTTGATTATATGTCGTCTTTGGATGCAATGTCGGGTTATCATCAAATCCCAATGGACAGGTCGGATGAAGAAAAGACCTCGTTCATAATAGAAGATGGGACTTATTGCTATAGAGCCATGCCTTTCGGATTGAAAAACGTCGGGGCAACTTACCAAAGACTGATGAGTAAAATCTTCAAGGATCAGATCGGCAGAAACGTAGAAGTTTATGTGGACGATATGGTGGTCAAGAGCCTAACTTTCCAACAGCACGTGACAGATTTGAAGGAGGTATTCAGAATATTAGATCAGTACAGAATGAAGCTGAATCCCGCGAAATGCGCCTTCTTCATCAGAGGAGGAAAATTCCTGGGATACATGGTGAGTGGGAAAGGCATCGAGTCCAACCCGGAGAAGGTAGAAGCCATATTGAATATGCCAGAACCGACCTGTGTGAGGGACGTCCAGAGACTGACCAGGAGAGTAGTGGCACTTAATCGATTCATGTCAAGGTCGGCAGAAAAGTGTTTACCATTCTTCAAGAAGTTGAGGAAAGTGCCAAACTTCGAATGGACTACTGTCGAGAAGCATTCAAAGAACTCAAAAATTATCTCAGCTCGCCTCACGTGCTTAGTAGTCCCGTAGAAGGTGAGGAACTTCTGATATACCTGGCAGCCTCCGAACAAGCAGTCAGCGCCGTATTGGTAAGGGTGGAAGAAGGAGAGTAGAAGCCTATTTTCTATGTCAGCAAGGTGCTTAAGGATGCTGAGGTCAGATATTTGAATATTGAGAAGATAGCATATGTTCTACTACTGGCAGTCCGAAAGTTCAGGGTTTATCTGGAAGGCCACCAAGGAGTAGTAATGACAGATCAACCTTTGAAGAAGATTCTGCATAGACCGGAGACCTCAGGCCAGATGCTAGCGTGGTCCATTGAGATTAGCCCCTACTGCCTAGAGTATCGACCTCGAACAGCTATAAAATCTCAGGCCCTTACCGACTTCATAGCAGAGTGCACGTTCAGTGAGAAATAGGGGGAATCATCTTCGGAAGTATCGGGGAAGGAAAGAAAGGAAGAACTCTTCCAAAAGTTCAGCTGGAAATTATATGTAGACGGGGCTTCAGGTGCAGGGGGTAGCGGTGCTGGAATAATGCTTAAGGGACCTGGAGAATTTAAGGTTTGCTACGCCCTACGCTTAAAATTTAAAGCCTTCAATAATATGGCGGAGTATGAAGCCCTAATAAACGGGATGCTGGTGGCAATGGAGGTAGGGGCGACCGATCTCGAAGTAAATAGCGACTCACAGCTGGTGATCAATCAGATAACTGGGGCATATCAAGCCAGAGATCCCGCCATGCAGAGCTACCTGGCAAAAGTAAAAGCAATAGAGGCTAAGCTCATAGATCGGGGAGTTACCATCAAATTTCAAAGAATACCACGGGAAGAAAATGAGGAAGCAGACCTGCTTAGTCAGTTGTCCAAAGAAGAATTAGAACAGCTCCCCGATGAAGTGTACATACAACACGTCCACGCGTCTGCTTTTAGTAAAACAAACACGGTGTTGCAGATGGAACAAAGCCCGACTTGGATGACCCCATACCTAGAATACCTGGAGAAGGGAAAGCTCCCTGAGGATAAAAACGAAGCCAGAAAGATAGCAGCTCGTGCTGCCAATTACCAAGCAGTAAGAGGGACCTTATACAGAAAAGGGAAATCCAGCCTGTGGCTCCGGTGTGTGAGCCCGGAAGAGGCTACAAAGGTGATGGAAGAAATACACAGGGGAATGTGCGTAGCTCACGAAGGGGCAGGGACATTAGCCAATAAAATATTCAGGCAAGGATACTATTGGCGCACCGTTAAAAGCGAAGCAGAAGAGTTTGTCCGAAGGTGAGATGTATGCCAGAGGTTTGCTAACGCCATCAATGTCCCGGCTACTCCTCAGTCCAGCATATCCAGTCCATGGCCGTTCTCACAATGGGGAATAGATATCCTGGGACCTTTTCCCAAAACCAATGTGGAATACTTCTCAAAATGGCCAGAGGCGGTGGCAGTCCCCACAATCACAGCCCGGCAGATGATAGACTTTGTGTGGGGTCGTATCATCTGCAGATTTGGCATACCAAGAGTGCTTATCTCAGACAATGGCAGACAGTTCGACTGCAATACCTTAAGGGCATTTACGGCAAACATGGGCATATGGCATAAGTTTTCTTCGGTGGCCCATCCTCAAACCAATGGCCAGACAGTGGTCACCAACCGAGCAATCCTCCAGGGGCTGAAAAAACGACTGGATGGGGCAAAGGCGAACTGGGCAGACGAGCTCAACAGCATCCTGTGGGCGCTCCGAACCACCCCTAGAGCATCCACTAAAGAAACGCCCTTTGCACTTGCTTACAGCACAGAGGCCGTAGTCCCAATCGAGTTACAGGTCCCCACACATCGAATCCAGTTCAGCAGCGAAAGCTCCAACGAAGATAAATTAAGAAGCAACCTGGATGCCCTGGAGGAAATCAGGGAAGAAGCACAAGTTTGAACTGCCGCCTATCAACAAAGGGCAGCCCGTTATTACAATCAAAGGGTCAGGGAAAGAAGCTTGAAGGTGGGAGATTTGGCCCTGAGAAACCTGGAGGTTACGGGAAAAAGAGCAGCAATGGGCAAGTTGGCACCGACCTGGGAGGGCCCATTCAAGATAACAAAAGTGGTCAGGCCAGGAGTATACCGAATTGAAGATATGCAGGGAAACCCTGAGCCCCATGCTTGGAATATCCAGCACTTGAAGAGGTATTTCCCTTAAAATATTTGTACAGAAAAATATTATACTCTGAAAAGTACAAGTGAATAAAATAACGCCATTCTTTACTCAATGATGTTATCTCTATTATGAGTGTCACTTCTCTTTTAAAAGGAAAGAACATAATATGAAAGACCCTGAGACACAAAGACCTCAGAGGTAGAAGACCGGGATCCCCTAGAACTCCCGAGAAAACAAAACAAAAACGGCCGGTGAGAATCTTAAAAGACCTCCTGGAGCATGAAGACCGGGATCCCCTAGCACTCCCGGGAAAACAAAGAAGACCGGGATCCCCTAGAACTCCCGGGAAAACAAAACAAAAACGGCCGGTGAGGATCTTAAAAGACCTCCATGAGCATGAAGACCGGGATCCCCTAGAACTCCCGGGAAAATAAATCAAAAACGGCCGGCGAGGATCTTAAAAGACCTCCCGGAGCATGAAGACCGGGATCCCCTAGAACTCCCGGGAAAACAAAGAAGGCCGGGATCCCCTAGAAATCCTGGGAAAACAAAACGAAAAGGGTCGGCGAAGGTCTTAAGAGCCTCCCGACGCAAAAATTCCCAATATCATGTGCAGAGACAACTCACAAAAATACAGCTCCGATCTCACGCGAAAGAGGAGTCCTAAGCTACCAAGGAAAAACCTGATTCCAACCTTTCGAAAGAGCTCGGGGCACAACAGCCAAGAACGCCACAGCCCCATGCCAACCTCAGAAAATGAGCTCAATACTACATCAACCTCGCGAATTGACCGCTGGCACTGAATTAGCTCAACTAGCCCGGAGAGAGGTCTAAACAGCAAAGAGCCCGGCAAATACTCAGGGGTACAAGAAGCGTTACAACAAAGAACCGAGCTCCCAGCTCGGATAGACTCGCAACATGCAACACTCAGGTAGAATGAAGCCAAGTATAGAGGAAATAACATAGAACCGAGCTCCCTCTATGAAAAAGGCCCATAAGTGCAAGAACATATAGGAGGATAAACGAGGGCAAAGGACTGTGCTCACAGCTCGAGTCAGTTTGACATGAATAAACATTTAGCAAAAATAACCCAAGAAGAAAGAAAACGACAAAGGCCGACCTCCCCGCCCCAGTGGAACACGCAGATTAAGTTGCACTGCCTAACGAGAGGTCACCTCGAGGAGGACCAGACAGCCGAGCTCACAACCAGAAAAGCAAAGCAAAATCGCCTAAAAGGAAGCCGTGCAAGTACAAATAAAGTACTGGGATTTACTCCCTCACTATTTATGTAATAAATACTGAGGAAGTAAAGGGGCAATCCGGGGAAAATCTAATGACACGAAATAGATAAAACCTCAGCTCCAGTCCCTGTCAAGATAGAACTAAAGGCAGAAAGACGAGTCCTGCTTATCATCGAGACATGTATATGATTTGATTTACTACTACTCAGCAAAAGTTGTGCGCCCGAGCTTACATTAATAAAGTAACGAGACAGAACTCACGAGACAGAACTCACGAGTGCAGCTAACCCAGCTCGGAAAGAGCTTGCGGATGAAAATGCCTGATGGGATTAGAAAAGTTTATAAGTCAGAGACTAAGTCCCTGGTTAAAATTTTCAGCCTTGATTAGCTGAAAGACAAGGAATGAAAAATGATGAAGTCAATTCCTTACAAAGTTTATTAAACACAGCGTAAGTCTTTCTTGTCAAAACTTTAACATTTAAACAAGTTAGACTGTTTAACAGAAAAAGTAGTCCAAGAAATTAAAATTTCATTAGAGAAAAAAGATATTACAACCTATTTATCTGATGAGGTCGAAGGAAAAATAGTCCTTAAGGGACTTACATTTCTAAGACTGCCATCGCCTACATTATCTTTATTTACATTTGCATCTGAAGGAGATTTGGCACCCTCCAATTCAGATCTCCCAACGCTAACAACAGGCGCATTCTCTAGCTCTGGGCCGAGGTCACCACCTTCAGGCTCGGGGTCATCTCCTTCAGTTCCGAGGTCCTCCATATCTTCCCCGTCCAGCTCGGATTCTTCCTCAGAAGACCCAGCTGCAGTGCGAGAGGTTCCCCTAGGCAAGGGGAAATCATCTTCCCCATATAGCACATTCTCGCCATCAGAATCCACTTCGGCAACTCGAAGTTCTACCAGAGGAGTATTGGGAGCATGTCTGGCTTCTCGTAAACCACGATTGTAGCCAGTGCGGAACATGCAGAAGGCTTTCTGCCAAATAGCAACCTTCATCTCTGCAGAGGCCTTATACTCCGCAAGTTGTGACTCACAGGCCTCAGCTATAACTGCCTTCAGCTCAGGGGAATCCTTGTAGTCTTGGAGATGAGCTTCACAGGCCTGCTCGATCTTTCTTTTTAGCTCATCTGACTCCTGATACTCCACCAGTCGCTTCTCGCACTCCAGCTGGATCTTGCCCTCAGCATGTCTGGCTACCTCGAGCAGGGCCGAACATTTACGTTCTAAAGTCTTGACTTCATGGCTAAGCTGTTGATTACGAAGTTTGGACTCTTCCGCCGATGAAGACAGATCTCTTATACGTTCATAATTTGTGCTCAGCTCCTGCTCAAGGACCTCCACCCGAGCTAGGGCCATCTCTTTTTGGACGTCCACCTTATCTAGGTGAACTTGAAGTCTTTCTGACTCAACCTTCAGAGCCTCATACTGGCGCTGGACCTCATCCTTCTGGCTTACAGCCTCATCCCTCTCACGAAGGACCCCCACCATGGAGGACAGCTGTTTCAAAACTCCCTCGCAGCGGACCTCAACGGCAGCTGCCCTCTCGTCTGATTCCTTTAAAATTTCTCGGGTGCGAGACAACTCATCTTCCAGGAATTTAGCATGTTCATGCGCCTCGGCTGTTCTCACATCAGCCCTTTTGAGAGCCTCCAAAGCTATATGTAACTCGAGTTGGAGAGACTCAGAGTGCTCTCGGGCAGCTGTGAGATTGCCTCTAGCGTCGTCGGTAGTAGACAAGTTCTCTTCTAGGCGCGCCTCCTCAATTCGGCGATTCACAGACTCCCGGAGAGAATGGTCGCGAGCATCTACCTCCATGAAGAGGCCCGTCACCTAGTACAAAAGAACAACCATCAAAAGAAAAAAAATAAAGAGAACTAAAAGAGAAACAGAAAGACAATTTACCATCAGAAGCATCTCCCTAATTATATGTAACGACCCGAAAATCGGACCGCTACCGGCGTTAGGATTCAGGTCGGCTTAAGGCCGCCGGAACCCGTAGCAAGCCTAACATGCATCATGTGAACCTATTTAATCCCATACATGATCAACAACATACATAAAAATTAAAACTTTTCTTTCATACATTCTCACATATACCAACCTCAACCTGTGCATGCACTGAACATAAACATAACCATAACCTTGACCCCTCTGTGGGATCTCATCAAAGCCCCCAATGGGTGGCATAACATGTGTTGAGTTGGTTTACATCTACATCATAAAACATCTAAGATCATGTATAAAAAAAAAGGGATAACAACATCCATAGGGTCAAGCACAACTTCTAATCCTCAATATCATAATACATAACATGACTATTCAAACTTTACATCATCTTACAATTTATCATGTCCACTTTCTATCTGTTACAAACATATGACTTTACTCTTCTTGACTTCTCTGTCTAGCCCGTACCTGCAATCCTGGGGGATTAGGGGAAAAGGGGTGAGCTACTAGAGCTCAGTCAGCAGAATAATGAAAAACAATATTTAAATTCTCATGCCATCATGTAATGCAACACATCACAACAAATCACATGTCGGATGGTATTGTCACCAATAGTCCTCTACATTCCAAAGTGCCGGGACGTAGAATGGGTACAACCGGTCTTTCTCTTATCATAACATATCATAACATTCTAATGTGCCAGGGACGTAGAATGGGTACAACCTGGACTTTCTCTTTCATAGTGCCAGGGACGTAGAATGGGTACAACCTGGACTTCCATACCATATCATGCCGTAACATCATCATACCATATGAGGACTAAAGGATCATCCAATAACCAATCCACATCAACATCATAAATGCAATGCAACATATTCGTGAATTCTAATGCAAACAACCTAATTCATCACATGGCATTCATGATGCATGAACATGCTAAAAAAACTTTATAATTTATTCGCTTTAAAACGTAAAGGTTTATTCTACTCACCTCTTGGCTAGCTCTGACAATGACTGAAGTAGCTGACTCACTACTGGGGTCCTCGGTTCCTCGGGTCCGAACCTACACAGGTGGACTCAAATGAGGGACCAAACAACTAGAACATAACTCTAAAAACATCCCCCAAAAACCCCTTAAAACACCTCAAAACAATCATGCAAAAACATGCAAAGGAAGGCTGAACAGGGCACTTTCGGCGGCAGGTTCGGCGGCCGAAAGTCCCTCCAGAGCCGAAAGTCAGGCAGGTTCGGCTGCCGAAACTTCCAGACAGAGGCGAAAGTCTCCTTTCGGGGGCAGGCTTCGGCAGCCGAAAGGCTTGCCTCCCCAGCCATGTTCGGCGGCCGAAAGTCCTTCAGCTGCCGAACCTGGTTTCTGTCAAAGGGCAGAAACTTGGCTCCTCTTGCCTCCAATGCCTCTCAAACCTTCTAAACATGCATAATCCTATTCTACAACACACATACTCAAGCATACAAACTCCTAGGGGCTTCAAACTATCTTAAACCCCATCTACAACACATCAAACATGCATTGGCAAGCCATATTGTTCAAAAACACAACATAAACTCATAACCCTAACTATAAGCTAAACATGCATTCTACCCCATAGATCTTCATAAAACTTACTTAAAACATGAAATGAGTTCAAGATCGGCCCTTACCTCTTGAAGATCGAGAGAGGGACGACCAAAACTTGGAGATGGGAGATTTTCAACTTCCTTGGGTCTCCAAGCTCAAAACTTGCTCAAAACTTGAAAATCTTCAAAATAAGGTGAAAACTAGTGAAAATTGTGAAAGATTTGAAGGAAAGGACTCAAGATTGGTGAGGGATGGCGGAGAGCTCACCTTGGCCGACAATGGAGAGAAAAGCTCGCCCGTTTTCGGCTAAGGGACCCTTATATAGTGGCTGGCCAGGCCACGTTCGGGGGCCGAACGTGCCTCCGCATGCATGCCATGTTCGGCGGCCGAACTTGAGGTTCGGCGGCGGAACCTGAGTTTTCCTCCAAGGTTGTTTTCATGCAAAAACTCATTTCCATCTTGCTTTAAACCATAAAACACATTAAAACATTTTATGAAAACATGGTTTTACCCTTCTAGAGGTCTCCGACATCCGAGATTCCACCGGACGGTAGGAATTCCGATACCGGAGTCTAGCCGGGTATTACATTATATCCCCGAGCTCCTCTCGAGATCGAGATCGGAACGACGCTTGTTCCCTAGTAGAACTGGCTAGAAGACCAGTGAGAGCAAGCAGGCGTTGATCTGAGGCCTCTGTAATTCCACCAAATATCCGTTCTCTAAGGATTTCGGCGACTACACTAGCCGGAGATTGATGGGTGATGTCTTCCGCGTTCAGAATGTCGTTGTCAGGAGCAGACAACAGAAATACAACGGGAATGTCTTTTTCTTTCCCAATAGGAGGGAGGGCTGGAGATGATCCTTTCGAAGCCCTGCGCTTCTTCCGAGCAGGAGCTGGGGCAAACGTTTCTGGAGAGGAGGGACGCTTATCCCCGGTCCTCGCTATGAAGCCCTCAGACCCAGATCCAATCCCCACTGGAGCAGGGGCATCTCTGGTAGGAGCCTCTGGGACACTGTCCTAAACAAGAATGACCTCCATTCCCATCCCAGGAGCCTCCTCTTCAATAATGGGGGACTCAAGTCTTCCCTTTGGCGCCCCCTCAAAAGGAAGAGCAGGATCCAACCTCGTCTGTTCAATATCCCCTGCCTGCTTCACAACAACTAGAGAAGTTTCCTGCGCATCCTCCGTAGAACCCTGATCAGACTTAGGCTCCTGAACAGGTTTCAGAGCAGAGGCCGACCTGCCACGGCCAGACGGCCGAGAGGACCTGGTACCACGGGAACTCGGCTTAGGAGCTTGAGAGGAAGCTCTGGCAAGAGGTCGGCTAGTCTTCCTAGAAGACACAATCTGAGCCACCTCTTCAGTGACCTCAGACACGCGACGCCTAGCCCGAAGGGCATCTAGGGCGGCGTTCATGCTTTCCTGAGACAGAACTAAGTTTTTTGGGGGCTTGACCTGGTCCATCTTAACGTCGAAAGCTGCCAAAAAACACAAAACCAGAAAAAATTAGTGTACTTTCTAATATTACTTACAAGGAAAAAGCAGAATTGTTAAACAAGGCACTATACCCGTGTCTCGGATATCCCTAAGGTTAGACACGAACATACACTTCTCGACGTCATACTTCTTGTCAACAGAAGTCAGTCGAAGATACCCCACCTGCTAAGTAAGGTTTAGTTGGGGCAGGTCGTTGCAACCCAGGGGGACATCCTCCCAGCCTAGCCTCACTCCCCACGATAAGTCGGTCTCTTTTCTCAGCTCTGCCACAAGGAAATTCTCTACCCATCCCTTTATTGAATCCTTGTAGCCCGTGAAAAGAGACAATCCACTACGGGGAGAAAAATAGTAAAAATTCTAAATCGATCTAACGAGGCGGAAGAAAGTGGCGAATAGACACGCCGTGGGTGTAAAACCCCAACTCAAGCAGATATATTCAAAACAACACATGAACAAAATGGAATTTGGGGACAACATCCGGAGGGTTATCCCAAAGTATTGGAAAACCTCGATGAAGAAAGGGGTAAAAGGGAAAGTCAAACCGAAATCCCTCTGCTTAAGGAAGAAGACTATGCAACGACCCTTTGGGGATCTATCAAACCAGGAGGGGAAGGGTTTGGAAGAACTATCCTTTCATTTTGGAGAGGAGCTCGAATAAGATAAAGCGGAGTGTCTAAATACACCCGAGAAATATACTTAGTTATGGAAGAAGGAGTAATGTGCGACTCGAGGTTAGCAACATCGGGAAGTTTAGAACCCTCCATGGAGGAATAAGAGAGCGTACCTGAAATGCAACGAGGTTGAAAAAGCAGAAGAAATCGAAGGAAAACAGAGAGCAGAAGAGAACAAGTTTCCTCAGAAAGCAGAGAGAATTCGCAATGAAAGGCAATAATGAAACGAAGAGTTACTCTGGACAGTTTTGTCTTGGAGCGGCGCGGTCATTATTACTCTCGAAGTTTACCCTCTCATCAGTCGGGCAATAACTGCCGAGAAGGTAAAGGGGCAATAATTGAGGACCGCTAGACTCCCCCACCCCTGTCAAGGGTCAGGCCCACGGCAATAGCCTATCACCCAAAAGCCCACACGCTATCTGCATAAAACAAACCCAACTCGTCCAGACCTTAAGACCGGGCTCCACCTGAATCTCTCACCCAGGACGGCTCGATAGATAAGATCTACCTCATCACCACTCATACGATAAATACTGAGGAGGCAAAAGGGCACGTCGTGGAAAGATCCAAGGACGCAAGCAGATGGAAGCATGATAAAGACCAGACCTGCTCATCACCTAAAAAGGTACATGATCTGACTTATCATTGTTAAGCAAAGGCTACGAGTCCGAAGGTTTAATGACGAAGTGATGATGACGTCGTGGAATCATACAAATCTGTGGGTCAAGACCTCAGCTCACTGGTTAAAAACAGAGCTCACGGGTACGGTTAGTTCAGCTCGGAAAGAGTAAACCAAAAGCTCAGTTGGCTAAATAAACTCTAGTTCCGATTGGCTAGAAGGCGAGAAGGAAAAAATGATACAGCGGATTCCTCAGGAAAAATTACGAAGTACGCAGTCTAAATACTTCACTCATGATAAGGAAAGAACAGCTTGAGTATGAACGAAAAACAAAAATTTCATTAAAAGAAAAATACATTACAGCATGTTACAAATACCTACATTACAGGATAAACAGCTATCCCTAAAGGATTTACATGCCCAGATACATCATCATCTATGTTTACATCACTGTCACCTACCCCACCATCTTAACTTTCGATTCAGAAAAATTCTCATAGTTCGGAAGATGAGCTTCACAGGCCGGCTGAGCTCTGTCTCGTTATTATAGGGGAACTGAACAAGTTTGTAATACCCGGCTAGACTCCGGCATCGGAATTCCAACCGTCCGGTGGAATCTCGGATGTCGGAAACCTCTAGAAGGGGGAAAACCAGGTTTTTATAAAATGTTTTCATGTTTTTAATGGTTTTAAGTATGAAATTAAATGAGTTTTTGCATGAAAAGACATAGGAGGAAAACCCAGGTTCGGCCGCCGAAAGTCAAGTTCGGCCGCCGAACATGCATGCGTTTTGGAGGCACGTTAGGCCCCCGAAAGCATGAGTTAGGGAAGTCCAGGTTCGGCCGCCGAAAGTCAAGTTCGGCCGCCGAACATTGCATGGATTCGGAGGCACATTCGGCCCCCGAACGTGGCCTGGCCAGCCACCTATAAAAAGGGGACTTAGCCGAAATGGGTGAGTTTTCTCCCATTTTCGGCCACAGCAAGCTCTCGACCTTCCCATTGCAACTCTTGTGCTCTTCCTCCAAATCTCTTCCATTTTTCTTGAGTTTTAAACTCACATTGCAAGTTTTGAGCATTTAAACCAAGTTTTGGAGCTTTGGAAACTCAGGAGCTCATTTTCGTGGATCTCCAAGTTTAGGTCGTCTCCCTCTCGATCTTCAAGAGGTAAGAGCCGATCTTAAGCTCCTTATGAGTTTTACATAAGTTTTATGCAAGATCTATGGGTAGAAATGCATGTTAGGTTATATGTTGAGTTATGGGTTAATATTGATGTTTTGATCAATGTGTGTTGATTGTGTGTGTTTGAAGTGTTGTAGTTGGGGTATATTATGTTTTGAGGCCCCTAGGAACTTGTATGCATGTGATGGTTGAAATATTTGCATGATTTGAAGTTTGGGAGGCGAAATGTGCATGAGGAACCGAGTTTCTGCCCTTCTGGCAGAAACCAGGTTCGGCCGCCGAAGGGACTTTCGGCCGCCGAACCCCCCTTTGTGGAGGCAGCATTCGGCTGCCGAAGTTGCCCCCGAAAAGAGACTTTCGTCTCTGTCTGGGACTTTCGGCCGCCGAAGGTGCCACCGAAAGTGCCTGACTTTCGGATCTGTCCAGGACTTTCGGCCGCCGAAGGTGCCGCCGAAAGTGCCCTGTTCAGCCATTTCATGCATATTTCTATGTGATGTTTTCCTGATGTTTTAGGGGATTTTTGGAGAGTTTATTAGAGTTATGTTTATGTTTGATTGGTCCCTCATTGGAGTCCACCTGTGTAGGTTCGGACCCGAGGAACCGAGGACCTCAGCAGTGAGACAGCTGCTTCGGAGTCTGTAGAGCTTCAGCCAGAGGTGAGTGGAATGAACCTTAAGTTTTTAAATAAATGTAATATAACTTTTTGGAGCATGTTCATGCATCATATATGCCATGTGATATTTTAGGTTGTTTGCATTAGTATTCACGAATATGTTGCATTGCATAATATGATGTGGATGCGGATTGGCTATTGGATGATCCTCTAGTCCTCCTATGGTATGATATGATGATGATACGGTATGGATTGCCAGTGAGGCCCATTCTACGCCCCTGGACTATGTTAAGAGAAAGACCAGTGAGGCCCATTCTACGCCCCTGGCATATTGGAATGTTATGTTATGTTATGTATGTAAGAGAAAGACCAGTGAGGCCCATTCTACGCCCCTGGCACGATTGGACTATGTTGAGGACTATAGGTGACAATACCATCCTTATGTGATATGTTTGTGATGTGTTGCATTTCATGGAAGCATGAAATATTTAATATATGTTTTCTCTATTCTGCTCACTGGGCTTTATAGCTCACCCCTCTCCCCTAACCCCAGATGTGCAGGTGCAGGGTAGATCAGGAGGTTAGCCAGAGTATGGAAGATATGTTTATGTAATAGTTAGATTGTGGACATGACAATTGTATTATGATGTAATGTAAAAGTGTTTTAAGTTATGTTATGTAATTTAAATATTGAGGATAGAGTTGTGCTTGACCAATACAGATTGTTAATCCCACTTGTATGTACATGGTCTTTATGATATGAGATATGAGGTTATGTTTCAGCCAAGCTTATGTATGATGAGATACCCCATTGGAGCATTGTGATGAGGGCTCCACTGGAGGTCTATGTTATGTTTATGCTTATGTACAGGTTGAGCTTGGTTGTTATATGAGAATGTTTACAGGTTTATGAGTATTGTTGATCATATTTGGGATTAAACAGGATTACAGGTTATGTCAGGCTTGCTACGGTTCCCGGCGGCCTTATGCCGATCTGGATCCTAGCGCCGGTAGCGGTCCGGATTTCCGGGCTGTTACAAAGTTGATCCCCATAAGTATTTCTCACTGTTCCATCATAGGCAGGCTTCCTGCCGCCCAAGTGTGATGCACGATACACTCGAGCAAGCCGAGGAAAACCGGCGAGGCATTCTGAAGAGCAATGGAACAAGTGAATGTTGCAAACCTACACACATACTATGTTGGACTAATTTTAGCAGATTACCCCTGCTTCCTGATTTAAATGAAGACCTTGATGAATTGTCCTTACTTATATACTTGTAAGATAAACTTTCAATACCACGAAGTACATGTTGGAAAACATCGCCAGAAGGCGGGGCAAGCTTCGCTCCCGCCGATCCGCAGTTCCCGATTGATCTCGAAATCTGAGAGGACCCGAGAGCTCGAACAGTTCGAGCAGCCAAGACCGACGTGCCACTGCTATACGGCCTTAAAAATTCTGAACCTCGAGAGCTCGGCATTGGAGCTCGGGTAAGAATAGGGGAAGGAGGCCATCCGGACGACCTGGAAGATATGATTTCGGCAACTTGTCGGGTAACCTCCCCCGCCGATCGCCCCACTAGGAAGACGTCCAAAGCAACGTTCAAGCTCCCCATGGGCAGCGTAAGAATCTTAGGGGGCTTAATCCGCTTCATCTTCATCCCAAAGGCTGCAAAAACCACAAAAGCAAGGTTAAAACAGACCCCATGAGAGACAGAGCAGATTCGAAAGAAATAAGGGAAGGGTAAACCGTACCTCTTTCGCATGATAAAGAAAACTAAACTTGCATGTTTTGGGAGATCGATCGAACCAGAGGAAGGAGGATCGGAAAGAGAGATCCTGTTGTCTCGATAATGAGCCCAAGGATGAGAAGGAGGTGTTATTAATATATAGCCAGAGGTTGAGGTTTCAATGTAGGACAGGGCGACATTATACTCTAGGCTAGCGGCATCAGAATCCTTAAAGACTATTCACAAGAGAGGAAAGAAAGTGTATCAGGAAGATAAAGGCAGGAAAGTGAAGATGGCAGTGTGCACAAAAAGCAGAGGAAAGCTAGAAATAGTAAAAAAGATGGAGAAGATTTAAAGCTGCAAGTGACAATAAGATGAAAGGGCATTATGGATCAAGCTAAATTCAAACAGGCGCGGTCATAATGATTCTTGGAGTTTACCCCCTCGACAGTTGGGGCAATAACTGTCGAGAAGGTAAAGGGGCAATTGATGACCGCTGGGTTTCTCCATCCCGGTCAAGGGCCAAGCCCGCGGTAAGGGCTCCTCATCCGAAAGCCCACACATCCTCTGCACTGATAGGTCAGGTCCTTTCGATCCACGATACCAGGCCCCCTTTTAATTTCTCAAGCAGGTCGGCCCAGCCTTCACTGCTCCTCGGGCCGACCCCCTTTGGGCCCAGCTTTGTTCCTATCTTTCGGCCCAGCTCGGAACCAGGAGGAAGATTCATCCACCTGTCTTGTGGGCCCATCTACACACGCACAGGGAGAATCAAAGGCCGTTACGCATGGAGCAGAGATCTGATTCCCTCGTACGTCCGTATCAACGTAGCAAGGACAGGTGGACCAACGATATACGTTCTGTTAGCACGTCACTAGCAGACAAAAGGAAACATATAAAATGAGAAATACTCTCCTCTATGTCTAAGCTTTTTTCCAGTTTCATAGAACCACTGTAAAACCCTATTTTCTGGATCTCAGATCATCAAAATTAATAATAATAATTTATTTCGAAAACAAAATTTAATTATTAATGTCAAATTTTATAATGTTAATTAAATTAAATTAAAATATTAAGATTCAATTGGGTTGAAGATAAAATTTGAGGATAAATTATTATTAAATCAGTCTTTTGTGTTAAAATATTTATACTTTTTATCTATATAAAAATAGGAAAAGGTGAATATTGACACTTATTAAAGTATTCCTACTATGTTTTGTTAATTATAAATTTATTGTTATTTAAAAAATTTTAATTTAATTATATTAATATTTTATTTAAATTCAAATTGATTGACCAAATTTCTTAACATTTAAATTATAATCGATTAAATTTTATCAAGAAGAATTTTTTTAAGAGTTAAATTTATTGTATTTAAATTTTATTTTAAGTTAAGTTATAATTTTTTTAAAAAATAATTATAGTCTGTTATTATTTAAAAATTTTTAATTTAATTATTTAATTATA
The DNA here is from genome assembly GCF_001659605.2 of Manihot esculenta. NCBI lineage: Eukaryota > Viridiplantae > Streptophyta > Magnoliopsida > Malpighiales > Euphorbiaceae > Manihot > Manihot esculenta. The sequence goes on from NC_035173.2 coordinate 16,721,048, forward strand.
TTATTAGTCTATTTAAATTTAAATTATTGAAAATATTCTTCATTAAATTTTATTATAAAAGATTTTTTTATATTTAAATTCTATTTATTGAAATTTGATTGTAAATTAAATTATTTTTTTTAAAAAATAATAAATTAAATTAATAATAGGCGTGAATTGATTTTAAAAAAATTACTATTTTAAATTTATATTATTATTTTTAATTAATATAAAAAAATTTATTAATAGATCATGGTCTATCAAATTTAAAAAGAGTATTTTTATTTATTTAAAAAATTATAAGTTATAATAATAATAAAATTTATATTTTTAAATGAGAAAATGAAAATAGATCTGTCAAATTAAAAATGAAAATTTTTATTTTTTTTTAACTTCACATATTAGAATATTTAAGTTGATGCAAGCTTAATTTATTTTTAAAAAAAAAATATTAAACGTTATTAGTAAATTAATAATATCTATAATATTTAAAAATTAAAATTTTATAATATATTAAATTTATGATCGTTATTAAATAAATTATTATTTATTTAAAATATAATTGAATTTTTAAAATTTAATAATCAGTATATAAATTTATGTTATGGTAGATATATATACTATAAATATTTCAATAATATTAAAAAGCATCCTATCACATTTTTTATATTGTAGAATTAAATGAAAAAGGATAAGATTTCAATTTGGTTCTTATTTATTTTTGTATTCGAATAGGGTTGAAAGACTATAATGAGATAAATTGAGTTTAAATTAGATAAATTTTTTTATAATTATTTTTATTAGAAACTCACATGAATTCATTTACTTTATTTTTATTATTTTTTTATAAATTAATTTCTAAATAAAAATAATAAAGATATTAATTGAAATAAAAATAATAAGATTTAATATGATGAGTTATTTTCCTCTTACTTCATTCTACAATACATGATTTAGGATTAAAGACACAAAATGAAAAAAATGGCATTAGAGATCTAAAAGGAGTGCCTCACTGGAGACTCTCTCTAATATTCAAACTCATCAAATTATTGATAAAAGTTTTAATGATAAGAAATGTAAAGAAAATGATGGAAAAAATAAGAAAAAAAAAAAAACTTCCTTTGAAAGAAGAAAGGCCACTTTAAAAGGGAGAGAAACTTCATTATCAAGATTTGTAGATCTTGAAAAAATAAATTTTTTTATTTTATTAAATATTATTTATAAAAAATATTTAATATATTTTAAAATGAGACATATTTTTTAATTAAAATATTATTATAATTTTTCCGCAAACAATATAATATAAATATTTAAGATATATAAATCACTGCAATACTTTAAATTTGAGTTTCACCACCTTAATTACCTATCCAAAACAAGAATTGAAATTAAAATGGTATAATCTCATCTAAGATATAATGAATCGTAAATTCGATACCAAATCAATTTATCAAAGCAAGGCAAAATACAATCTCCTAGTTGTGCTTTGAGCAGTTAATTTAATATTAATTATTTTTAATCGGTTCATGTTCAGCATAATAGCTAATTAACATTTACATCAGTTCGATTTAGTCTACAATTCAGTTTTCCATTTTTTTTTTTAATTTGGTGGTTCTTCACTCCTATAATATATAATAAATTTAAGATATAAAAAGGTCAATTTTATTCAACTTTTGTGTAAAACTTATTATATTAATATATATTGATCAAATCTAAATAATTTTTTTTTCTTTTTTATAAAGGTTTTTTTAATATTTATTTCTTTTCACATTTATATTTTAACTTTAAATTTTTAAATAATAAAATTAATTATTTCATATTTATCTCAATTTTAATTTTTTATTTTAATCAATTTTGACTGAACTATTTATACAAAATATTTGTAGTACATGTGATGTGATGTACAATTATTTTTTAAAATATTTATTAAATAAAAAAATTTAAATATTTACATTAATTTATATTTATATAAAAATTTTAAATTTTAAAAAATAAAATTAATTTTTTTAATTTATCACATCAAGAGTATTAAATTGAATATAAAAATGTTAATAGTAAATTATAATATAGTTTTTAAAGTTTTATATTAATAAATATATAGTTGTTTAATTTAAATTTTATATTAAAAATATATTTATTTTATATTTATCATATATAATATTAAATAAATATTTATTACAAATAAAATTTTCACTACATAAAATATCATGTGTAAATATTATATATTAAAATATTTTATTGAAAACTTATATTAACTATATACATATTTTTAACATATGAAAAATTATAATTTATATTAATAATATAAAATAAAATAAAATATTACATATTTTAATATATAAAGTTATTCTTTTATAATTTTTATAAAAATTTAAATATGTTAATTTTATAAATTATTTGAAATATTTAATATTTTTATTTTACTCATATATATATAAAAAACATATATTAATTTATTTGTTAATATAATAAAAATTATATTTTATATTAATAATATTAAATAAAATAAAATATTATATATTTTATACTATAATTTTTATATTTTAAATTTTTATTAAACTATAATATATATATAAAAATAAAAAGAAATAAATAATGATATTAAAAAATATATTATTAAAATAAATATATATATTTTAAAGATTATTTTATTAAATAATTATTCTGTGTATACAAGTTTAAATGCACTGTAGTATACGGTGGTTATGTGTTTCGGTAGAATAAGAAAAAAAAATCTTTTCAAAATAAGTTTAAACTCATTCTATAAAATTTTATTTTTTTAAATTTTAAAATATCAACGGTAAATATTTAAAATTTTTTATTTAATAAATTTTTTAAAAAATAATTTAAGATTATAAATTTTTTATTAAAATTAATTAAATTAAATGATTAAAATTAAAATAAATATGAAATAATTAATTTTATTATCTAAATTTTAAGGTTGAGAATATAAACCTGATAAGTTGTAGATTTTGAATTTTTTTTTCATAAAGTAAAACAGCCCAGCGAGTTGAACTACTTAGAAAAATAAAAATCTGAGCTGATAAAATTTATCAGGTTCAACTCCAATTGGGACTCGAGTTTGTCAGCATCTTTAAAGATATTTCTGAAGATATTTCCGCCATGGAAAACCAGAAACAAACAGAGCGTCACATTTCAGTGTTCACCATGGCTACATTATCTCATAACACTCTTCTCATTCTCCTCATCCTCGTATCTGTAAACTCAACATTCAACACATACCCACGAGTCTCATCCATTCATGTAAGTCTTAATCTTCATCAATGCCTTTGCTTTTACATTGATGTTTTGCCCTTCTGGTTCATTTTTATTCTTTTCTGGTTTTGTGTGCTGCTCTATACTATAAATCTTTTCTGGATGTTCTGCTTTCTCGAGCCAAATCCTTAAATTCTGTTATTTTTCATGCTATTTCTTCCGTTCTGTTTATGAATATGTCAAACACATTTCATTTCGTTAGGGTTGCAGAACCTAACAAAGTAATTGAGAAGAAAAGAAGCGAAATTTAGAAGAAAAAGAAGAAGCTGAGGGAAAATTGGGAAAAATTGAGAGGAAAAGAGTAACTAATATCCAATCAAAGCCAACTAATATTCAATCAAAGGGGTTTAAAAAAAGGAAATAAACATAAACAAATAAAAGAACAGCGTTATAAGCAGAGAGATTCCTGAAGGAGAGAGGCTCAGACATCCAAGGAAGGATAAAAGCAGCACAAGCTCTCAAGCCCGGCGAAAGGCGAAAGCTCTTAGGCGGCCACTGCGAATGTTTTGAGAAACAAGCCTTAGTATCTATCATCATCGGCCTCACCCATTCAACCATTGAAAACAAAACTAAATCAATCATAAAACACCACAACAACTAAATCCACGGCCAGAGAGCTATGAAGGTGACCGTAATGTAGGCGATTGGAGTCAGATGTGTGAATTATATGGGGAGAGGTTGGGTTTAGGGTTGGGGAGTTTTTAGGGAGTTTATGGTGGGCGGTTGTGATTTCTTGAATGGAACAATCTGGATGGATTGCCATTTAGCCGCTGCGCAGAATTCGATTTAATGGAAAAAAATTGATTGAGTTAATTTAATTAAAAATTGTAATAAAGTGAGATGGAACTGTGCAAGTTTGAAATCTGTGGGTAATTTATAAAATTTAGGATGGAGGCATTCCCCGTAATATTGAAAAAATTTTTAATTTAATTGAGATCAATTTTTTACTTTTAAAAATTCAATTTAGTTTATTTTTTAAGTAATATGATTTGTATTACATTATCATACGTTCTATTTTAAATTATTAAAATTTAAATTAAAAAATATGATTACATTGAGTTTAAAATAATTGAAAAAATTCAAGGCAAAGTTTAAATTAAATTAAAATGATTAACAGAATTAATTTAACTTTATTCAGTTTTATTTTTTTATATTCAATTTAATTGAGTAAATAACTAAGTTTGACAAAAATTTTCTAATTAATTCTTATTTTTTAAATTACAATTAAAGTATTTATGTAATGTTTAAAATCAATTTCTTTAATTATTCTGTTACAAGATGTGAGTCAATTCTTTTAATCATAAATTTTTATATTATTTAGTTTTTGTATTTTAACTATATATATAAATATCATTTAGTCTCTGTAATTTTGATTATCTATACTAAGACTAAAATGAATTGATTAAAGTTTGATGTTATAGAAGAAGTAAATAGTTTGATTTAATAAAATCCAAAAAAGTGATAGTCAATTTATTAGTTTTCCCTATATAAAATTATATATATATAAGTGTTTAGGCAGCTAATAAATTTTTTTTCATAAAAGTACTAAAAAATTTAATTTTACAAAATATAGGTATATTTAATTGTGTGATTTTAAAAATTTTCTAACCTATGGTAATTCTCTCTTGAAGGTATTTCCGCCATAGAAAACCTGAAAAAAGACATGTCCTATTTTCACCCATGGCTACATTATCTCAAAGAACTTTTCATTCTTCTTCTTGTCTCTACAAAATCCACATTCTATATATTACCTACGCTATCTTGAGTCTTATCTATCCATTCTTGAAATATAATTCTCATCAGAATGCCTATGCTTTTGTATTGATATTTGCTTTTCGGATTTTCATTTTTGTGCTTTCCCTTTTTTTTTATTTTTAATATGGATTACCATGGGACTAGCAAATTAGTAACTTTCTGATATCATATACTTTATAAAATTTTTCTAGTTCTTATTAGGTTAAACATTGTGGCATTTTGGGTTTGTTTTTAGGGACTGATTCTCATTTGTGATTGAACAAACGAGCACTAATAATTTCATAGTTTGCTCTCTTCTTCTTTGATTTTAGCCTTATCTTGAGTAGAGGCTTGAGTTCTGTCCTTTTACTTGATTTATTTCTTTTTTTTTTCATTATTACTTTTAACTGTTTAGTAAATGGAGTTAATTTTTATTTTTCTTTTGTTTTACTTTATGTCAAACATATTTCATTTGTAAGCGACTCTTTATCATTGTTGAAATGTAGGAGGTCTTTAATAATTCATGATCCTGAAAGTGTTATTCTCCAACAGATTGCTCAGTCATATTTTAGGCTTTTCTTCATTTTCATGCCCACCATTCGTATGAATTATTAGAAAATAGGCGACTTTTGAAGTAATATATTGATAACTGTGAAACTAATATTTATATTCAATTTTTTTCCCACTTAATTTTCTTCTTGTTTTTGCAATTTATGTGCTTGCTATTGTGAATTTGTGATCAAAAGGAAATGGATTCCATTTTTCCCCAAATCCTGCAGTCCAGACCATCCAATATAGAGGTTTATAACCATTGCTGCTTGCTAATGCGCAATCACATCTTAACGTGGACTATTTTTTGCAGGTTGACTGTTGCATGCAAACTGACTTATTTATACATTGAACCCAGAAGCTGTAGGTGTGATTTTAGACACCAAGCAAAGAGCTCCACTGGTGGAACTGTTGACAAGTACAAACCTGATGCTCTTTTCATTGATAAACATGGCAGATGGCGAAGCTTTACTCGCAAAAAATTGTCAAGGAAACGTTGTAATGCAAAATATTGTGCATTGTGATGTGTCTTAATATGCATGAGCTTGTGCAGGTGCTTGCATAAAAATTGTAAAGAAGGTACCATAGTAAATATTTGAAGTCAACATATTTTTGCAGGTGGTTCATTGAGAGGAAAAGGATGGAAATACGGATCTGGATTTGTTGATGGAATCTTCCCAGTGCTGAGTCCCATTGCTCAGCAAATTCTCAATTTCATACAGAAGGAAGTGGATCCCAATATTGTTGGGGCTGCTCTTGATACCCTTCCTGCCACTCACGCCATGTGGGATGATCTCATTAATGTAGCTGTTCAACTTCGATTTAATAAGCAATGGGATCTAATTATATTGGTAAGGAATTCAATTGACTTTTCATTTTGATTTTATAACAGTTGATAGCAAGTAGATTAAGATATTAAGCTATCTTTTACACAGATTTTGGTACTACAGATGACTCTATGAAATTGTTTCTTGAGATTCATCATCATTAGAATGGCAATGGTTGTATTAAAAGATTGTATGAAGAGTTATAAAATGCTTACTCCTTTGAATATATGAAAATAAGTCATCAATGCTGCCCTGTTTACGGAATTTTGTTACTGGCTTACTGCATTTGGCTTAATTTGCATTTCAATATTCTTTTTAATTTAAAGACCATAATGTAATTTTTAATCTACAATTTCTATATGGTATAACTTTTCATCAGTGAATTTATTGGTCATTAGTTGTTCAATCATTCTGAACTACTTTTGCACAGATAATGCAGTTAAGTTGCAGAAAGGTGAAAGGCGATTAGAACTTCCTTTTTCTTTACCTTATTAACTTCAATTGGCATCTTGATCTTGCATTGATGCACCTTATATGGTTTTATGAATCGATCGTAATTTGGCTGTTATAATTCCAGTTTGAAGTTTAAACAAAACAGAATTTAGTAAAAGTGCATATAAAAAGTAATTTGACTTGGAACCAAATATTAAGTTCTTGTCGATATTTAAAATCTCAAACTTTATATGATAAATCACTGCCAATGTCAAAAGATCTGAATTTGTTTACTGTGTTTTATCATCTTATTTGATGCAAGTAAAATTATCAGGTCTTAAATAGATGTTGTTGAGTGTAACACTACACAAATCTCCAGATATGCCAATGGATATTGTATAGGAGCTCCTTCCAGTCAGATGTCATGATCTACAATTTACTTATAGATGCTTATGGACAAAAATCTCTACACAAGAATGCAGAATCCACATATTTTGAACTTCTTGAAGCTAGATGTGTTCCTACAGAAGATACTTATGCTCTTCTTCTGAAAACGTATTGCTTGTCTGGACTACTAGAAAAAGCTGAAGCTGTCTTTGCTGAGATGCGAAAGTATAGTCTACCTCCAAGTATGTTTTCGTATTCTTTCAGAAGTTATTTTTGTGCAGACTGATATTCTCCAGGACTACGTCGCATGTTTATCAACAATTACTATAATTTTATTCACATTTTCTTTTCAGAAAGTGAATTCTCTGGAAATTTTGAAAACAACTTGAGAATTTTTCTTCAGTTAACTTGTGATGCAGAATACTTAATTGCTGATGTTTAGCCTTGTAATTTGTGCTGGATGTCCTGTTATTTTTCATTTTTACTTGTGGCAGACATGGTAGTTTAATAGTTTGCTGGAATGATTCTTAGCACCTTAAAAAAACTACTATTTATATTTCTGCCTGACTAAAGGTCTTTGGAAGTGAAGTATTGAACTGGAGACATTCCTACACTCCCCTTCTCTCTCTCTCTCTCCCTCTCTCACGCACAAACATACACACATGCACATGTTGAAAGGAGCTGCTTAATTTTACAGTATATTATATTTCTATAAGCATTCTTTTGTTAGGTACTTCAGAATTTATAACATTTCTATCAGAGGCTTGCTTATCTACGCACTACCATCCTTCACATGTGTTGGCAAAGTTCCAAGTTTTGGTGAAGGAAAATATCAGCCAAGTTCAGAATTTATATATTTTTTGTTTTATCTGCATATTCAATTTGAATTTCTCTATTGAGTTTCCACTATTGATACAGTATTACAGTTCCATAGTCAGTTAGCTAATGTGATAAAGCAGATCTTTATTTTGCTTAGGTGCGATTGTATACAATGCTTATATTGATGGCCTAATGAAATGTGGAAATCCTCAAAGAGCAGTAGAGGTCTTTCAGCGAATGAAAAGAGATTGCTGCCAACCATCTACTGAAACTTATACATTAATGATCAATTTGCATGGAAAGGTAAATTCAATGGTCTAATTTGCCAACAGTATTGCAAATAGCCAGGGAAGAAATAGGTGTCATACTCGTGCTAGGACTGGATAAGGCTTTATCTTGAAATGAGGCTTAAGCCGTCCTAACATAGTATGATGGTGAAACTTGCATCAAAACCTCATAGCAGATGCATAAGTTCGTGGTCAGCATATATATGGATCAACATCATTGTCTTCTCTCTAAGATTCAACATTGAAACATCCCTTTTCTAAATGCAGGCAAGTCAATCTTACATGGCCTTAAGTTTGTTTAATGAAATGAGAAGTCAAAAGTGTAAGCCAAATATCTGCACATACACTGCTCTAGTGAATGCTTTTGCAAGGGAGGGACTTTGTGAGAAGGCTGAGGAAATATTTGAGCAGCTACAAGAAGATGGCCTTGAGCCTGATGTGTATGCTTATAATGCACTCATGGAAGCATACAGGTCAGTTTCGCAAATTGTTATGGCATCATAATTTTCTTTTAAGAAAAAAGAAAAAATATTGGAGATGTTTGTTTATAGTAGTAATTTGGAAAGAATAAAAAATAAAAATGGATAATTACTATCGTGCCGGTTTAGCCTAACTAATTAAAATACTTCTGTAGTTTTAGAATTACATTGAAATACCCTTATATTTTTTGTTGTCTAAACTAGAAAGGATATCCGTTTTTATCCATTTTACTATTAGCTTATTAGTCAAAGCAGAAAATTTTTTTGACATTGTGCCTTCGTAATTCGTCTTAACTAATTAAAATATCCTTTAGTTTTAGAATTATATTAGAATATCTTTATATTTTTATAAAAAAAGATATTCATTAGTTTCTATTCATTTTTATGATTAGTCTATTGAACAAAGCTGAATTTTTTTTGTATGTCTAAATTAACTTGGTATTAAATAAAACTCACCCTTCACTCTATTATTCACCAGTCTCATTAGTTAATTTGTGATGGTTCATGTTATTGGTTGTAAATCTTTATTTTTTAGAGGAGAATATAAAGAGAGATACGAGAGAATATGAGGAGGAAGAATATGGAAATGGGTCGAAAGGAGTGGATGGTGAACTTATTTGATGAGGAGGGCAATTTAGGTATTTTTTAGATTTGACTAATAAACGAACAATAAAAATGAATAAAAACTAATAACCGTTCCGTTTAGTTAACATGTATTTTAATGTAATTCTAAAACTATAGGGGAATTTTAATTATTTAAGATAAACGTAATAGTAAAAATAGATAAAAATTAATGGATGTCCTTTTTAGTTAACGGACTAAAAGTATAGGGTTATTTTAGTATAATTCTAAAATTATAGAGGTATTTTAATTAGTTAGGGTAAACTATAGGGGTACTATAGTAATTATTTTAAATAAAAAAATTAAGGTCTAATGATTAATGAAAGGGGATAAGTACAAAAAATAATATATTGTGGTTTAATGGTTTTTTAAGTAGGATCATATATTTTAATTTGTAACGAAAAAACTCTTATATGAAACTTTTTCTTTTTTCTTTTTTTTTATCGTTAATGATTACTCTTTCAATATAGTATGCCCGTACCAAATCTTTTTTTGTTTTCATGCTATTAGCAAGGTGAGTCTTTTTCTCTAATACTATTAAATAGTGATGATCTGAGATCCAATAGAATAGGGTTTTACAAGGGTTTTTGTATTAAAGAAAAAAGCTCTCCTATTCTGAGGAGGGGACTCCCCTTTTATCCATTTCGTCTTGCTTGCTGGTGACGTGTAAAGGTCTCTCCAGGATTGGGCCACGCGTCTCTGCCATACAGATTCGGGCGTACGAGGGTATCAGGCGCCTGCCCCATGCGTAACGGCCTCTGATTCTCCCTGTGCGTACGTTCGAACGGATCTGCCAGGCTGTCTGGTGAGTATCATTCTGGATACTGGGTCGGGCCGAGAATTGGGCCAGAGAGGAAAGGGTCTGTTTTGTGCGGACTGAGTCAATCTGGGTGAGGAGGCTTGGTCGAGCCCGGCCTTGGAAGTTGGATGAGCCGGACCTGCTTTGGGTGCCAAGTACGTGGGCCTTTACTTTGTGGGCTTTAGGTTGTGGACGAGGCCCTGGACCGGGATGAAGGAATCCAGCGGTCATCAATTGCCCCTTCACCTTCTCGGTAGTTATTGCTCTGACTGCCGAGGGGGTGAATATCGAGAACCATTATGACCGCGTCTGTTCGCGTACAGATGCCTTCATAACTCCCTTTCATCTTTTTGTCATTCCTCATCTCTTGAGTTCTATCTGCCTCTTTCCCTTTCTGGCCTTTCCTTACCTCTCCAATACTCTGCCCTTCTTTACTTTCTTGTCATTATTGCCTGGACGCGCTTCTTTTTCCTTTTCCATGAATATCTGTTAAAGATCCTGACATTGTGGTCTTAGATTCTAGAGTTACTTTGCGCGAAGACTTCAGATTTCGAGTATATATCAGTGTGGACTCTTCTTCACTTCTAGGCCCTTTGTTAGAGAAAATGAGTCTTTCCTTCCAGCGAGATTCTCCTGTTTTTTCCGCAAAGGATGTATTTGACGTTTTCTTCACACAGATTAAGGTGAGCCGGAGGCTTCATTGCTTTGCTGCCCCAGGGATTTGCTTTAACCTTGCTTTCTTTATCTTGACTTCTCTGTTTGGAACTTTTTGCAATACCTGAGATAAAGATGGATCAGTCCAAAACTCTTGAAAATCTGATATTACCTCGAGGGAGTCTGAATGTTGCTTCTGAGGTCCTTCTAGCAGGGCGGTTGGCGGGTGGAGTCATTCGGCAGGTCGTTGAAACTTTTACCCAGATCGTCTGGCTGGCCTCCCCCTTTGGTTGTTGTTCGGGCTCCAAAGAGGCTATGGGCTGCTGGGAGGTCTATTTTGACTTTATCTTCCTTCAAGAAGGAAATTTCCCCGATGTCCATGTTGTCCGCTTTTGATATAAATGGAAGTGGGGAAAATGATCAATTTATTACCCCCTCTGGTGTGAAGTACCCGTATTATGAAAGGCTGAGATCTGCTGCACTCAGTCAAGCTTTCGGCGATACCTTCTAATATATGCTCTGTGATCTTCTTGAGGCCGTAACTCGAAGACTTATGTTTTTCATGCGCGACATCCGGACAGCATATAATATCTGAGCTTGTTCGAATGTACCGCGCATCACATTTGGGCAACCGAATGTTTGTCCATAGGGGAATAGTGAGAAATGCTTATGGGAATCAACTTGTTCAGTTCCCCTATAATAACGACGCAGGGTTCGGCCGACCTGCTGAGCTCTTCTCCCGTATTCAAGAGTTCCTCTGTGTCGAAGACTAGGATAATGATAGGTGATAGTGATGTAAACGTAGACGATGTATCTGGTCATGTAAATCCTCTAAGGATAGCTTTTTGTTCTGTAATGTGGGTATTTATAACGCGCTGTAATGAAACTTTCGTTTTTTCGTTCATATCCGAACTGTTCTTTATTATGCATGAGATGACTTTTTTCTTCGTGGTTTTCTCTGATCCGACCTGGAATCTATTTAGCCAGTCTGAGTTTTTAGTTTGCTCTTTCCGAGCTGTACCGACCGACCTGCGAGCTTACTTTCGGTTTACTTTGTCCAAGCGAGACTAATCCGACCTCTGAGCTCTATCTGTGTTCAATGATCCGAGCTCTAAGTTTCCTTAACTTTCGATTTTACTTTTTTCGAGCTGAACTGACTGACCTATGAGCTTTGCTTTTAATCAAAAAGGTTGAGCTTCTGACCCATAACTTTGTAAGATTCCGAGGCGTCTTCATCGCGTCATTCTGGGCTCCTGGCCTTTGCTTAATGATGATCCGTCTTAGGGGATGGGCTGACCTTTATCATGCTTCCTCCTGTTTGTCTCCTTGGGCTTTTCTATGACTTATTCTTTTTCCTTGGTTTTTACTGCCTGAGCGGTGATGATGTGCATTTTGCACGTCAGGTCGTCCTGAGGGAGAGATTCGACTGGAGCTCGGTTTTAAGGCTTTGACAACTTGTTTGTCTTATGCGAATAGCGTGCGGGCCTTCAGCTGATGGGTCATTGTCGTGGGCCTGGCCCTTTGTAGAGGTGGAGAAGCCCAGCGGTCATCTCCTTGCCCCTTTACCTTCTCACCGGTTACTATCTAACCGTTGAGAGGGTAAACTTCGAGAGCAATTAATGATCGCGCCGCTCCAAGACAAAACTGCTCAGAATAACGTTTCATCTCATTATTGCCTTTCCTTTCGAATTCTCCCTGTCTTCTGAAGAAACTCGCTCTCTTCTGCTCTCTGTTTTCCTGCAACTTCTTCTGTTTCTTCCATCTTATTGTGCTTTCAGGTACGCTTCTTTGCTCTTCTATGGAGGGTCCAAAGCTCCCCGATGTCGTTAATATTAGGTCGCATATTACTCCTTCCAACATAACTAAGCACATTTCCCAGAGGCTCTTAGATACTCCTCTGTATCTTATTCGAGCGCCTTTTCAAAACGAGAGGATAGTCCTTCCTAACCCTCCTCCTCCTGGTTTGATTGATCCCCAAAGGGGTCGCTGTATAGTGTTCTTTCTCAAACAGAGGGATTTCGGTCTACCGTTTCCTTTTACCCCTTTCTTTATTGAGGTTTTTGATTACTTCGGGGTATCCCCTCGAATGTTATCCCCAAATTCGATTTTGTTTCTGTCCTGTTTTGAGTCTATCTGCCTGAGTTGGGGTTTTACCCCCACAGCGTGCCTGTTTGTCACTTTTTTCCGTCTGGTTAGGGCGGTTCAGAATTTTTATTACTTTTCCCCTCGTAGTGGATTGTCTCTTTTCACGGGCTACAAGGATTCCATAAAGGGATGGGTAGAGAATTTCCTTGTGGCGGAGCTGAAATTAGAGTCCGCCCGATCGTGGGAGGTGGATCTAAGTTGGGAGGAGGTCCATCCGGGTTGCAACGAGCTGCCCCAATTGAGTCTTATTGAGCAGGTGGGGTTGCTTCGACTGACTTCCGTTGAAAGGAAGTATGACGTCGAGAAGTGTATGTTCGTGTCCAACCTTAGGGATATCCAGGACACGGGTATATTGCTTTGTCTAGCGATTCTGTTTCTTCTTTGCTCATGATATCCGAAAGTATGCTGACTCTTTATAATTTTTTTTTTTTTGCAGCTTCTGAGGTTAAAATGGATGAACTCAAGCTCCCCAAGAACTTTGTCCTGTCTCGGGATAATATGCACGCAGTTTTCGACGCTTTTTCGGCTGGGCGTTCAGTGTCTGAGGCTGCTGCGGAGGTGGTTCAAGCTGTTTCCTCCAAAAAGGTTAACCGACCGCCTGCCAAGGCTTCTTCTCGAGTTTCTAAATCAAGCTCTCGCGACGCCAAATCACGTCGGCCATCTAGCCGTGGTGGATCGAGCTCAACTTTTAAGCCCGCTGAAGGGTCTAAATCTACTTCAGCTTCCTCAGAGGGCGTGAGGGGAGCCTCCCTAGCCATTGTGGAGCAGACCCAAGTTGTTGAACAAGTGGAGTCGGGTCTTGTCCATTCTCCTGAAGGGGTGTCAGGGGGAAAATCTAAGTCCCCCGTTACTGAAGACAAGGAGGCCTTTGGGACAGGGATGGAGATCATCCTCATAAAGGACCAAGTCCCAGATGTTCCTATCCAAAATGCCCCTGCCTCTGTGGGGACTGGGCCTTAGGATTCTGAAGGCATTCCACTAAAGATCGGGGATAAGCGCCCAGCCCCTTCTGGAGCATCTTCCCCATCTCCTGCTCGGAAGAAATCCAGGTCTGCCACAGGATCTTCTCCAGCTCTTCCTCCCATTGGGAAGGGGAAAGGTGTTCCTGCTACGCCTTTGATGTCTTCTTCTGACAACGTTCTAAACGCGTCAGACATTACCTCTGAGTCTCCAGCCGGTGCTGTTGCCGAACTTCTTAGAGAGCGAATGTTCAGCGGAATTACCGAGGCCTCTGATTCGCGTCTTCTTGCCCTGACTGGTCTCTTAGCCAGTTTTACCAAGGAACAAGCATCCTTTCGGTCTCGCTCTCGGGAGGAGCTCAGATCGACAATTAGGGAGATGCTTCTGATGGTAAATTACTTTTCCACTTCTCTTTTAATTTGCTTTATTTCTTCCTCTTGACGATTGTTATTCCGTGCTAGGTGACGGGCCTCTTTATGGAGGTGGATGCTCGTGATTACTCCTTTCGGGAGTCTGTAGACCGTCGGATTGAAGAGGCACGTCTGGATGAAAATTTGTCTGCAACTAGTGACGCTAGGGGTAACCTTGCAGCGGCTCGGGAGCATACCCAGTCCCTCCAGGTAGAGTTGCACTCTTCGCTGGAGGCCATTAAAAAGGCTGAGGAGAAGGCGGCTGAGACAGCAGAGCACACTAAGTCTTTAGAGGCAGAGCTGTCTCATACTCGCAAAGTTCTCAAGGAGTCTGATGAGAGAGCGGCTGCCGTGGAGGCTCGTTGTACAGAAGTTTTAAAGCAACTGTCCTCTATGACGGGGGCCCTTCGAGAGAGAGATGAGGCTGTGAGCCAGAAAACTGAGATCCAGCGTCAATATGAGGCCTTAAAGGCTGATTCTGAAGGACTGCACGTTCACCTGGAGGAGGTGAAAGCTCAGAAGGAAGGGGCCCTAGCTCGGGTGGAGGTCCTTGAGCAGGAGTTGAGTACGAACTCTGATCGTATCAGGGACCTGGCTTTGTCGGCTGAAGAGTTTAACCTTCGCCACCAACAGCTCAACCATGAAGTTAGGACCTTGGAACGTAAGTGTTCAGCCCTGCTCAAGGTAGTAAAACATGTTGAGGACAGGGCTCAGCTAGAGCGTGAGCAATGTATAGCGGAGTATGAGGGGTCTGATGCACTGAAGAGGAAGATCGATCAGGCCTGTGAGGTTCACCTTCAAGACTACAAAGATTCCTCTGAATTGAAGGCGTTTGTAGCTGAGGCTTGTGAAGCATATCTCGATGACTATAAAGCTTCCGCTGAGATGGGGTCGGTCATTTTTAAGAAAGCCTTCCGTATGTACGTAACTGGTTATAATCGTGGTTTAAGGGAAGCTAGACACGCTCCTGATATTCCTTTGGAAAAGCTTCGTAAGCCCGAAGTGGACTCGGATGGCGAGCCGGTGTTATATGGGGAAGATGATTTCCCTATGCCCAGAGGGGATTGTCGCGTCGCAGGCTGGCGGCCATCTGTGTCTTCTTCAGAAGAATCTGAGCCGGAAGGGGAGAACGAGGAAGTTCTTGGGTCAGAGGGAGATGACCCTAGTTCTGAGAAGGAGGACCCCCACCTAGGGTCAGAGATTGCCCCTGTTGTTAATGTTGAAAGGCCTGATCCAAAGGAGGTCGTGCTTCCTCTAGATGTAGTTGTAAATAAAGATAGTGTAGGCGAGGATGTTCTCACAGATGTGAGTCCTTTAAGGACTATTTTTCCTTCCACCTCGTCCGAAAATAAATTGTAACAGCTATTTTAATGAAACTTTGATTCCTTTTTCCTTGAACTATTCTTGTTCTTTATATTTATCTCTGCTCTTCATACTTGTAATATTTACACTACGTATTCTCATTCATAAGCTTTTTCCCCATTGAATCAGTCTTAAGTTGTGAGCTCAGTTCTTGGCTAATTATCTGAGAGATCAAATCTCATATCTTTTAATGGCGACTAGCATGTTTGTTTTTCTGTTTTTAGCCTGTTTTTCTAGGTTGTGACTTCGGATGTTTGTTCTAGACAAACTGATTTGGGCTTTGAGTATAGCCTTTTTACCTTCATTTATCTTCCTGCTGGTTTCTTCGTTTATGAGCTCGGCTTTTCGCTCGGCCTTTATACTTCGAGCGTTGGGGTTCAGGACTATCCGAACTGGGGGCTCGGCCTTTTCTTCTTACCCAGGCTTTAAGTATTAGCAGTCATTTCGAGGTCGGTGTTTTTTAGCTGTTATACCCCGAACCTTTTCAAGAGCTCGGAACCTCTTCGGGAGGTCGGAATCTGATTTTTGTGAGGTTGGAACAGTATTTTTATAAGTTGTCCCTTCATATGATATGAGAAATTTTCACTTCGGGAGGTTTTTTTTTTTTTTGGAGACCTTTACCGACCATTCTTGTTTTGTTTTTCCTGGAGTTCTTTGTAATTCCGGGACGACCTCGGGGCCTCGTCGGCTATTTTTGTTCCAGGAGATCTTAAGGGATCCTGGTTTTCTTCGTTCTGGGGTGACCTCGGGGCCCGCCGGTTGTTTTTGCGCCAGGAGATCTTACGGGATCCTGGTTATTTTTGTATTTCTGGGACGACCTCGGGGCCTCGCCGGTTACTTTTGTGCCAGGAGATCTTACGGGATCCTGGTTATTTTTGTTTCGGGGTGACCTTAGGCCCTGCCGGTTGCTTTTGTGCCAGGAGATCTTACGGGATCCTGGTTATTTTTGTATTTCCGGGACGACCTCGGGGCCTCGCCGGTTGCTTTTGCGCCAGGAGATCTTACGGGATCCTGGTTATTTTTGTTCCGGGGTGACCTCGGGGCCCCGCCGGTTGCTTTTGTGCCAGGAGATCTTACGGGATCCTGGTTATTTTTGTATTTCCGGGACGACCTCGGGGCCTCGCCGGTTGCTTTTGCGCCAGGAGATCTTACGGGATCCTGGTTATTTTTGTTCCGGGGTGACCTCGGGGCCCCGCCGGTTGCTTTTGTGCCAGGAGATCTTACGGGATCCTGGTTATTTTTGTACCTTCTTGAGGTTTTGCACAATATTCAGGCACATTGGCCTTACTGTCGCTTCGTCATCTCAGCTGGTTTTGTGTCTAACTGAGGTCTTGTTTTTCAAGGGGTCTCTCTGAGCCCTATTCGTTCTTTTTCACGGAGTATTATTCGCAAAGATAATCACATTGTATAAACAATTTTATTCACTCATGTGTGTCAAAATACAATGTTTTTCTTTACAAATATATTAAGGGAAATACCTCTTTAAGTGCTGGATGTTCCAAGCGTGGGACTCAGGGTTTCCTTGCATATCTTCGATCCGGTATACCCCTGGCTTGACCACTTTTGTCACCCTGAATGGACCCTCCCAGGTCGGTGCTAACTTGCCCGCGGCCGCTCTTTTCCCTGTAGCTTCTAGGTTTCTTAAGGCCAGGTCTCCCACTTTCAAGCTTCTCTCTCTAACCTTTTGGTTGTAATATCGTGCTGCCCGTTGTTGATAAGCAGCAGTTCAGATTTGGGCTTCTTCCCTAACTTCTTCAAGAGCATCTAGGTTGCTTCTTAACTTGTCTCCATTAGTATCTTCACTAACGAATTGGACTCGGTGAGTGGGAATCTGCAACTCAACTGGGACTACGGCCTCCGTGCCATAAGCCAGTGCAAAGGGTATTTCTTTAGTGGGTGCTCTGGGAGTGGTTCGGAGTGCCCACAGGATACTGTTGAGTTCTTCAGCCCAATTCTCCTTTGCGCCATCTAGCCGTTTCTTTAACCCTTGGAGGATAGCTCTGTTAGTGACTTCTGTTTGGCCGTTAGTTTGAGGATGGGCCACAGAGGAGAATTTGTGCCATATGCCCATGTTCGTCGTGAAGGCTCTGAAGGTACTGCAGTCAAATTGTCTGCCATTGTCTGAGATAAGCACTCTAGGCATGCCAAATCTACAGATGATATGCCCCCACACGAAATCTATCATCTTGCGAGCTGTGATTGTGGCTATCGCTTCTGCCTCCGGCCATTTTGAAAAGTATTCTACGGCCACCACTACGAATTTCCTCTGCCCCGTAGTTTTGGGGAACGGTCCCAGGATATCGATTCCCCATTGTGAGAAAGGCCATGGACTGGATATGCTTGCTTGAGGAGTGGCAGGAGTTCTGATGGCATTAGCAAATCTCCGACATACGTCGCACTTCCGGACAAACTCTTCTGCTTCTTTTTTAACAGTGGGCCAATAGTATCCTTGCCTGAATACTTTGTTGGCTAATGTTCCTGCTCCCTCGTGGGCTCCACATAGGCCTCTTTGTATCTCTTCCATTACCTTTGTAGCCTCTTCCGGGCTCACGCATCGGAGCCATGGACTGGATTTTCCTTTTCTGTATAAGGTCCCCCTTATTGCTTGGTAGTTAGCGGCACGAGCTGCTATCTTTCTGGCCCCATCTTTATCTTCGGGGAGCTCGCCCTTTTCCAGGTATCTCAGGTATGGGGTCATCCAAGTTGGGCTTTGTTCTACCTGCAATATCGTGTTAGTTTTATTAAAAGCAGGTGTATGGACCTGTTGTATGTACACTTCATCGGGAAGCTGTTCCAGTTCTTCTTTGGTTAATCGGCTGAGCAGATCTGCTTCCTCATTTTCCTCTCGGGGTATTCTTTGAAACCTGATGGTTACTCCTCGACCCATGAGCTCGGCTTCCAAAGTTTTTACTTTATCAAGGTAGTTCTGCATGATGGGGTCTCTAGCCTGATATACTCCCGTCACCTGGTTGATCACTAGCTGAGAGTCGCTATTTACCTCGAGGTCGGTTACCCCTACCTCCAAAGCTACCAACATTCCATTCACCAAGGCTTCATATTCTGCTACATTATTCGAGGCCTTGAACTCTAGACGTAGGGCGTAACACACCTTAAACTCCTCTGGCCCCTTAAGCATTATTCCGGCACCATTGCCCTCAGTGCTTGATGTTCTGTCTACATATAGCTTCCAGTTAAATTCTGAATGAGGCTCCCCTTCACACTGCTGTCTTGCTATCCCTGAGGATGATCCTCCCCACTCCTCGTTGAATGAGCATTCTGCTATGAAGTCAGCCAAAGCTTGAGATTTTATAGCTGTCCTGGGTCGATATTCTAGACAGTAAGGGCTGATCTCTACGGACCAAGCCAACATCCGACCTGAAGTTTCCGGCCTGTGTAGAATCTTCTTTAAGGGTTGGTCTGTCATCACAACTCCTTGGTGGCCCTCCAAGTAAACCTTGAATTTTCGAACTGCTAGCAGTAGGGCGTAAGCCATTTTTTCAATGTTTGAGTATCTGACCTCGGTATCTCTGAGTACCTTGCTGACGTAAAAGACAGGTTTCTGCTCCCCCTCTTCCACCCTCACTAACACTGCACTGACTGCTTGTTCTGAGGCCGCCAGGTATATCAGAAGTTCCTCTCCTTTTACAGGGCTGCTGAGTACATGGGGCGAGCTAAGATATTTCTTAAGCTCTGCGAAGGCTTTTTTGCAGTCTTCCGTCCACTCGAAGTTCGGTACTTTCCTCAACTTTTGGAAGAACGGCAAGCACTTTTCTGCCGATCTTGACATGAATCGGTTGAGCGCCACTACTCTCCCAGTTAGTCTCTGGACGTCCCTTACACAGGTCGGCTCTGGCATATTCAATATGGCTTCCACCTTCTCCGGATTAGGCTCGATGCCTTTTCCGCTTACCATGAATCCCAGGAATTTTTCTCCTCGAATAAAGAAAGCACACTTTGCTGGGTTCAACTTCATTTTGTACTGGTTTAATACCTCGAATACTTCCCTCAAGTCTGCCATGTGCTGCTGGAAGTTTGGGCTTTTGACCACCATATCATCTACATAAACTTCTACATTCCTGCCAATCTGATTTTTGAAGATTTTATTCATCAGTCTTTGGTACGTTGCCCCGGCATTCCTCAATCCGAATGGCATAGCTCTGTAGCAATAAGTCCCATCTTCAGTTATAAACGAGGTCTTTTCCTCATCCGACCTTTCCATTGGGATTTGATGATAACCAGACATAACATCCAAAGAAGACATATAATCAAAACCGGCCGTAGAGTCGACCATTTTATTAATGTCAGGAAGTGGATAACAATCCTTAGGGCAGGCCTTATTTAGGTCAGTAAAATCTATGCACATTCTATATTTGCCATTGGCTTTTTTGACTAATACAGGATTTGCTAACCACTGTGGGTACATAACTTCCCTAATAAAGCCTGCCTCCTCAAGTTTCTGCACCTCTTCCCTGGTGGCCTGCTGCTTCTTTCTTCCTACTACTCTCTTCTTCTGTTTTACTGGCTTGGCTTCGGGGAGTACATTTAGCTTATGTGTCATTACCGTGGGGTCAATTCCAGGCATGTCGGAGGGCTTCCAGGCGAAACTAGACGCATGACCTCGGATCAGGGCCATGACTTCAGCTTTTTGTTCTTTAGTGAGGCCGGCGTTGAGACTAAAGACCTTTTCTACCTCTGCTTCTGATAAAGGGAAGGTCTCCAGCTCCCCCATTGGTTCTGTCCTGGCCTCCGTCTTCTCATCCCGAACCTCTAGGACTTCCGAGTCAAGAGCCTCTCCAATGGAGCTTGGTTCTACTACTGTGGCCAAATATACTGCTCTTGCCTCTTCTTGGCTGCCCCGGACTATTCCCACCCCTTCTTCTGTTGGAAATTTGAGCGCCAAATACCTGATACTGGTGACGGCTTCGAAATTGAACAGCACAGGCCTCCCCAAGATCACATTATAGCTTAACGGAAGTTTGACCACTAAAAATACCTCGTGGTGAGTACGAGTTCTGGGTGCTTCACCCAAGGTGAGAGCCAGCTTCACCTTCCCTTCTACAACCACCGGTACTCCTCCGATCCCCTTGATTGGTGCTTGGTCTCGGACCAACTGTTCTTCCGGAATTCCCATCTGCTGAAAAACCCGGTATGGTAGCAAGTTGACTTTGCTCCCATCATCCACTAAGACCTTCTTTACCCGATAATTGTGAATGACGGCTTCAATGACGAGCGCGTCATCATGGGGCATCTGAATACCCTGAGCATCTTCTGAAGAGAAGGTGATTGTCATGGGAGAGTGGTCAACGATCTGCATGACCTCGGTGCTTCTGGTCTCTCCCTCCCGATTTCTCTTCTTCCCTCGGTGGCCCATCCGTCCTCCTGTTCCTCCTACAATCATATTGATGGTCCCACTGGATCCATCGTTTACTGGTCCCGCTCCTGTTCTCCTCGGTGCCTGAACCGCCGGGCCGGCCTGAGGCCTTTGTCCCTCTGATTTCTTTACAAAATTCTTTAGGTGCCCCCTCTTTATTAACCTCTCGATCTCTGCTATCAGCTGGAAGCAGTTGTTGGTATCGTGGCCATGCGTCCGATGATATTGACAGTATTTGTCAGGATTCCGATGATCTGCTTCCGACTTCATAGGTTTGGGCCACTGGAGAAAATCCTTATCCTGGACAGCCATGAGCACCTCGGCTCTGGACGCATTTAATGGAGTTGGCTTCTTAGGGACCCAAGGGGGAGGCAATCTTGATTCAGGGACCCGTGGAGGGGGAGGCCTTTGATCCCTTCGCTCCCAGGCCTGCTTGTACGGCTTGGGTCTCTTGCCGTGTTTCTTTTCATGTTTCTCCGGCCTCCTTTCTTCTGAGGCTTTTTCTTTTCCTGCCATCCTTTTGGCAAATCGGCTCGTTACTAAGGCGTCATCCTGCCTTATATACTTCTCCGCTCTCTGCATCAGCTCGGCCAGGGATGTGGGAGGCTTCCTGCTCAAGGAACCGAAGAACTCGGCAGAGGTCGTTCCCTTTTGCATTGCCTCTACCGCCCTTCCTTCATCAAGATCGGGAATCTGCAGGGCCTCCGTATTGAAGCGAGCGACATACTCTCTGAGTGATTCACCCTCTCTCTGCCTTACTGTCTCCAAGTAGCTCGTCTTCCTCTCCGCTGGCACTCCGGCTATGAATCGACTGATAAAGCGAATGGCTAGGTCTCCGAAACTCCTGATACTTCCGGCCTCAAGGCTGTTGAACCACGCCCGCGCTGGTCCCGAGAGCGTCGTTGGGAATACTTTACACATTAAGGCATCAGATAGAGTTTGCAACTCCATGAAGGTCTTATAGTTCATGACATGCTCCCTCGGGTTACCAGTTCCATCATAAGCCGCCATTGATGGCATCATAAACTTCTTAGGGACAGTCTCCTGTTGCACCCACTTTGAGAAAGGGGAAGAAGTAGGCAAAGAGGTTTGGCTTTGGTCTTTCTTACCTAGCTCGGCGAGGAGCTGTTCTCTCAGTTTCTTCAACTTTTGGTCCACCTTCTCGTCTTCTGGGCTGAGTTTTTTTCTCCAGGTGGTACTCCTCCTCCTCTGCTTCAGTTCCCGTCCACCCGGTTATTTCGGCGGAATAGTTATCCACCTCCTCATTTTCTATCATCTCCCTTGCCCTCCTCCCATGGATTCGGGCCTCCGGTCCTTCCTCTTCGCCGGCTCTTCTTCCTCTTTCTTCAATATCGCGACTGCTGGTTTGAAAACGGTCAGGTGCAGGTCGGGGGTCATTGGTCTGAGGTTCCTCTACAACCGGGAGTGTATTTGCTGGGGTGTTGAGGCCTCTCTGTTGCATTATCTGCCCCAACCAGTGGGCTGTATTCTGTAACTGGAGAGCCATGTTTTGAAGATCTTGGTTAGACAAGGTGACAGCGGGAGTGTTCCCTGCCAAACTTGGCGAGGGATTAAGAGGAACAGGTGTTTGGTTGTTTAATGTCGTAGGACTAGAAAAAGAGAATTGTTGCCCCTCTTGGGCAGAGCTTAGGTCATTTGGGACGTTAAGGTTACTTTCTTGGTGATTAGCCATCGTGGATCTCAGTGGGTTTCTTTAAGAGTGAAAACTCCGGTGATGAAAAGATCTCCGTCGTTTCCCACAGACGGCGCCAATTGATGATCTGAGATCCAATAGAATAGGGTTTTACAAGGGTTTTTGTATTAAAGAAAAAAGCTCTCCTATTCTGAGGAGGGGACTCCCCTTTTATCCATTTTGTCTTGCTTGCAGGTGACGTGTAAAGGTCTCTCCAGGATTGGGCCACGCGTCTCTGCCATACAGATTCGGGCGTACGAGGGTATCAGGCGCCTGCCCCATGCGTAACGGCCTCTGATTCTCCCTGTGCGTACGTTCGAACGGATCTGCCAGGCTGTCTGGTGAGTATCATTCTGGATACTGGGTCGGGCCGAGAATTGGGCCAGAGAGGAAAGGGCCTGTTTTGTGCGGACTGAGTCAATTTGGGTGAGGAGGCTTGGTCGAGCCCGACCTTGGAAGTTGGATGAGCCGGACCTACTTTGGGTGCCAAGTACGTGGGCCTTTACTTTGTGGGCTTTAGGTTGTGGACGAGGCCCTGGACCGGGATGAAAGAATCCAGTGGTCATCAAATAGTATTGATAAATTACACGTTAATCTTTAATATTTAGTGAAATTTACATATTAATCCCTATATTTTTAAATTTAGTCCTTATTTATTTTGACTAATAAAATAATTCTTTAAGTTAAACTTTATATTTTTAATTAAAATTAATCCCTATATTTTTTTAATTGGTCCTAAATATTATAATTATTAATAAGTCCTTATATCTATAAATTGGTCTCTCTATTTATTAAATTATTTTAATATTTTTATATGTCAAAAATAATATAATAAAAATTAAATAAAAATTTGTCATTCTCTTTTTGTTTAATTAAATAAAAATAAATAAATTACTAAAGAATGCAAAATTAGAGAGAAGAGAATTATTCGAGATTAAATTTGGATACAGCTAAGATTCTTGATTTAATTTTTAATTTATTATTTTATGGCCAAATATAAAATATTAAAATTTAATAAACATGAAAATTAGTTGTAAAAAATTAACTATTTATTTATAAATAATTATAATATTTAGAGACTAATTTGTAAAAATATATGGATAAATTATATAGCTAAAAGATTTTTATTAATAAAATAAAATTTTATTATTAAATTTAGAAATATATACTAAATTTTTAAGAATTAAAATATAATTTATTCTAATTAAAAATTATTTTTAATTAATTTTTAAATGTCACATCAATATTTATTACATAAAAACTTCCACTTTGCTAATGAAATAAAAATAGATGATTTTTTTTTTGTTACAGATTAAATCACAGGACATTATTTTAAAAAAATCTAATTTTTTATAATTATCTCTTAAAAAAAGCTAAACTTTTTTTTTAATCAAATTGCAATCTAACCCACTAATTTCAGATTTGGCTGTTTTAGGATATATATTGCAATTTTATTCAATTATCAATTTGATAATTTTAGCCAATTTTTATAAATAATAATAATAATAATATTGAGGAGGGGTTGATAATTTTAAACTTAATTTGGTTAACCAAATAAAACTAGAAGCTTATTTTTTGTCTATCAGATAAAATTATAACTAAATTTGCCCAAATCAACCTAAATTATTAAAATTGAATTGAAACAATTAGATTAAATTACAATTTCATGAAAATTTTTGAATTTTTTTGATTAGGCTAAAATTTAGTTTAGTATTACGGTTAAGTTGTTGTTTTGTTATTGTTATAAAAAAAAATATTTATAAGTTTTTTTTTTTCTGTATTAAATTATGCTTTCTCATAAAGAATTCAAGCTTTTGCTAGCTCAATCTTAATAAAGAAAATATGTAATGGTTATACACAAAGGGGCTTGCTCAAACTCAACTCAAGCTTGGGTGAAGTCAAGCCTGATCAGAGATAACAGTGTTAAGCTTCAAAATTTGAAAATTCAGTCTATTTGTTTTGCTTGTACCCCTCAGTTTCAGTTGTGTGGCTGATTTGCCTAAGTAGCGCATCCTTTTGTTCGAATAGTTGATTTTGGTGTCTTAGCGTTACTCTATTTTTTTTATATAGTTTTTAATTTTTTATTTTCTAAAAGATTGTAGTTTTCATTTTTTATGAAAAATAATAGAAAAAATAAGGAAAATGTGTTTACATACTAATAATAAAAAATCATTTTCAAATCAATATGATGGAAAAACTCATAATTTTCATAATTAATAATAAATTGTTAAAAAATTATTGAAAACTTAATTGTTTTACTTTTAAAATATTTTACTTTGTACTAATAATTTATTTTATAATAATATATTAAAATATTTTTAAATTAATTATTTAATTTTACTTATAAGAATATTATAATATTTTTTTGTCATAGAAGAGTCATTATTTTGTATTTAGAAAACAAATGTTTTATAATAAAGGAAAACAGTGAAAAACATTTTAAAGTTTTCCAAATTTTAATTAAAATATTAAAAAATTGAAAATATAGTTTTCCAGTTTTCCGATTTTCCGAGAAATTTTTTCCACAAAATTTCAGTACTGTATTGACTTTGATGGTGATATGCTTACACTGTAAATCAGTTTAACCAACTTCATTTCAGAACATTCCTGATGCAGGGCAAACCAATGAAAGATTTAAGGATTACCTAGAGAATTTAAGATTTCAAACTATTTTAGTCACTTTGTTTTCTGTTAGATTTAAATTTTCTTATTTGGTGGTTATATAAAGCAACCTAATCCTCTCTTGATATTAGGCTATCATTTCAATTGATCCAATGAAACAAGCTTTCTTGAAAATGGTTCTTTTTTTCATAATTTGCTTTATCTATACTAATTATCAAATGAAAAATGAATTGTATTTTACATCTGAGAGTCTCATGAAAGTTCATTTCCATCTTTTAGAAAAGATTATATTCTTCTGTTTTAATGGAAAAAGAAGAAAAAGCCACTGTGGCTTATTTTAAGAACTGGGTGAATGATCAATGAGCTTTACCTCAATGGTTGTGGAGTCATCTTTATAGCTATGAAGTCTCCAGTTTGAACCCTCCGTCGAAGCTAATTGTACAAAAAAGAAACAAGTGGTTAAGTGCTGAAATTGTATGTTTGTGTATTATTCAAGAATGGGCCGTTGTAAAGCATTCATGGGAAGTTAGTCCTTGATGTCTATGAATCATGAGTATCTTGTGTTCAACAGTCGTGCAGGTTTTCCATATGGGGCTGCTGAAATATTTTCACTCATGCAACACATGGGGTGTGAACCAGATAGAGCTTCATACAACATCATGGTAGATGCATATGGAAGAGCCGGCCTTTATGAGGGTAAAATTCTGGACAAAATAATTATGAATTAGTCAATTTTCCATTTCTATAACATCATTATGTTCTGCAACTTAATAACATCATTATACTAATTATGTAAATTGATTCCTTGTGGAATTCCACGTTTGACTTCAAACAACCAAAAAAAAAAACCTACTGACATCTGTTTGGAATCCAGAATTTCGCAAGAATTCAATTCAATTGATTTCTTTTCTAACAATTTTTTTTTTGGTTTGAAATGAAAGAATTCAATTCTTTTTAACTTAGAAAAAAAATTTCATTTTGAAAAAAGTTAAAATTTTGCATGATTTTCTAAATATTAATTATTTTCTTGCAAAATGAATGATGCCAAACGAGGGGTATGTGAACATTATTGATGTTGAACAACATTTGTGATGGCATATCTATGATTGCTGTTAGTTCTCATTTATCAGACTTGAATGAAAATAAATGCATCAGTTTTCCACTGCTTTATTGTGTACATTTATTTTTATCAAATCTTAGAAACATCCATCTTGAGACTGCCTAGAATAATGTGCACTATAAAAACGACATCAAGGACAGTTTGTCAAACCTTGTCCATGCTGATATTTGTTTTTCCTTGCATTCTTTTAATGCCTGTCAGATGCACAAGCTGTATTCGAAGAGATGAAACGACTAGGAATTACCCCGACAATGAAATCACATATGCTACTTTTGTCTGCCTACTCAAAAGCTAGAAATGTGGCTAAATGTGAAAACATTGTGAACGAATTGCATGAATCCGGGCTCGAACCAGACACTTTTGTCCTAAACAGTATGCTGAACTTGTATGGCCGATTAGGTCAATTTGAAAAGATGGAGGAAGTTTTAACTGCAATGGAAAAGGGACCTTATGTGACAGATGTAAGCACATACAACATTTTGATCAACATATATGGGCGGGCTGGATTTTTTGAGAAAATGGAAGATCTCTTTCAATCTCTTCCTGCAAAAAATTTGAAGCCAGATGTGGTGACTTGGACTTCAAGGTTAGGAGCATACTCCAGGAAGAAACTATACACAAAGTGCTTGCAAATTTTCGAAGAGATGATTGATTCTGGATGTTATCCAGATGGAAGAACTGCAAAAGTACTTCTCTCAGCATGTTCAAGTGAAGATCAAGTTGAGCAAGTTACTAATGTAATTAGAACAATGCATAAGAATATGGATGCTGTTCTGCCTATCTGATTTTCGCTTATCCATCCATGTTTTCAACAACTTGTAAACAGACAAAAATTAACATAGTTTGGTTAATATATTGAGCCTACATTTTGTTCCTTTAAAGGCATGTCAATAATATATCTTTTGTTTAATATGATCATTCTGTCAAAAAATAAAAAATTAAATAAATTTTTATAAAATCTTTATTTTTTAATCCAAATTTATCTCTAAATCGTCATTAAGACTTGATATACTAGAGAATATGAATCACTTTCTTAAATTCAGGTAATTGATGACTTTATTTGACTGTATTTGGGATATGATTTTAGCCAAAAATCAAAACTAGAATTAAACTTTTAATTCTCCTATTGTTAATAATTAGAGTTATTAAAATTTGGTTCAAAAAAATTTCCATACTTTTTAAGTCTTATTTTAATTTTATAATTTTCACTTTAATATTAGTTTCATTATTCAAACCTTGTTTTCTTATAAAATTACAATAATTATATGCATTTAAAATAGTAAACAATTTTAAATATATAAGATTAAAACAATAACAAAAATAATAACACTAATATTAACATAATAATAAAAATATATTATATATAATTCTTAGGAACAATATTCTATTATCTTACTAAGAGTGAATATCATCTTTTATATATATATTTATATATATTAAAATCATAAAAATTATATCTAAAAACATAAGTATAAAGTTTTTTTACTAAAAAATTAGAACCAAATAAAAATAGTATACATAATTTTGATTCTATATAGCAAAAAAAAAAAATAAAAATATATAACAAAGTAAAAAAAGCACATTATTTTTTTGCAAATATGTCTTTGTATGTTATCATTAACATTCAAATTAGTCCAGTCAATCGTTACTCATAGGTTTTTACTTTTCCAATCTCCAATTTTCCAGTTCAAAAAAAAAAAATAACCCAATTAATCGTTAATTTTATTTACAATTGCTTTTAAACTCATTGTTAAAAAACTTAATCATGCAAAGAAAAGAGAGCGAGATAGTTGGTGTCTATGGTAAATACTCTGATGCTCGATTAAATAAATAAAAAAATAGGACGAGGATAAACAATAGCTTAGAACATAAAAATAGTTATTTAAAAATTGCATACTTTTACTTTTGTAATTGTTTAGCTAAGGAAATAAAATTAAATATAATATTTTTTGAGAATTCACCGATGATGTGACGGCCTCTTAATAAGAGATATTATCAACTATCCTGCGATTATCAACATAATAGAGATATACTTCACAGTAAGAATATCTATTTAGGGAAGGCGAGTTTTGATAATAAATTGGGTGTTTCGATATCCGGATCTTCTTTTTTTCGAATCGAACTGCACTTTAAATTATTAGATTTTTACAACGTGGTTATATTTTGTGAGGACTAATTTATAACTTATTTTGAATGAGTATTATATAATATTAAATTAAAAAATATATTTCACAAAATTTAGTTTTAAAAATATAAAATAACAAAATAAATTTTTATAAACTACTTTTTTTTCTAAAAAAAATTCTCAACCATCATAATCAATCTCAAATCATATTATCCTCAAACAATAGTATTGGTTTAGAAGAAAAATCTGGTAATTCTGTCCATAAATGAAAATAGATGGAATATTTGAAAAAATATTAAAGACATATGGATATGAGTTGCTAAGTTTAGAATTAAGTGATTATGAACGATAGTAGTTGATATATGATGAGCGCAATCAATATGATATATATTAGTAAGATAACTCTCCCAATTGATATTATCTCCTATTCTTATTATGTATGTTTAATGATAAAAATTAAATTAAGAGACAAGCTCTGTTTATATGATAGGAAATTATTTTTCATGTTAAGAAGCCTTCTTATTCTCTTAGTTTTGTGTTAAAATGTGATATTTTCTAAATTTTTTTATTTAATACTCCAAATTTTAGAGATGTATAGAAAAGGCTTGATGGTCGACTTAAGTTTTTTCTAGATCAATTATCTACTAAAAATTTATGTTCTAAAAAAATATTCAATTTGAAATAAATTAAAAATGTAATTGAAAATTTAGAGTGCCTATTTTTATTTTTTTTTATCAAAATTAAAAATAATTTTTTGATTTTTATTACTCACTTTTTGAAAACTATTTTTAAAAAAAATATTATATAAAAATAAGTTTATACTTTGATACATAAAAGTAAATAATAAAATATTTTTTAAAAAATATGATATAAATGCTTTTGTAAATTATTGCATATAAAATAATAAATTGTTTTTACAAAGTATATTGTAATATAATAAAAATTATTATTTAGTTGCCGTAATTTAAGAAAACTAATTAAATAGTTCATTAATTTAAAATATATTAAAATATTATTGAAATTTTAAAAAATTTATTAATTATACTTTTTTTAATTTTAGTGGTTAAGTGTTATAAAAATTAAAAAAAATTTATTATTTAGCATCGATAATATATGAAAACTTATTAATTAATCATTTGATTTTGAAAAATATATTAAAATATTTTAAAGTTTTGAAAAGCATATTCATGCTTCATTAATTATAACTATTAAATATTATGAAAATATTTAAAATACTCTTAATAACTAATTAATAAATATTTTTATAAAATTAAAAGACTAATTAATGAATTTTATCTTATTACATAGATTAAATAATAAAATATTTAATGATTAAATTAAAAAGAAGACTAATGAATTTTTTTAATATATCAAATGCATTTTAATATATTTTTAAAAATCAATCAACCAACTAACTAATTAATTTTATTATATTAAATGGGCTAAATAATAATTTTTTTAGAAAAAATTAAAAATATTTTTAATAGATAAAGAATAATTAATAAATATTTTTATAAAATTAAAAGATTAATTTAAAATTTTTATCATATTAAATATTAAAATATTTAAAAATTAAAATTAATAAAAGATTTATTTAAAATTAAAAAATTAATTAATGAGTTTTTTATAATATAAAAAATAAATAGTAGATTTTTTTTATAATAATAAATAAAAATATATTTTATAAATTAATTGAATAAATATATATTTAGAAAATGAATTTGATAGGTGAAGATACGGTTTTGAAATTATTAATAATAATATGATAAAATAAAAAAAATTTAATGATGTGATAGGATTTATAACAAAAAAATCAATATTTATGATTTTTAATTTTTAATTTTTTAAATTTAAAAATATTTTCTAATAAATAATAAAAATCAAATACTAGCAACCGAGAAAGTTTTTAATTTATTAGATAAAAATTGAAAAACAGAAAATCACAAATGATCTTAACAAACACACTCTTAGTTTAAAAAACAAATCCACCAAAACAAAAACCGGCTTGAAATAAAAACGGGTTTACGGGTTCCACATGGATCCGGACCCATTGCCCATGGTTTCTTGAGCAGGGGGTTTATTCTAAATCTATCCCTTTTGCATAACAAAGTAAAAAAACACTGAGCAAATCTCTTTTTGTTCTTCTCAAAATCTAAACACAAACTCTCTAGGGTTCATCGGCATTTGATTAAAAAAAAGTTCATCTATAGATTCTCCCTGTTGAAGATGGTAAACCTTTAAATTACTTTCCTCTCATTCAGATCTACCCATTTTTTTCTATTCTTTTTTTGTTTTGATTTCGTCGGCTTTTTTTGTGGTTTGCTTCTTTTGGTTTTGTTTTCAATGGGAAATCAGGAGGGCAAAGCCAATTTAGAGTCGTCGATAGAGCAGTTGCAGAATGTCGAGAAGCAGATGAGACTAGCCGGTGACGTCGCCGGAACTAAGAAGGCCGTAACGGACATTCTTCAACTTTGCTTCGAAGCCAAAGACTGGAAGATGCTCAACGACCAGATAATCCTTCTCTCCAAGAAACGTGGTCAACTCAAGCAGGTACTCATACACTGCATAAGATTCGCTTTCAACACACTGTTTGTGTAGAGTTAGATTGAGACCTTATTATTGTTGTTGTTATTGTCTGTCTACATAGATTTCCCTGTTGCTAGTGATAATTAGGTTTGGAAATCATCTTTTGCAATAGCTGGGAAGGCCTTGCTAATTGTACATTATTTATGCTTAACAAAAGCCAAGATAATCTTATTTCATAAAAGAAAAAGCCAAGGTGATCTCAAAATTTGTATCTATACGATTTTGTGTATATTTTTATCTTTCTATCAACATTTTTTCAAAGGGTAGTAGTTAGCAGTGACTTTGTTAGTTCTGCTGCTTTTTGTGATTTATTTTGCTGTCGTTAGTTTGTTTGGCTTCTCTGTTAGCCATTTTTTCACAAATGTTGACATAAATTTGTGAAATGGCTGTGTTTATAACTTGATGAATAAACTGAATAGGTTTGCATGAATAGGAGGTGACTGTGAATGCCTACTGAATGGCTACTGATATAGTTGGGTTGAAATGATGTGTTGTTGTGCTTATTGATAGTTGTGCTATTGCAATTAGTAATAGTTTTTATTTGAGCTAAATTTGCATTTGCTGGACCTGGAAAAGTCTATGCAGTGAATCACTAATGATCTAAATTTGAATCATGTACAATGCTAAAATTTAGCAGGAGTCATAGGTTGAATAGTCATAGTTGCTGAATGACAGGTTACTGGGCAGTCTATATTAATTGGCTTATAACTGGACCTACAGAGGTCCAAATAATGTAATTCCAGAATCAAATGAATCTTGAGACATATAGCTAAAACTTTGATGAAGGAACCTCTGTCAAATTCTGTACCATTTGGAAGAGTTGTGTGTGGAAATGCGATAGTGGGTGCTGGAATTGTGTTCTGTGAGCAATTTGTATAGATGGAGTCATATCTGGTGTTTTAGGTGTCCAAATGATGTGCATCCAGGCTCAAAAGAAACTTAAAACCTAGAGCAGAAAATGTTGCAGAAGGCACCTTTGCCTAATTCTAATTGCAAGTGAGCTGAAAAGTGGTTCCAAATTATGGAGCATGTAAAACTTAGACTGAAATTGAAACTGAAAGTTGGATTAGGAATAGGTTGTGGAAAATAGGTCATAACTTTCATGAAGAAGCCTTGGCCTAATTTTGTCCATAAGATGCCCAAAACTGGGATCTAAAGGACAGAGAGCTGTCCTGTTTGAATTGTGCAGCAATTGTATGAAAAGCGCACTTAGTTGCTATTCATAAGAATCTCAATGTTTATGTAACTGTTTTGTGCTTTAAATTGATGAATACCATATCTACCTGAAGCATGATGGTTTGTGACTTAAAATGTTGGCTCCTACATTTGTCAGCTAGTAGTATTCTCATGCTTTAGAAGATATACCTATCCCTATGTAATCATGTGTGTGTAAATGGTTATATTATGATATTAAGTGGGCAGTCATCATGGAGCTGATCAAAATGTTATTGGAAATTTCTGTTTGATGTTCTTATGTTAGTTTTTTTCTTCATTGGCAATTCTGTTTTTCCCCCTCAGGCTGTAACTGCCATGGTCCAGCAAGCCATGCAGTACATTGATGAGACACCAGATCTCGACACTCGTATAGAGCTCATTAAGACACTTAACACTGTTTCTGCTGGGAAGGTAACTTTTTCTGAAACATTTAAATCCTTTTATATTTATTACCTAACATGTTGTTCATGTGTGCATTTGTATATTTATCACCAGCTATTTTAATGAGCTTCATCATGCTGTCAGATTTATGTTGAAATTGAGAGAGCTCGGTTGATAAAAAAACTGGCAAAGATTAAGGAAGAACAAGGGCTTATAGCTGAAGCGGCAGATTTGATGCAAGAAGTTGCAGTAGGTTCTGGGCTTCCATTTGTCGATATTTTTCATATAGCTTTCTGTTTCAATATCAGGGGAAGAATGCATCTATATATCACCTAGTGGTCTCTCTCTGTGTGTGTGCTCCTTTTTTTTCCCCTTTCCTTTATAAGACTTCTTAAATTTTTGACATGCAGGTGGAAACTTTTGGTGCAATGGCAAAAACAGAGAAAATTGCTTTCATTCTTGAACAAGTATGTAACCTTTGTCTCCAATATCATTATTTAGTACTTATTCACCAAGCCATAGAGCTGTTAATGAGCTGAGCCACTTGGAAGCAGCTTCAGCTTGCTTGGTACAAGCTTGACTTGACTTGACTCAAAGCTTTATTTATAAGCTTGTTTAGCAAACAAGCTTGAGCTCACTGATGCTCAACTTGTTAAGGTTCAAAAGCTGGCTTCATATATAGGCTTGTGAGTTAGCTCGTTGAATAGGCTTATGAGCTAATATGTTTAATAGGCTCGTAAGCTAGTTTAGTAAGTAGGTTTGTGAGTTGGCTTGTTTGCAAATTTACTTGTATTTACTGTTTCATTTTTATAACATTGTGAATATATTGTTTTGTTTATGATTATTCTTAAAATAATATATGAATAACTATTAATTAAAACTATGATATAATGAGACCTATATAAAATATGGGTATATGCAATTTAAATTTATTTTTTATGAAATAAGTTATCTTTCATAGGAAAAACAAAATTAAAATATTAAATTATATACATATATACACACACACACATATGTGTATATATGTTAATTTTCAATATATATAATTTGGATTATAACATTATATTTAAATCATAAATATAAAATAAAAACTTCATCTGGAAAGTGACACATGGGATTTTTATGTTTATTTTATGATTATAGTATAAGATAAAATTAGAAGGGTTATTTATTTTATTAAAACTAGTAAATTTTATAAGGCCAAATGCATAATTTTCCCATTTACTTTCCCACAAAAAAGTTATTTTATCCTTTTGACTTTATCTATGTTCTATTTGCCCCTTCAACTTTTAAATTTTGAGTAATTTAATCCCTGTAATCTGAGAACCGAGTGCATAAATCCCTTCAACTTTCAGTTGTGGAATAACTTGATTCCTGTGACATGGGAGCAGATGAATATCATGCTTCAATCGTAGTAGTTAAGTTATTCTGCAATTTGAAAGTTGAAGGGTAAATAGGATGAAGATAAAGTCGAAGAGGTAAGTGACTCTTTGTCAAAAGATGAGAGGGCAAATTGCATTCAGCAAAAATTATAATTATACATTAAAAAATTTTAATATAGTAATCAATTAGGGTTAAGTTTATTGTAGGCTAGTCGAGCTTGAGCTTATATTGTTTATGGTATAAACAAGTTTAAGATGAGTCAAGCTCGAGGTCAATAATTTTAGAATAACCAGGCTAAAGCTCTAATATCAAAGCTTGAGCGAGCTTGAGGTTCTAATCTAACTGAAGGCCTAGTTTGAGCTACGCAAATCTCAATTCGGCTCGTTTACACCCCTATAAGCACCATTCTAGTGCAACGGTAGAAGTGGTGGATACCAAGAGGCTAGTAGTTCCAGATTTAAATGCAAAGTTCCTCCATTTTAATGTGCTAAAGAATACAACTGTTGCTAAGTTTCCTGAGGATACAATTGTGATGTGTTAGGTAGTAATGGAATGATATATATTTTTCTTCTTTTATATTTATTAACTTTATTTCAAATGTGACCCTCATTTGTAATTAAAATAATTTCAAAATAATTATTCAATTCATCAATAGCAACATTGGATGGTTTTACAAGAAAATTCTTTGCTAACTCCCAACAGAGTGAAATCACAAGTCTGTTTTATTACATAACAAAACCATACTTAAGAAACACACCTAAACACTTTTGTAAAACACTTTTGTAAGTGCCCCTTTTCTTATTTATTTTATTTAGCATAATGCATTGATCCTGGGATTGTTGTCGAGTTGCAGCATAATGTTAATTCTGTTTCAGCTTGTGGTTAATTAACTTTTCAGGTTCGTCTATGCCTAGACCGCCAAGATTATGTTCGTGCACAAATTCTCTCAAGGAAGATTAGTCCAAGAGTATTTGATGCTGATACTTCCAAAGAGAAGAAGAAACCCAAGGAAGGTGATAATGTTGTTGAAGAGGCCCCTGCTGATATACCGTCACTCTTGGCATTAAAGAGAATCTACTATGAATTAATGATACGGTATCTTATTTTTCTGTGCGTGTGTATGCATTTTGCTTTATTTTTAGAGTCTTCCTTTACCATTATGTGGATGATTTATTTTATTGGCAAGTCTTTAACGTATGAAAAATGATGAAGATGGTGTGATAACTTATTCAACTGAGAGTTCCTTGATAATAGCTTTCTATCTTTTTTTTATCCATGAAAAATGATGTCCCTCTGTGCTTCTTCTTATTACCCTCTCGACTCAGAAAATTGATTTCAAGCACTAACGGATATTGCAGATGCATTGCTCTCATACCTTCACAATTATTTTTTGGTATGCTGGGACTGTGTTTTACTTGTTCCAGGGTTCATGTGTAGTCTGTCTTTTGGGAATGTGATTTGGTCTTGGGCTTGGACCTTGGAGTTATTTACTGACTTAAATGTAAATGGGTTAGGTGCTTTGAAGATGTGTTGGTTGTTGAATCCTGATGGTAAGATATAGAGCAAATTTATGACCTTTTATAGGTGAAGATGCATATATTTATGAAAGTGCATAAAAAAACACCACACCCAAATCACTGCCTTTTGATTAGTTCCCTAATATTGAACATTGGAATGCAGATTGACATGTATTCTTTTGACTCGACTAATTTCCATATGCTCATGCATATCAGTGGCCCCTGTGTTTCATATCTTGGGAAGTTGCCTTGTTTTCTAATTTATGTTTGAGCTGGAAGAATGGTGTCAGCAAATATTAGTTTCCAAGGTTGTAAATCTAAAAACAAGAAATGTCCAATAGATTCTCGGTGTTATTACATGTGGCTCTTAGATTGCATTTGTGGATTTCTATGATTTATGAATATGGTGTTCAGGTTTTCTGTCCACGTGTCATGATTTGACATGTTTTTCTTATAGATTCTCGGTGTTCAGTGTCATGATTGGAAATAGAGATATATTTTACGCTCTATTTCCACCCTCTCTGTAGGTATTATTCTCATAACAATGATTACCTTGAAATTTGCCGTTGCTA
Organism: Manihot esculenta; assembly: GCF_001659605.2. Lineage (NCBI taxonomy): Eukaryota > Viridiplantae > Streptophyta > Magnoliopsida > Malpighiales > Euphorbiaceae > Manihot > Manihot esculenta. The sequence continues at coordinate 16,757,353 of NC_035173.2, forward strand.
CAAGGCCATATACGAAATCCCTTCAGTAAAGGAAGACCCAGCTCAGTGGATTCCGGTAAATGTTTATGTTTAATGCATTTTATACTATCAAGATTGTGCAGATTGTTCTACAGTTCTTTGATATTTTCGGTAACATGTAGGTCCTGAGAAAAATCTGTTGGTATTTGGTACTGTCACCACATGATCCAATGCAATCAAGCCTTTTGAATTCTACCTTGGAGGATAAACACCTTTCTGAAATTCCAAAATTTAAGTACGTGCTGCTTTAATGATTTACTGATTCACTTTGATAATCTATTTATAATTTACTGTTTCTAACATGTGCCTCTGTTTGGCGATCTGCCATAGGGTGCTCTTGAAACAATTGGTCACAATGGAGGTCATCCAATGGACATCTCTTTGGAATACATACAATGAAGAGTTTGACACTGAGAAGAACTTGCTTGGAGGCTCTTTGGGTGACAAAGCAGCAGAAGATTTGAAGCAAAGGATAATTGAACATGTAATTTCTTGCTTCCACACGAAAAATTTCCTACATACTAACACATGTTTTTATTTTCTTAAAAAATTGTTTCCTCCTGATATTTAATTTAGTTTGGGTTTCATTTGTAACATTTATAACATAGTTCTTGCATTTCAGAATATCCTTGTTGTTTCTAAGTACTACTCAAGGATTACCGTGAAGAGACTTGCAGAATTGTTGTGTCTCAGCATCCAGGTTCGATTATGCTATTCTTTGTACTTTCACATTTCTTTGGTAGCCCAGCATCTTGTTTACCCCTCTTTGTGGATTTATGTGCAATCTTCATGTGTGCATATTTGCTTATGCTACTCTTTGTCAAGTAGGTGCTTCTGTATAATAATATATGACCTTCAATATCAATAATTCTAATCAGAGATTTTAATTTGTTAAAGGCTTACTTTTTATCCCGTCCAAGTCCTATTTTCCTTCAAATTTGAATTCAGACTCTGATTTCTCCTTACTAAATGGAATAACTGGTAAATATGGCATAAGGCCTTGGCATTCAATGAATTTAAAGGAATCTTGGAGGCATTTTCCTAGAAATTTTGTCTGAATCCTCTAGATGTAAGCCTACAACTGACAGGGCATAAGCCTTACTTTCTGATTGGCAAACCTGAGCAATCTTCTAGTCTATTCATGTTCTTGATCTGGTCTGAAACCTTCTTTTTCTTTCAATTTGTATTTGTGGTCCATGGAACTACTGATATAATGTCTACCCATTTAAGCTTTTGCATAATTACTGTTTCGTACGACTTCGGATCAAATGTATTGCTAAATGTGTTGTGACTTCAAGATCAAATGTATTACTAAATGTACTGCTGTTCCTCGAGCAAATGTATTGCTAAATGTATTGTTGTCTTGTAACTTCAAGATAAAACATACTGTTGTGAATTTAAGCTTTTGCATAATTACCGTTTGCGATGATCTATTCCTTTTCATTGCTTGAGATATTTTGGTTTTGCTAGGTGATTTTACTTGCGTAATTTGCTAAATATATATCAAGGGGCTAAGCTATGTACTTCATACCATATTAAAATTAAATCTCCACTTAAGTCAATTTAATATCAAAAAAGAATGGAGATACTAGAGCACTTTGAAACCTGATGCTTCCAATTTCTTGTAACCCTTTTTTTGGGCAATAAAGGCCTCCTTCAGATTTCCAAGGACAAAGAAACTCCTTAAATATAAAAGAAACCTTTAATAAAAGTATTGCCCTATTTTGCAAGTATGGAATGGAGATCTGGACAGATCTTGAGGTCTTGATGTGAATCGAATGATCCCTTGGCATTAATGAACTTTGGTATTCTTCCTCTAAAAAGAGAGTTTGATATCAGTCTTAGTTCTCTGTTGAGTTTTAGAATAATTACATATTATGTATTGAAAAGTGTTATTGATTATATAAGAAAGTTCAGTAAGAAGTGCTCAGTTTCATTGAAAGAGTAGGAAAAGCTATAAATTGCATTATTGCATTATTGCATTAACTGAAGGTGAAATAAATAATATGCCCTATTTAACCACTGCCCTAAAAAAGGAGGAATGTGTTATAGGTTATAGGAATTAAATATGTTAATATATGATGTAATTAATATAGGATGTAAATATTGATAGATAGGTTAGTTGCATAATCTTAGGAATTGCATGATCATAGGTTTTTAGATACGGTTTTTCATGTATAAATATGTTGTAATCTCTATTGTAATAGATAACAAATATTACCTTTCTACATAATGGAAGAAAGAAGAAAAGGAAAAAAATTGCAAATACTAAAACCTTTTTAATTTTCCTTATCAAGTGATCCTCAAATTGTGAATGGCTGAAAATAATTAGGTTACTTATGGACTTACCTCCTTTGAAAAAGATAATTTGATTTTTCAAAACTTTCAATCAATAAATTCTTCATGGAAAACAAATTGGTGTTACTTATAACTCTCAATTTCTTCATAGGACCCTTTCCTGAAGGCCCATGTGTAATTGAAATTACGTACCAGATAGTAAGCCCTTGTTTGGAATGGTTAATTTTGAGGGAAGTCAAAAGAAATGAAGTTTTTTTTTTCTTTCTAAATTTTGTGTTTGGCACAACTAATAGTGTAAGAATTTAATTCTCTTGAATTCTTGTGAGAATTGATTTTGAATTAAAAGTAAATTTTATTAAAATTGTTAGAATTTTGCAAGAAATGATTTTACTTGAGGCTATTTACATCAAAATTATTTAATTAGTGCTTGAGTATTCTCTTTTTTTTTTCCTTTTCCTTTTATCCTTTGTTTTTTGTTTGTTTTAATTTTAAATTTATTTCTTATTTTTTAATTGATTACTGTTCTTTAAAAAATTAATTTAATTTAACATTGACTATTAATATTTAATGCATTTATAATTAATATTAAGAAATTTATTATTTTATTTTGTTAACTTGAAAAAAAATCTTAATTTATAATTTTTAATGTTAAAAAATTATGTAAAATTCAGATTTTTAAATATTATAAAAATATTAATAATGATTTTTTTCTTATGTATAAGAATAAATATTTATGTTTCATTTAAAAAAAATAAAAATTGATGAATAAATTAGATCAATTTGAATTTACTATTAATTTGTTTTATATAAAAGAGTTCAATTGAATTCTATTATATTTAAATTGATTCCAAACAAATAATTTCTTTTATGAACAGAAATGAATTGAATTCTATTAATAGAATATAATTCTTTTCTTGTAAGAAATGTATACCAAACAAAGGCTAAATGTCTTTATAGATAGACACAGTTTTTAAACAGTATAACTGAGAAGTTTTACTAGTGTCTCCTGAAAAGTCTCTTTTGTGGTAGCCATGTCTAGTTCTACCATTATCAACAAATTTATTTGCTTTTGTGAATGGGCTTGACCAGAGAAGGGTAGGGGCAGAAAGGGTCGTTGCCTTCTGCTGGATCATGTACTGAGTACTTGAAATACAACTCTTAAAGTTGAGTAGCTCTTAATAGATCTCTGAGTTGATAGGTTTGATTGAAAATAGGCATTTCAGTAAACATGTACATTATTGGCCAAGTATGCTTTCTTCTTTTTTTATTCATATATGTTTCTTTACACCTGAATCAAGAACTTATTCATCTGTAAATAAATTTGGTGTCCATTCATATAGGAAACTGAGAAACACCTTTCAGATATGGTTGTGTCCAAAGCATTGGTGGCAAAGATTGACAGGCCAATGGGGATAATCTGTTTCCAAGTAGCAAAAGATAGCAATGACATTCTTAACTCATGGTCAATGAACCTGGAGAAGCTGCTTGATCTTGTTGAGAAGAGTTGCCACCAAATACACAAAGAAACCATGGTACACAAAGCTGCTCTCAAAGTTTGAAAGGTTGAGTTTTTGCAATCTGTGTGCTGGTAAATCTCTCTCTATCCATGCTGTTCAATTCCAAAGAGAAATGATTGTGAAAAGTAGTGGCAATTTCTTCGCTGCTTTTACAGGTTGGCCCAGTTGGAGCTTTTGCCTTGTGGACAAGTGAAAAAAAATTTCCATTAAAATGTTTGTTGGCTAGGTTGATGAGAGGCATGCATTTGCCCACAAATTGTTTCTATTAGTGACGGAGATAGTGAACTCAGCATACGCTTCCTAGGACTGGAAAGTAAGATTGTTGTATACTTCTGGCACATATCGTACCACTGACTAATTGCAGGAACCAAATGGCTTTGTTTTATAGCAGTGGAAAGAAATTCTTGAGGAATTTTTTTAAGCTTTCCTTTCTGTTATGTGGTACTTTTGATCACTTATGCTGAAGCAACTGGGCGACCATTTTATGTTTATTGCTGATTGTTCGGTACGGCTGACTTTGCTGTTGTTATTTGATGGACATTAGTAGGCGTGTCCTCAAGCTACGTATTTACTAGTTCACAAAACTCTTGCTGTAGGTTGTATGAAAGAGGTTTTATTTTTATTTTTATATATATTTTTTCCAAGTGATGTAAGGTAAGATATCAAAAATTGATTGAAAAAGTAAGTGTTTGGAGGCTTTTGAAACCTTTAAAAATTTAATTTTCTTTAAAAATCTTGGCTTCTAAACAGGTCTATCACTTGAAAACTTGCAACAATTTCTTCCCAAAAGTGGTCTCTAAGGTTTAAAACTTTGCTGATTTTTGGTTTCATTCAGCATGACAATTATTATTATTTAAATAAATTTCTTTATTAAAATCTCTTGAGTTGCTATTTAAAAAAGCCATTTACTATTAGATTATTTCATTTGAATTGAGAATTATAATATGAAAATTGAACTTGAGCTACTGAAACGCTATCTGAGCTCAACCAAGATCGATTTGTGAAATTCAATTACTCGCTTGAAAGCCTATTGTAACGGTATGATTTTTACTCCGTGATGCTCTTATGATAAGTGGGTGTTAATTTACGCCTCATACCAATTAGAAGTGTGACAGTTTTGCCCCTATATGAAACAGATAGAGTTTTGCGTACTTCAAAATATTAGCAAACAGTTATACAAGACTTTAAATTTATGGTCTAAATAGACTATTCAATTCTGAAAATAAGCTAAATATGGCTTTTAAATTTTTTTAAAATAAAACAAATATATTCAAATGGAACATATTTGCCTTTCAAAATTTTAAATAGAACAAATAAGTTATTTAACTTTTAAATAAAACAGATTAGATTATAATTTGTTTTAGTTCAAATCCAGCATAGTTATGCATGAGAATTCTAGTATATGAGTTTTTCGTTATCTATCTGTTAGAGTGTAAACATAATTTGTCATAGTTATGCATGAGAATTCTAGTATATGAGTTTTTCGTTATCTATCTGTTAGAGTGTAAACATAATTTGTACATAATTATAGCAGATTACATAATCATAGGTTAATTGATTAATAGAAAATTATTAGAAGTTGTCTTAACAAAACCTTGTAATCTATATATATATAGACCCACTTACTTCAATGAAAAAATATACTGAAATTACTTAATTATTCATTATCTTATTACATGGTATCAGAGCTATTCTCGTAAAGATTTAATTTTTTCTCTCTCGTTGAGTTTTAAATTTTTGAAAATTTAGGGCTCCTATTCTTTTGTGTTACCCATCTAGAGTAATATTTATTTCTCACCGTCTACCTAGGGAAGACGCTGAAGTTGCCTTGTAGCCCCCTTATCAGATCTGTGGTTCGTTTGCCGTTTGAGTGTTGGGTGAAGGTTTTTTTTTTTTTTTTTTTATACTGTTCACTGGGTTAGGTTTTGTTCTCTTCCTTTAATTCGTTTAAAGGTAAAAGAGAGTATAGAGTTTTGGTTGAAATGATTTTTGATAGTAAGATCTATATTATTAAAATTATCCCAACGTTTTCAGTAGCGGCTGAGACAGATAAAACATGTCTTATTTCCTCTTTATATAAATAGGTCATTGATTCTGGTACCACGGATCACATGACAGATAATCCTCATATTTTTACTAGCTTTCGATTTCATAAAACACTTTCTCCTGTTATTATAGTTGATGGGTCAATCTATAATGTTGAGAGTTCTGAAACTGTTAAACCAGTACTTTTATTACACTAAATTTACCTAATCTTGTCTTTAATTTAATCTTTGTGAGTAAACTTATCAAACAACTAAATTATTGTGTTTCTTTTTTTCTTGATCATTGTCTCATTTAGGATCTTGTGACGAACCATATTATTAGTAAAGGATATGTATTTGGGAGTCTCTACATTTTGGATGCATGGGTACCTCAGTCTGTTACTTGCTCCAATGTCGTGTTTCCGTTTCAAGCACATTGTCGGTTGGGACACCTTTCTTTACTGGCTTTGAAGAAATTATGCCCTCAATTTCATGGGGTATCTTTACTGGAATGTGAGTCATGTCATTTTGCAAAATATCATCAGAACTCTTTAAGTCCTAGAGTCAATAAACAAGCTGAGTCTGCTTTTGAATTAGTTCATTCAGATGTTTGGGGCCCATGTCCGGTTGAATCTAAGACTGTATTCAAATATTTTATCACTTTTGTGGATGATTACTCTAGAATGAGTTGGATTTATTTTATGAAACATTGTTTAGAAGTATTTTCTCATTTTTCTACATTTTGTGCTGAAATCAAAACTCAATTTAATGTTTTTGTGAAAATTTTGCGGACTGACAATGCTAAAGAATATCTTTCTAATAGGCTACTGTGAGGAATCCAAAACTGATAGAAGTTCAACTACAGACTACTATGTATTTATTGTAGGAAACCTAGTGTCTTGAAAAAATAAGAAGCAAAATGTGGTATTCAGATTCAGTGTTGAGTGGCCATGGCTCAATCCACTTGTGAGATTATGTGGATAAGTCATTTGCTAAATAAAGTTGGTATGGATACTGCGTCACCCGCGAAACTTTGGTGTGATAATCAGATTGCTCTTCACATTACTTCCAATCCAGTATATCATGAACGAATTAAGCACATTGAAATTGATTATCATTTCATTCGTGAGAAGATTCAAGAAAAATTAATTTTCACCAGTTATGTGAAGAGAGCATAGCAACTGGGTGATATACTCACCAAAACTTTAAATGGATAGAATATCTTTCAAATAAATTGGACATGATAAATATTTATGATCTAACTTGAAGAAGAGAGTTAGAGTGTGAATATAATATGTAAATAATTATAGGAGATTACGTAATTATAGGCTAATTGATTGATAAATGATTATTAGGGGTTGTTTTGATTGATAGAGTATTATTAGGGATTGTTTTAATAAGATCTGTATATATACCCACTTACTTCAATGAAAAAATATATTGAAATTATCTAATTATTTTTTATCTTATTACACTATCTAATATATTAAATTTGTAACAGTATAATGAATATTTAGTGCCCTATATTAAATTAATAATTTATTTTTTATTGAGTGGTTTAGAAAGTTTATCCAAGGATTTATTGTTCTTCCACTTGTTTTAAATGGCATTCTCTATGGTCCCTAAATCTTCATCTCGGATTAAACTATTCATGTGGGGTATATTGCCAACTAAAGATCTGTTGTTGAAGAGAAAAGTGCAAGCGGTTCCATATTGTGTGGTATGTGGCGCTGTAGTGAAAAATATTTGATACACATCTTCACTCAGACTCCAATTGCAAAATTCTGCTCCTTTGGGTTTAATGGAATGATTTAGTACTTTATTGGAGTCTCAAGATGAAGCATTTGTACAGCTTTTTGCTATATTAGCATGGAAAATGTGGGAGCATGTACTGATCGACCTCTGAATATTATATCTTCTAGTGTTGGGTTTTGGTTGGAACTGGATCAGGATGTTGCTACTGTCAAGAATTCCAACTCCTCGGTGTATATTTAAGCTGAATACAGATGCAAGTACATCAGAGGGTGGTGGAGTTTCCTGTGGGTGTGCTGTAAGTGACCGTCATGGTGATATTATATTGGCAGCACGGAAACACGTTTCTTCCACGTGGGAACCAGTCCTTGCAGAGGTTCAAGCAATAAAATTTCAAATTTCTTTAGCTGTGCAATATGGATTTTGGCCCCTTTGCTTTAGGAGTCAAAATGCTTTTTTCCAATTAAAAGAAAAAGGACAAAAAAAAAATGGTATTGGTCAAAGCTTGGTGGGCTATCTCATAGCACAATTGTTCTTCTAATTTTCCAAAATTATTGTTATGTCACTTTACATGGTCAAACTCAAAAGGATGTGTAGACATTGAAAGTAGCAAATTGATGAAAATAAAGTTAATGTCAATCTGCCATCTTCCTCACAAGTTGGTACACAAGTTGTACCAGTTGATCTCTTGGAAGCAAAAGATAAGTACTTTCTTAATTTATTAATTAAAGAATATTAAAACTTAATTTAAAAATAAATTTGAATGTTCCAAGTCTAATGATATTAGAATAATAAAATAACTTTTTTATTTTTTTTTCTAAGATATTTTTCTAAAAGCCCTTGGATCTCAATGTCAAGCAGGCACCATATCATGGAGAAGGACTACAATGACTGCTACCTGACCATGATGGCCCGGAAGTATCTGCACCACCACTCTGATTGGTGGCCCTCCTCAAGTACCCCAGAGATGGAGGTGGAAAAAAATGAGGAAGGGAAGAAGATAGCAAAAATGTAGAAGAAGTAGAACCAACAAAAGTAGAAGATTGAGAATGAAGAGATGCTGTTGAAGATGGCAAAACCATTTTATCATATAGATTCATGGCTGGTCTTTGATAGCTACCAATTCCCAAAACCAGTTGAGAATGGTTCACTGACTCCCCTGAACCAGCAACTTGAGAGTTAACCATTGGTACTTGAGTAGATGTAGGAACGGACAAAAGGGTATTTGGAGAATCAGAATTCATCAAGTGGGCATTGGGGGTGGATGGTCGGAGCTTGACGTTTTCTGGGAAGTTTAATTTAGCCTTGCTGCCTCTGAATCTGAGTGCAGCTTCATCATAGGCTCTTGCTGCAGCCTCAGCAGTGTCAAAAGTCCCTAGCCAAACTCTCGAAGCCTTGAATGGATCTCTTATTTCAGCTGCCCATTTTCCCCATGGCCTTTGCCTCACTCCTCTGTATTTTCTCATCGGCTCCTCTTGGAAGGTGTTGTTGTGCTCATATATGGCAGTGAACATGGGTTCTGCAGGTGGGATTATGGTGGTGGCAGCTGCAGCAATTTTTGAATCCTTTGTGACTGTTAAAAATGGCAATTATAACAAAGAATTAGAGCCATTAAATTAATTGGCTTTTAGGTGCATAGGATTGGCAAAAATATATGCATTAAATTATTTAATTAAGCATTTAAAATTTAAGTGAAACATTTTCCATATAACCGAAGCAAACGAATTTTGAAAATCAATAATATATATAAAAAAAATATTTATGACTAGTTATCTTTTATGGCAATTACACTTCTGTTAACCTCAAATTAAACTTCTTGCATAATAATTAAAAAGCCAATTAAATTATTTAAATTATAATAAAGTACTCTTTAATTTCACTGAATCACTTTTGTTTTATCTCAATAATTCTTTCAAGAAAATTATAGAAAAAATAAATAACTAAAATAAAAAATAGTACTATAAAATATGTTTATTAAATTATAGTATATATTAGAGACAAATGGTAAAATTTAAAAAAAAGATAATGCTTTTTTATTTTTTTTTTCAAAATTATAAAATATTTCGAGAAGATAATTTTTAAAAAATTATGAATAAAAGTAGATGCGGAGAATAGCCAACGCATTATAATTCAACCCGTTAATGATATCACCCTTGAATTCAGTTTGGGACATCAACGGATGGTTAACCATTTCTGAATCAATCTCAAATTTGATTAATATAAATTATTTCAATCCATTTCAAATCTAATTATTATAATCCAAATACAATTTTATTTTATTTAATCCTATATATTTTAATTAATAATTTATATAAAAAATAATTTTTGTTAAAAAATTTAATATTTTTAAATAACGTTTAAATTTTAAGTTTTAAATAAAAATATATAAAATTTTTTATAAATATTATTATAATATATATATTTTATATTAAATTAATTATTTAAACGGTTCAAATAAATTTATAAATAAAATCTAAATTCAATTTAAATCCACAGCCATTAATTTTCAAATTTAAACTTATTTTAAATTTAATTATAACTATTAAATTTATTTTATTAAAATTTAATCGAATTAAATATTTAAAAATATCCTAATCATAGATTTAAGTATTTCCCTCTTAATTATTACCTATTTGATATACAGTTCTAGATGCATGTTAGAAAAAAAAAAAAAAAAAAGAAATAATAGAAATGCCAAGTAGAGAATTTTATTGATGATACCTCTTCCATGTGAAAATTCATCATCAACAAGTGGTCTAGAAAGCTTTGTAAAATCTTGACAACCATTGTCAGCTTCTCTTGGTCTCTTTGCTCCTCCGCCAGCACTCGAAGAACTTGAACAATTAGCTCCTTCATTACATAAAGAATACTCAGAAGAACTAGGCTTAGGAATCTTTCCAGTAACCACATGGATCAAAGCAGAAACCATAGCGGACATCTCTCTCTCCCTACACAACTCAGAAGCCATTGGATAGTCACCATTATAAAACTCCCATTCTTGTTCATCTCTCTTCTCTCTAACTTCCTCTCGTGGATTCGCCACCTTCACAAGGCTCTTACAAATGTGTTAGCTAGTTATTGCACTAAAAGAAAGCAAAGTTTAAACTTTTAAGAACCCATCAAGAATTATCGGAAGGAAGTGGTATATATTTGCAGTAAACGCCGCCTTGTTGGGAAGAAGAAAGGCGGTGGGAGGTTGGAGGTTGGAGTACCTTCGAGTTGAAGCAATTTGATGGTGTAAAGACAACAAAAAAGAAGATTCCAATGGAAAAAAGCAATTTAATGGCTGAGGTAATAATAAAAATACAAGTCAATGATGAAGAGAGGAGGAGAGGGGAGGAAGCAGCAAGGTGGCTTCTTCTTCCCTTCTTCATTCATTGAGTTTTGAGAAACCCGACAATGATAAACCGACCCAGTCACAATCCTCCTTTGCTTCTTGGCCCAACTTCTTTTATAATATATATAAAACACATACGTAATTAAATAATTTTAATTTTTTAGTCGAAAATAAAATATGAGAAAAATTAAAATTATTAAAAATTATTTTGTTTTTGAAGTGAGTTATAGAATTAATAGTTTATTTTCAAAATTTAAAGTGTAATCCATATATTTTGATTCTCTCAAATTATTTAATTCTTTTTAAATTTAATGAATTTAAAATGTAAAGATCAACTCATTGATATTTCAAAAATTGCAAGATGTGTTATTTTTAGTACAATTCACTAGTAAAAAATTAGTTTAATAAAAATTAGCTTATTAGAAATGAGATTTTCAGTTTAATTTTATTTTATTGTAATATATAATTAGATATATAAATTTATTATTATATAATATAGACTATGAGAAAAAATGAACAATATAAAAATATTTAGAAATAAATAGATAGTGAGTTAATTTTGATATATCTTATGATAACAAGTAATTTAATCAAAATAAAATTATTAATTTGGAAATGCAAAAAATAAAAAATCTATTTTTTTTTTATAGATTTGAAGTAATTGTCTAATTAAATTATATATATATATATATATATATATATATTTAATCACAATTTACAAGGTTCAAGTACATTATCAATGGAATAAGATGGAAAATCCATTAATTTGATAAAAAAAAACTCAAATTAAATTAGTCCAAAGAATAATAGAGTTATTTCAAAAGAACAAAAAAAAAAAGGAGAAGCTTAGTTATTTTGTATACGGATGTACTTAATAATTCTCTCACCACAAGCAACCTTGTTTATGATTATTATTTTATAATAAAAAATTACTAGAAGCTTACAGGGAAAGGTACACGGTCAACACGGGAAGAGTCAATAATAAGCGGTTACGGAGTACAGAAGGACATTTACGGATACGGATTTTTCTCTTTAAAATTTATAATTGAATTATATTAAAATTATATTTTGCAATATTGTAAATAATAATAATTTAAAAATATTTTTAGTGTTGATATGTAAATAATATTATAAAATATTAATTTAATATAAATTAAAATATAATTTTAAAATAAAAATAAGTGAATTTATAAATTTTTTATATATATATATTTTTTAAAAATATTAAATAATAGTTATTAATAAAACTAATTATTATTTAAAAATTAGCTCCATTCAATTAAATATTTATTTAAAAAATTAAGTATATATAAGATTTGAAAAATTAATATTACGTAGGACTTGAAAAATTAATATATATTATATGAAAGTTAAATATTAGTATTAATCATTTGAATAAAATAAAATAAATTCTTTAGTAAAACAAAATAATAAATTGTAATTACAAAATAATATTATTATTTTGCACAGTCCTATAATATTAATGCAACAGTGTGACAGATATTAAGGCAATTAGTAAAGTTATGCAACTCTATGTTGCAAGTAAAAAAAGCTATTTTCGATTAACATTTTTACTTTGATCCTTTTATTTTTTATTAGTACTACCCAACGTGTTCTTCACGTTTTATTAATCCTTTTATAATATAATATAAAATTATATTATAATAATATTTTAATGTTTATATTTTTGTTATAAAAATTATAATATTTATTTTAGAAAAAATTATTTTTTAGTCCCCGAGATTTAACATAATTAACACTTCTGTTCCTCTATTTTGGCGACTCAACACTTAAGTGCCTCACTTTCTTTTCTGTCCAAATTCGTAGTCTTTCCGTTCAAAATAGCCATTTGGGACACGTGAATTGATAAAATTGACCCTCATTAAAAGTCTCGCTATTTCAAAATCACGAAATTCAAACTCAATACCTCTTCACTGTAGATTTTTCTTCTTCTTCTTCTTCTTCTTCTTCTTCTTCTTCACCATAACTCCTACCCTTTCTGCAACTTCTTCTTCTTCTTCTTCACTATAACTCCTACCCTTTCTGCAACTCTCAAATAATGTTTCAGGGAGAAGAAAGATGGAAAAGAGAAAAAAAAAAAAAGAAAAATCAACAATGTCAAAAGGAAATAGAGAAAATATGAGGGAAAACAAAGATGAAAAAGAGAAAAAAAAAAAGAAAAATCAACAATGTCAACAAGAAATAGAGAAAAATATAAGGGAGAAAAAGATGAAAAAGAGAAAAAAAAAAAGAAAAATCAACAATTTCAAAAGGAAATAGAGAAAATATGAGAGAGAAGAAAGATGAAAAAAAGAGAGAGAGAAAAAAAAGAGGAGAGTTAACAATAGATAAAAGGAAATAGAGAAGATACGAAAGAGAAGAAAGATAGGGATTTCACATTGAGAGAATAATATTTTTGGAAAAAATTATCACCTCTCACCTTTAACTCTTTGACCAAACGGCTTAAATGGACGGAAGGACTACGAATTTGGACGGAAGAGAAAGTGAGGGACTTAAGTGTTGAGTCGCTAAAATAGAGAGATATAAATGTTAATTACGTTAAATCTCAGGGACTAAAAAGTAATTTTTCCTTTATTTTATAATAAATATTAAAATTATAATATTATATATTAAAAATTTAAATATATAATTAACTCAATCAATCTCTAATTCACTATTTATCAATTATGATCAGTAATAAACTCATTATTATGGAATCAGATGCAAAATTCAGCCGCTCCCCTTATAAAAGACGTCATGCATCATATTTTGGATTGAAAATCTACTCAACGTGCTAGTACTTTGCATAAAAATACCACTGCTACTTTATATCAAGATAGAAACTTGTTTTATTTCTTCAATCTTACTTGTGATCCCGAAATTATTTTTCTCCAAATTCGTACGTCATCTTCAAGATTGGACAATTTCAGTTGGTTTTGTCAAGTTAATTGGGCTTTATTTCAAGCTCAAGATTTTATTAGTTACTGTTTTGTTGTATTTCTGATTTCTCGGAAGGTAATGATACGCCCGTAATTGTTAAAACTTTAGCTCTCTGTCACTATTTGCTCTTATGACGAAATTTTTATCTTTTAATGGCTGCATTCTTATGGATTGATTGTAAGTGGTTCAAGCTTCAGTCTCCACATTTAGACATTTCTGAATTGGGTTTGATTTTGAATAATTGTAAATATTTGTTACACTCTATGAATTGATATTTCTGTTAGATGGATTCGTCATCATGCTTACTCTAGTTGCTCATAATTTGACTAGAAAATTTATTATATATGATCGTCTTTCTATTTGGGATGATATATCTCTTTATTTGGTGAAATTTTATTAATACAAGCAGTAATTTTGCTTTAAAAAAATATAAATTAAAATAAAAAATATTTTAAATATAATATAAAATTATATTATAAAAAATCTTCAATATTTATGTTTTATTATAAAATCATAATATGTATTTTATAATTTAATTTTACAATAAAATATTAAAATTATAATATTATAATATTATATATAAAAATTTTAATTATATAATTAATTCAATTAACTTTTAATTTATTATTTGTACATATATAAATCTATTTATAACGATGAAATTCATAAAAATATAAATTAAAATAGGGAAAATAATCATATTTTCACTACAATTTTTTAAAAAAATTTAACTAATAAGAATATAATATTATAATTAATTTATGAGATATATATATATATATATAAATATTTTTCTTAATGGTGATGATATATAACCCTTTTCTTGTTTCTTTAAATTTTTTCGATGGTGAGACTACTTTTTCGAATCCATTTTGTTTGAAAGTATTATGGCACAAGCCTCAAACCTATGGTACAAGCCTCAAACCTACACGCACAAGTAGATAAGGAATCCAAAGATTTGAAAAACCCACCTCCTATGGCACCCCAAACTTAGAGAATCTGAAACACCAATGATCGAAGGATTTAGATGAGAATCTGACAAACGCCACAACGAATAGTTGATAAGTTAGCCAAGATTCATGGTGCAATTGATGAAAGCAAATCCTCACTCTCACTCAAAGCAATACACGCCAAAGGCATAAAAAGCATTCTGAAATTTTGATTAAAAGCTGCCTCTTACAATTATTTCTTATCCTTATATAGTAAGGAGAAAAACAAATAAAACCCTAAGACACTCTTCTTGGGCCTGACTTAAACACATAAAGCCCAAGCCCAATCACACACTAAAATAACACATAAGTATTAAAACATAAGTCCAAAACATGGCTCAACACTCTAAAATTTAAAAGATAAAATATGGCCAGAATACAAGCCCAAACAAAGCTAAAATAAAATAAGTGTTCAAATAATAAAACATAGCAAGCCCATCATAACAAAGCTGAATCTTCACAAAAACCTTACTTGATCTTCACTTTAGGCTTCCCTTTGTGTAGTTTTAGCTCATAGGTTTGATTAGGCTCCCTAAGCCTATGATTGCAAGTGTTGCACTAAATCTGTCCCATATGAGTTGAAGCACTCCCCAAATATATATGGATCATATGAATATAATTTTGAACTCCTTTTAGCTCCATTTAAATGACATAAGTTTGCTCCACACCATTGTTAGAAATTTACCCTATTGGATCCGTATCATTATCTCTTTCTTTAGAAAAGATTCGTCCTCGAATCTTGCTAATATTTATGTCAAAAAAGGAAGCTTTAGGAACCCATGTATCTTTAAAGACCTCCTTTTGAATATGTGGAAATATGATAAAACTTTCGTCATGGATGTTTTCATCAATAACCTGCACATCAAGAACAAATGAACTAGGCATAAAAATATTAGTCATAGAAAGATCCTGTGGATGTGACCCATTCTCCTCTACAACTTCCAAAACAGACTCATTCGCCTCCTCCACCTCATCAATCATGTGCTCCCCATGTCCCTCATCATTCACAACCTCTTCTATAAGTTCATTGATGGAATTCTCAACAACAACTACATTAGATTCATGCATTACAACTTCCTCTTCAATTTCAATCTCTATGGAAGTTGAGATTGGAACTTTAGCCTCTTCTTTCTCATTTTCTTTCTCCACCTTCCCTCCTTGAACTAGCCTTGATTCTTTTCCAGCCTCTTTACCCTCAAACTCACTCTTTTCTCTCATCTTTTCTGCAGAATTCAAGCTCTCACTCCCCTTTGTGGCCAAGGCCAAAGCCTCCCTCTCCCTCTCCAGCATCTTTATTTGATCAACATATACCTCTTGAGGTGATAAAGGAGCGAGTATAACCTTCTGTCCTTCATGAGTGAAGGAGTACTTGTTATTGAACCCATCATGTTGCACCTTTCTATCATGTTGCCACGGTCTATCCAACAACATATGGCTTGCCTGCATAGGTACCACATCACATAAGATCTCATCCTTGTACCTACCAATAGAAAATGGTATAACCGCCTGGCGTGTAACCCTAACATCTCCACAATCATTCAACCATTGCAATCTATATGGCTTAGGGTGTTCAATAGAAGCCAAGCCCAATTTCTCCACCATATACACACTAGCCACATTTGTGCAACTACCTCCATCAATAATGTAACGACCCGAAAATCAGACCGCTACCGGCGCTAGGGTCCGGGTCGGCTTAAGGCCGCCAAGACCCGTAGCAAGCCTGACATACATCCTGGAAACCTGTTTAATCCCATACATGATCAACAATATACATAAAAATTTAAAACTTTTCCTTCCATCATCCAACTCAACCTGAACATACACTGCACATGGTCATAATCATAATCACGATCCCTCTGTGGGATCTCATCAATGCCCCAAAGGGCGATACAACATGAGATGAGTTGGCTTTTATGAACATTATAAAACATTTTTGATCATGTAATAAAAGGGATACCTCATACACAATGTCAAACACAATATCTATTCCTCAATATCATTACATGACTGAAACTGTACTTTTACATAACATTGATACATTTATCATGTCCACACTATCTATTACATATACCAGACTTCATTACTCTTGTAAACCTCCTGGTCTACCCTGTACCTGCAAACCTGGGGAAAATGGGAGAGGGATGAGCTACTAGAGCCCAGTGAGCAGAATAATAAAAACATTTAAATCATATGGGTCATGGAATGCATCACATCACATCTAATCACATCAAGGATGAACTTGTCACCAATAGCCCTCTACATGGTCCAACTGTGCCAGAACGTAGAATGGGTCCTGGTCTTTCCCTTACATATCATAACATAACAGTGTCCAACTGTGCCAGAACGTAGAATGGGTCCTGGTCTTTCTCTTACATAGTGCCAGCGAACGTAGAATGGGTCCCACTGGTCTTACTTTCCGTACCGTACATATCACATCGTCATATCATAGATCGAGGGCTATGGATCATCCAACATTCATCCACATCAACATAAAAATATGCAATGCAACATATTCGTGAATTCTAATGCAAGCAACCTAATTCATCACATGGCATTCATGATGCGTGAAACATGCTAAATTTCATTCTTTGCTTTAAAACATAATAAGTTATTCCACTCACCTCTGGATAGCTCTGACCAGACACTGGGGCAATAGACTCACTGCTGGGGTCCTCGGTTCCTCGGGTCCGAACCTACACAGGTGGACTCAAATGAGGGACCAAACATACGTGAACATAACTCTAAACTATTCCCCAAAAACCCCTTAAAACATCATGGAATAATCATAGAAAAACATGCAAGAAATGGCTGAACAGGGCACTTTCGGCGGCAGGTTCGGCGGCCGAAAGTCCCTCCAGAGCCGAAAGTCAGGCAGGTTCGGCGGCACCTTCGGCGGCCGAAAGTCCCAGACAGAGACGAAAGTCTCCTTTCGGGGGCAACTTCGGCAGCCGAAAGGCCTGCCTCCCCAGCCATGTTCGGCGGCCGAAAGTTCTTTCGGCTGCCGAACCTGGTTTCTGCCAAAGGGCAGAAACTTGGCTCCCTTATGCATTTGTGCCTCCAAAACTAACCAATCATGCATAAGCCTATTCTACAACATTCCCAAGCATTCACAAGCAAACATACAAGCTCCTAGGGGCATCAAACCATCAAAAACCCCAACTACAACACACAAGCAACTCACATTGCTCAAAACACATATAAAACCCATAAACCTAACTATGAGCTAAACATGCATTCTACTCCATAGATCTAGCATAAAACTTGCTTAAAACATAAAATGAGCTTAAGATCGGCTCTTACCTCTTGTAGATCGAGGGAGAGACGTCCTAAACTCGGAGGTGGGAGGTTTTGAGTTCTTGAACCTCAAAGCTCCAAAACTTTGCTCAAAGCTTGAAAATCTTCAAAACCAAGTAAAAACTCATGAAAATCGAGTAAGATGGGAAGGAAAGAACTCAAGATCGGTGAGGGGCGGCGGAGAGCTCACCTTGGCCGGAAATGGGGAAAAAGCTCGCCCGTTTTCGGCTAAAGGACCCTTTTATAGTGGCTGGCCAGGCCACGTTCGGGGGCCAAACGTGCCTCCGCATGCATGCCATGTTCGGCGGCCGAACTTGAGGTTCGGCGGCCGAACCTGGACTTCCCTCACTTGTGCTTTCGGGGGCCTAAAGGCGCTCCCGAAGGCATGCATGTTCGGCGGCCGAACTTGAGGTTCGGCGGCCGAACCTGAGTTTTCCTTCAAGGTTGTTTTCATGCAAAAACTCATTTCCATTTTACTTAAAACCATGAAATACCTTAAAACATTTTATGAAAACATGATTCTACCCTACTAGAGGCTTCCGACATCCGAGATTCCACCGGACGGTAGGAATTCCGATACCGGAGTCTAGCCGGGTATTACATTCTCCCCTCCTTAAGAACATTCGTCCCCGAATGTTCCTCAACTAACACATAGCATGGCATGAAACATAACATACATACATAACACATAGAGATCTAACCTTAAAAGAGATGAGGGTACTGCTAGAGCATAGACTCCCGTGTCTCCCAAGTGCATTCCTCCAAATTGTGGTGGTTCCACAGGACTTTCACCATCGGGATTTCCTTGTTCCTTAACTTTTTGATCTGGGTGTCTATGATCCGTACTGGTTGTTCAACATAGGTGAGATCCTCTTGGACCTCCACATCAGGCTCACTAAGAACCTTGCTCGGATCTGACACAAACTTCCTCAACATTGAAACATGGAAAACCGAATGGATTCTTTCCATTGAAGCAGGTAAATCCAGCTTGTACGACACATTCCCAATCTTTTGCAAGATTTCGAAGGGTCCGATGTATCGTGGGGCTAGTTTACCTTTCCTCCCGAAGCGAACCACTCCCTTCATTGGAGACACCTTGAGCAATACCAGATCCCCCTCCTGAAACTCTAACTGCCTTCTGCGGATGTCTGCATAACTCTTCTGTCTGCTTGCAGCAGTCTTGATTCTCTCTCTGATTATGGGTACCACCCTGCTGGTGATCTCTACTAGTTCAGGCCCTGCCAAGGCCTTTTCTCCAACTTCCTCCCAGCAAACAGGTGATCTGCACTTCCTCCCATATAAAGCTTCATATGGAGCCATCCCGATGCTAGCATGATGGCTGTTATTGTAGGAAAACTCCACCAAAGGTAGATGCTGCCTCCAAGAACCGCCAAAGTCCAGCACACACATCCTGAGCATATCCTCTATGGTCTGGATGGTCCTTTCTGATTGTCCGTCCGTCTGGAGGTGGAAGGCAGTGCTGAAATCCAACCTAGTACCCATGGCATTCTGCAGACTCCGCCAAAACCTGGAGGTGAACTGGGGCCCTCTATCCGACACTATCGAAACAGGAATCCCATGCAGCCTGACGATCTCATCGACATACACCTGCGCCAACTTGTCCACAGAATAGCCACTCCTGACAGGAATGAAGTGAGCAGATTTGGTAAGTCTATCTACAATCACCCATATGGAGTCCAATCTGTTGGACGTCGCCGGTAACCCCACTACGAAGTCCATAGCTATATTTTCCCATTTCCATTCTGGAATAGGTAGCGGGTTAAGCATTCCAGCCGGCTTCTGATGTTCCAGCTTCACCCTCTGACACACTTCGCAGGCTGACACAAACTGTGCCACTTCTTTCTTCATAGCTGGCCACCAATAAACCTTCTTTAGATCTTGATACATCTTGGTGGCTCCGGGGTGAATGCTGTATCTTGCATTATGAGCCTCTCTCATAATGTCTCCTTTTAGCCCTATGTCATCTGGTACACATAGTCTGCTCCCATAGCGGAGGATCCCCTTACTGTCGAATCTGAACTCACTGTCATTGCCTGACTGAACAGTCTTGGCAATCTTCACTAACTCCGGGTCCTCATGCTGTTTCTGAGCCGCCTGCTCCAGAAACACGGGTGCCACTCGCATCTGGGCCACCAAGGCACCTGTACCAGACAACTCCATCTGTAGACCTTCCTCAATAAGCTTGTAGAACTCCTTCACCACTGGCCTCCTTTCTGCCGATATGTGGGATAAACTGCCGAGTGATTTCCGGCTTAAGGCATCTGCCACAACATTCGCCTTACCCGGATGGTACTGAATCTTGCAATCATAGTCACTTAGCAGCTCCACCCATCTCCTCTGTCTCAAATTCAAATCTCTTTGACTCAGGATGTACTGCAGGCTTTTATGATCTGTGAAGATCTCACATTTAACCCCATAGAGGTAGTGCCTCCACATCTTGAGTGCAAAGATTACTGCTGCCATCTCAAGGTCATGTGTGGGGTAATTCAACTCATGCTTCTTCAGCTGCCTAGAAGCATAAGCGATCACCCTCTCATTCTGCATTAGTACACAACCCAGTCCCACACGGGACGCATCACAAAAGACTGTAAAGTCTTCATCACTAGATGGCAGAGCTAAAACTGGTGCTGAAGTCAACCTCTTCTTAAGCTCTTCAAAACTCTCTTCGCACTGGTCGGTCCACAGAAACTTCTGATTCTTCCTGGTTAGTCTGGTCAGAGGAGTTGCAATCTTTGAGAAGTTCTGAACGAACCTCCTGTAGTAACCTGCCAAACCCAAGAAACTCCTGATCTCCGTCACTGAAGTGGGTCTAGGCCAGTTAGCCACAGTTTCTGTCTTCTTGGGGTCTACCTCTATTCCATTCTCTGACACTACATGCCCCAAGAACGAAATGCTCCTCAGCCAGAACTCACATTTAGAGAACTTGGCATACAAGCCATGTTCCCTCAAGGTCTGCAAAACCAACCTCAGATGATGGGCATGCTCCTCTGCGTCCCTAGAATACACTAAGATATCGTCTATGAAGACAATAACGAAGTGATCTAGGTATTGGCTAAATACTCTGTTCATGAGATCCATGAATGCTGCAGGGGCGTTGGTTAACCCGAACGGCATTACAAGGAACTCAAAATGCCCATATCTGGTCCTGAAAGCTGTCTTTGGCACGTCTTCATCCCTTATCCTTAGCTGATGGTACCTCGATCTTAGATCTATTTTGGAGAAACAACCCGCTCCTGCTAGCTGGTCAAATAGATCATCGATCCTTGGCAGAGGGTACCTATTTTTGGTAGTGACTTTGTTCAACTGCCTGTAGTCGATACAAAGTCTGAGGGACCCATCCTTCTTTCTCACGAACAAGACCGGAGCACCCCATGGTGAGGTACTCTGTCGGATGAAGCCCTTCTCTACCAGCTCTTGCAACTGCTCTTTCAATTCCTTCAACTCGGCTGGGGCCATCCTGTAGGGAGGGATAGAGATCGGTCTAGCTCCAGGCACCAACTCTATTTCGAACTCTATCTCCCTAACAGGTGGTAAACCTGGAAGCTCGTCTGGAAAGACATCCTGAAACTCTCTGACAACTGGCACCGAGGCTGGCTCCCTGACCTGACTGTCTAACACTCTCACATGAGCTAAGTACCCCTGACATCCCTTCCTAAGCAACCTACGAGCCTGAAGAGCTGATATCAGACCTCTAGGTGTACCCCTTTTGTCTCCTCTGAAGACAACCTCTGACCCATCCTGATCTCTGAACCTGACTACCTTGTCCCTGCAGTCCAAGGTAGCACCATGGGTAGATAGCCAATCCATCCCTAGAATGACGTCAAAGTCTGTCAAATCTAGAACCACAAGGTCGGCGGAGAGGCATCTTCCCTCAACAAAAACTGGACTGTACTGGCAGACTGACTCTGCCACTGACGGGTCACACTTGGGTCCACTGACCCATAGGGGACACTCTAACCCAGAGACTATCAGACCCAACCTCTCAACGGCTCTCGGAGCAATAAATGAATGAGATGCACCCGGGTCCATTAATGCATACACATCAGAACACCCAATGACGAGATTACCTGACACCACGGTGTTGGATGTGTTAGCCTCCTGCTGAGTCATGGTGAAGATCCTGGCTGGAGCTGATGGACCTTCACCTCGGGAACCAGAAGAAGAGGCTGCCCCTCTCCCTCTACCTCTGCCACTGCCCTGAGTTGTGGCTGGAGCTGCTGGCTGTGCCACACTACCAGAAGCTGTCTGCTGGGGCTGGCCCATAAAAGGCGCTCTAGGACACTCCCGAGCTATGTGTCCCTCCTGTCCGCATCTGAAACATGCATTAGTCCCAGCTCGACACACTCCCCTGTGCGGTCTTCCACATCTTTGACATTCTGTACCATCTGAGCCTGAGCTCGAGCCACCGCCAAATCCCAGACCGGATTTCAACTTGTTCCAAAACTTATTCTTCTTCGGCTTCTTGGTGGTGTTATCCCACCTCTTCTTACTTGAGCTCTGAGAAGAGAGACCTGGCCCTCCTCTGCCTGGGGCCTTAACCCCTGAAGACTGGGTCACTGACTGCTTCACTGACCCCTCAACTATAGTACTTGCCTCCATCCTTCGAGCCATATCCACCACAGTGTGGAAACTTTCCCTCTCAACTGACTGAATCAACGAGGAGTACCTAGAATGCAGCTTCATAACATACCTCTTGGCTTTCTTCGTATATGTATCTAGAGCTTGCCCTGAAAAAGGCAATAGCTCTAAGAATTTATCCGTGAACTCCTCCACACTCATGTGCTCTGTCTGCCTCAGCTGTTCAAACTCAATCATCTCCAATTCTCTGGAACTGTCTGGAAAAGCCCATCCAGCGAACTCATTCGCAAATTCCTCCCATGTCATACCGTCTAGTCTCGGGTCCACATAACACTTGAACCATTCCCGTGCCTTCTTGCACTTTAAAGTGAACCCTGCCATCTGAATGGCCCTGCTATCACTCGCCCCTAGCTCATCAGTTATTGTCTTTACTACTCTCAGATACTCAAAGGGGTCATCCCCTGACTTGTATTTGGGAGCATCCAGTTTAAGGTAATCTGTCATCTTTACCTTGCTCCCATCGGCTGAGCTAGGTCTGGGAGGTTGAGTAACTGGGGCTGCTGGTTCTGTAGGTGGTGGAGGTGGGGGTGCAGCATTCCCCGAGGTGGGGTTTGCCGGGTTTGGATAGAAGGGTGAGGGTGGATAAGCTGGGTACTGTGTGTAAGGTGGATAGAAAGGTGGATAAGGCATGTAGGTAGGGTAGGGGTTAAAGCTGGAGTAATCCGATGTGCCTCCCATCGGATACCCTGAACCCTGTGGAAAGGGTGGATAATGGGGTGGAAAACCATACCCCGAGGCCTGAACGCCTCCCTGAGACTCCCCTGTCCCTTCTTCCTCCATGCTCACATCCAGGTTCCCATCCCTCCTCTGATCCTCTTCTGTAACCTCCCTCACATCTGAAGAACTTCCTCCTCTATCTGTCCCCCTTCTGCTAGCATCAAAAGACCTTCTAGGGTCCCTTGACACTCTCTCTCTGTTCGCTCTACAAGACATTGCCCTAGGCAATGTAGGAGGACGGGCACTCGTGCCCTCATCCTCAGGTGGCACTCCAGTCAATCTTGCCGATCGACGGGTTCCTCTCATCTTGTTTTCTGAAAAACAGTACACATCATACAAACATTAGTATCATATGGTTCATGTGGGCACACATGAACCCTCATCACATATACATCATTCATATCATAGCATCAATGCACATGTATATAATCATGGCATTTCACATCATTAAACAAGACAGGACTCCACATCCTATCCTAGTGGACATGATCTTCCTATTGTGCTTGACCTTCTAGAACATCTATGAGCCCGACACTCTAGGTCCGATCCTATGAACCTAGGGCTCTGATACCATTCTGTAACGACCCGAAAATCGGACCGCTACCGGCGCTAGGGTCCGGGTCGGCTTAAGGCCGCCAAGACCCGTAGCAAGCCTGACATACATCCTGGAAACCTGTTTAATCCCATACATGATCAACAATATACATAAAAATTTAAAACTTTTCCTTCCATCATCCAACTCAACCTGAACATACACTGCACATGGTCATAATCATAATCACGATCCCTCTGTGGGATCTCATCAATGCCCCAAAGGGCGATACAACATGAGATGAGTTGGCTTTTATGAACATTATAAAACATTTTTGATCATGTAATAAAAGGGATACCTCATACACAATGTCAAACACAATATCTATTCCTCAATATCATTACATGACTGAAACTGTACTTTTACATAACATTGATACATTTATCATGTCCACACTATCTATTACATATACCAGACTTCATTACTCTTGTAAACCTCCTGGTCTACCCTGTACCTGCAAACCTGGGGAAAATGGGAGAGGGATGAGCTACTAGAGCCCAGTGAGCAGAATAATAAAAACATTTAAATCATATGGGTCATGGAATGCATCACATCACAGCTAATCACATCAAGGATGAACTTGTCACCAATAGCCCTCTACATGGTCCAACTGTGCCAGAACGTAGAATGGGTCCTGGTCTTTCCCTTACATATCATAACATAACAGTGTCCAACTGTGCCAGAACGTAGAATGGGTCCTGGTCTTTCTCTTACATAGTGCCAGCGAACGTAGAATGGGTCCCACTGGTCTTACTTTCCGTACCGTACATATCACATTGTCATATCATAGATCGAGGGCTATGGATCATCCAACATTCATCCACATCAACATAAAAATATGCAATGCAACATATTCGTGAATTCTAATGCAAGCAACCTAATTCATCACATGGCATTCATGATGCGTGAAACATGCTAAATTTCATTCTTTGCTTTAAAACATAATAAGTTATTCCACTCACCTCTGGATAGCTCTGACCAGACACTGGGGCAACAGACTCACTGCTGGGGTCCTCGGTTCCTCGGGTCCGAACCTACACAGGTGGACTCAAATGAGGGACCAAACATACGTGAACATAACTCTAAACTATTCCCCAAAAACCCCTTAAAACATCATGGAATAATCATAGAAAAACATGCAAGAAATGGCTGAACAGGGCACTTTCGGCGGCAGGTTCGGCGGCCGAAAGTCCCTCTAGAGCCGAAAGTCAGGCAGGTTCGGCGGCACCTTCGGCGGCCGAAACTCCCAGACAGAGGCGAAACTCATGCATGTTCGGCGGCACCTTCGGCGGCTGAAAGTCCCAGACAGAGACGAAAGTCTCCTTTCGGGGGCAACTTCGGCAGCCGAAAGGCCTGCCTCCCCAGCCATGTTCGGCGGCCGAAAGTTCCTTCGGCTGCCAAACCTGGTTTCTGCCAAAGGGTAGAAACTTGGCTCCCTTATGCATTTGTGCCTGCAAAACTAACCAATCATGCATAAGCCTATTCTACAACATTCCCAAGCATTCACAAGCAAACATACAAGCTCCTAGGGGCATCAAACCATCAAAAACCCCAACTACAACACACAAGCAACTCACATTGCTCAAAACACATATAAAACCCATAAACCTAACTATGAGCTAAACATGCATTCTACTCCATAGATCTAGCATAAAACTTGCTTAAAACATAAAATGAGCTTAAGATCGGCTCTTACCTCTTGTAGATCGAGGGAGAGACGTCCTAAACTCGGAGGTGGGAGGTTTTGAGTTCTTGAACCTCAAAGCTCCAAAACTTTGCTCAAAGCTTGAAAATCTTTAAAACCAAGTAAAAACTCATGAAAATCGAGTAAGATGGGAAGGAAAGAACTCAAGATCGGTGAGGGGCGGCGGAGAGCTCACCTTGGCCGAAAATGGGGAAAAAGCTCGCCCGTTTTCGGCTAAGGGACCCTTTTATAGTGGCTGGCCAGGCCATGTTCGGGGGCCGAACGTGCCTCCGCATGCTTGCCATGTTCGGCGGTCGAACTTGAGGTTCGGCGGCCGAACCTGGACTTCCCTCACTTGTGCTTTCGGGGGCCTAAAGGCGCTCCCGAAGGCATGCATGTTCGGCGGCCGAACTTGAGGTTCGGCGGCCGAACATGAGTTTTCCTTCAAGGTTGTTTTCATGCAAAAACTCATTTCCATTTTACTTAAAACCATGAAATACCTTAAAACATTTTATGAAAACATGATTCTACCCTACTAGAGGCTTCCGACATCCGAGATTCCACCGGACGGTAGGAATTCCGATACCGGAGTCTAGCCGGGTATTACAAATAATGAGAGTACACACTTTTCCATTAACCAAACACCTAGTGTGAAATATGTTTTCCTGTTGTTCTAGGCTTTCTTTCTTAACCTGCATATTCAGAGCACGCCTAGCAACAAGCATCTCACAATGTGCAGCAAGCAACACATTATTAACCAACACATCCGAATCATCACAGTCATTATTGCAAATTAAGAGTTCTTTGAGGTATTCTTGTAGAAGTGGAAGCTTGTGAGACATTCAAACTCTCCATAGTTTTAGTTAACCTCTCAAGAGTCTTATTGAGCCTTTGTAACTCACCACTGACTGACTTTTTAAAGAGCTTATAATCGTTACCCATATTCGATTCACTTCCATCAGTACGATCCACCACATTCTTGTCTTTACTCATCCTACTTTAAATCAACAAAGAACAAAAAGAACTAGCAAATATTGTGTTAAAAAAGAAAGTACTCAAGTGTTTGCACTCTTACCATTCTTTTGCTGATTCTTCAATTGCACTTCAGAAACTAAGGTCAACCAACTAACCACAAGGTGCGTTTAATGAAACAAAGAAGAAAACCTAAAGAAAGAAGGAAGCGCGCAAAAACTAGAAAGAAGACACTGACAATTTGGAAAGTAACACATGAACTAGGTTTTGTGCTACTTGAAAAATATTATCTAGAGTATAGACACAAGCAAACAATACTCCAGCAATGTAAAGGAAGCAAAAGCAAGCTTAAACAAAAAAAAGAAACTTAGAAATAAAATAAAAACGTACCTGGACAAAAAAATTTGCATTTAATTCACTTCAACGCAAATTAAATATGGATCTACTTTAATCTATCCAAAAAGGAAAGTATCAAAACCCCACAAATAGAATCAGAAAAGAAAAATATAAATTTCACTCAGATCAGAAACATGGACGAAAATTCTGGTGTTAAAAGAAGGATTTGACATCAAATCAATTTAGATGCAATTGCCCTAAATGTGCACTTTAGGAAATAGGCAGAATTTCTTTTATCTCCTAATCTGGATTCGACCCAATTCAAAATTCAAAATTCAAATTGATTCCCATAAATTACTGCAATTAATTGAGATAGGTAAGGCAATATAGATGAAAAAGGAAGCATATCACAATTTCGGCCAGATCAAGGTAAATAAGGCAAATGCGATTTTTTTTTTTGGATTTCAAATTTTTTTTTATGATTAATAATCAAGAAAGTGCAGCCATGGACACACAAGCTTTCACTGAAAACAACAAGGAAGAAAATGAAAACTCAAAAACCCTAGATCCTAAGATAAATCAGAATTTACCTCACTTTGGCTCTGATACCAACTGACGCAGAATCCTATGGCACAAGCCTTAAACCCACACGCACAAGTAGATAAGGAATCCAAAGATTTGATAAACCCACTTCCTATGGCACCCCAAAGTTAGAGAAGCTGAAACACCAATGATCGAAGGATTTAGATGAGAATCTGACAAACGCCACAACGAATAGTTGATAAGTTAGCCAAGATTCCTGGTGCAATTGATGAAAGCAAATCCTCACTCTCACTCAAAGCAATACACGCCAAAGGCATGAAAAGAATTCTGAAATTTTGATTAAAAGCTGCCTCTTACAATTATTTTTTATCCGTATATAGTAAGGAGAAAAACAAATAAAACCCTAAGACACTCTTCTTGGGCCTGACTTAAACACATAAGGCCCAAGCCCAATCACACACTAAAATAACACATAAGTATTAAAACATAAGCCCAAAACATGGCCCAACACTCTAAAACTTAAAATATAAAATATGGCCAGAATACAAGCCCAAACAAAGCTAAAATAAAATAAGTGTTCAAATAATAAAACATAGCAAGCCCATCACAACAAAGCTGAATCTTCACAAAAACCTTACTTGATCTTCATTTTAGGCTTCCCTTTGTGTAGTTTTAGCCCATAGGTTTGATTAGGCTCCCTAAGCCTATGATTGCAAGTGTTGCACCAAATCTGTCCCATATGAGTTGAAGCATGCCCCAAATATATATGGATCATATGAATATGATTTTGAACTCCTTTTAGCTCCATTTGAATGACATAAGTTTG
The DNA here is from genome assembly GCF_001659605.2 of Manihot esculenta. Lineage (NCBI taxonomy): Eukaryota > Viridiplantae > Streptophyta > Magnoliopsida > Malpighiales > Euphorbiaceae > Manihot > Manihot esculenta. The sequence goes on from NC_035173.2 coordinate 16,785,851, forward strand.
CTCCACACCATTGTTAGAAATTTGCCCTATTGGATCCGTATCACAATGGCTATTTTTCAATTGTTGATGTACTTTTCAGTGTCCAACAATGTCTTAAACGATCAGATTTATCTTTAGACTATAAATGGTTCACCTCTACTTCATTTTGCACTAAATGAAAGTCTTGAGAAACTCTAAATCTTTGAGACCATATTTATTATTTTGCTTTTGTTCCAAGTTCTCTTAAAAATACATTTATTGTGCTCCATTGACAAACCTACTCTCTCATTGTAATACCTGGCTAAATTCTAGTGTAGGAATTCTAATTTTCCGAAGGAATATTCATTAGAATATGAAATCTCAAAACTAGAAACTTTAGAATAATAAAATGAATTTGTATAAAATGTATTTTAAGTATTTTAAGATGTGTTAAAAAAAGTATTGTTTGGCTGTCGAACATTTCAGACTTGGCTGCTGAACGTTGGCTGGTAGACTCACCTATAAAAAGGGTCTCAGTTCAAAAGGGAGAAAGGTTTTTCTCTATTTCGAGTAGAGGTGAGTCTACTGCCCTTTTCCTTCACAAATTCATATTTTCACCAGTTTTCTCATAGATTTTTTACCTTCATTTTGAAGAATCAGGGTTGAGTTTCGAGTTTTAGCTTTTGGGACCCTTCGAAGCTCATCCCTTTCTCTTCTTTGAATTTCCTCTTACTGTGGTTGTGTTTTCTTTAAAGAAATAAGTTGAAACTCTTACTTCCTCTTCAGTTTGGAATCCTAAAGAGATTTGAAAGCTGTTTTAAAATGTTTTCATTGAGTACAAAGTTTGGGGTTTAACTAGGGAGGTCATCAGTGTTTTATGTTATAGTTTGGATGTAATAGCATAGTTATGGAAATGTAATGTATTGTGGATTAGAATTGTGTCTTACCCGAATTTTCTTTTTTAATCTCTTATTTATGATTTTATTGTGTAAATGTTTCAAGTAAGCTATGTTTGGACTAAATGAGGCATGTAATGAAGACTATACTGGAGCATTTAGTGAGAGCTCTAGTATGAGTTTGTATTTTCAATAATGTATGTATGCACATGTCGCATTTTAGTTCATGAGGTGGAAATATTTTTATATGTTTTTAAGATCATGGTTGGGATTATATTAGATTGTAATAGGATGTACAATAGACTTGTTACAAGTTCCGGTAACTATTCGATTTCTGAGTCATTACACTCATCCTTTTAAATTTGATTTGTATTCAATGAAATGAGTGAAAAAGCAACATTAATTGCTACTTGTGTGGGTTGCTCAAGTACCTAGAGAACGTTGGAGAGATACTTGTAAAGGATTGCAAGTACCTAGTGAAGTTTTGTGGATGTAAAAGACTTGTCTCTTACCAATTGAAAAGAGAAGATAATGGATGTGAAGACTCAAAGAGGATCTTTGAGAGAGCTAAAGTAGGCTAGTTAGAGGCGAATCACTACAAAATCTTGTATCCAACCTCTCTAAATCACACTCTCTTTACTTTATTGCATTATATTGAGCTTGCAATATTGTTTGAGATATATTGAGACTTATATGCTTGGTTGAATTGAATACTTTGAGTTATCTTATATTGTGTTGGTATGCTTTAAATTGCTCCTATTGTGCTAAATTGAGCATATTTGTAGATCTTTATTGATTAAATATTTTAGTTGGTACATTTATTACACATAAATACTCTTAATTAAACTAAGCTATAATTGTTTAAACATTTTAAGTAAGGGCAGAAAAATTGAAAAGTCAAACTTACTTTAATATATATTGGGACAACAACGCTCTATTTGATAATTGTAATATAATTTTTTTTTAAATATACTTAATAACTTTCTTTTACAAGAAGTATTATTATTATTGTTATTATTATTATTATTATAGAAAAGAGGGGAAACACTGAAATTTACATAAATATCCATGATATTTTTATATTATTATAATGAAAAACTAATTTATGGAGTTAAATTATATATGAACTTGATTTGTTAAATTAATAATTTTAATTAGTTTATTTAAGAAAATAAAAATTAATATTCTAATAGAATAAAATTAACATTCATACAAAAATTTTATATAAATATAAATTATTTGATTTGCATGGTTGAAAAATTTATGGAGTTGAAATCATATATGAATTTAATTTATTGAATTAATAATTTTAATTAGTTAAAATTAATTTTAGTTTACTTAAATTATTACGTAGTTATTGAATTGAAATTCTATAAGAACTAGATTTAATAAAATAATAATTTTGATTAGTCGAAACTAATTTGTATTTTAATTAAATTTTATAGAATTGAAATATATAAATTTGATTTAGTAACTTTAATTGGTTAAACTAATTTTATTTATTATTATTTCCGTAATATATATATATATATATATATATATATATATATATATTAATTTCAATTCTATTTTCAAACAATTATTTGCACTTTAAATTAATTTTATTTTTGATAAAAACATTTTTTATATTTAAAAAGATTAGTTATTTATAATATTTATCTTTATTATTATACTAAAATTCTATCATCTCTTCTATATATATATATATTATTGTCAATATAATACAACTATTCACAATTGAGATCATAATCATATTATAACAGTATTAGAACACTTTCTTATCGAATTTTAATTTCTCAGAATTTTCAACTTTTAAAATTAGATTTTTTTTCTCAATATTTTATTAGAGATTTTTAAATATTGGAAATTTTCAGCTTTTTAATCAACATCTCAGTATTGATAGGGCTTTAAATCACTAAGAAACTTTTTAATTGGATTTTCTGAAAATTTTCAGTTGTTTTAATGATTTTATGAAATAATTAATTTTTAATATATTATTATTTTTTAATTGTCTTCCCTTAATGCAATGAATATATTATGACTGAAATTTCATAAATAAATTTAATTAGTTACTTTAGATTTTTATTTTTATTTATTTAAAATGGAATTGGAAATTATGGAAAAAAAATATAAGATATCTCAGATTTATTCAGATTTATTAGGTTAAATCGGTGAGTGCTTACTTTATATTTTTATTAAATTTATTCTATATTTTAATTTTAATATATATGTAATTTGAATTTTTGATAATTTAAAGTTTAATGATTAAAGATTAAATGAGTCGTGCATATATGTTATAAAATTAAATCAGTATAAAATTATAATAATGTTATTTATTTAAAAAAATGTATTATTATTATTTTAAATTTTTGATAAAATAATATTAATATGTAATATTATATAATATTATAAAATAATATATATAAAAATAAAAAATATAATAACGTGCATTACATATTAATAAAAAATTAATTAAAAAAAAAAAACCTAAAACCACGGATAAAAGAACAGACGAATTATTATTATTAGTTATTACTACTACATCTAAATCTAAACAGAAGAGATGCAGACTGTCTCATTTCAAACTGCAAAGGTCCAACCCATTGACTCATCATGAGACATTAAAGATGATGACTCCAGAACCGACAATGTAAAAACTCAGCGCCAAACTCAACAACCGCGCTTTAAATTCCATAATCAACTTTTTATTAATTAGTCTTTAATAATAATAATAATTATTATTTAAACACATGTAACATTCTTGGATTTAGTCTAAGCTTTGACTTAACTTTTTGACTGAGAAAAGTATGTATCATAAGAAATTTGCATCTATCACTGCCTAATTAATTATGAAAAAAAATAAAAATTTTCCTGCATAATTATGAGTTTGGTGTATATAATTCCATTAAAGGTTTAACGACTTCAACCTATTTCAAAGTATTTAATGTTTTGGTATTGATCTAAAATGAAAAAGCCCAAAATAAAACCTCTTTATTATTTGTCAATTATGCTGACACTTTTAATTTTTTTCAATTTTAATTTAATTCGTAAATATTTAATTTATGAGACAGAAAAAAATATTTTTTTATTATTAGAGGAGCTTTGTTTTGAATTGTTGGAGCAACCATGATGAAGAAAATATGGATTATTAGTTAATTCAATGGATCAATTATTCTGAGTGGATGGTTGAAGTACATATGTATGGTGATAGGAAACAAAGAAAAACTAACTTAAAACCAAAGAGGAAAAAACTAAAGAGCCAACTTTCCTGCCTAAGGAAGTACAACTGTTATTACTAGTTTTGGCAAAGAAGCAACTTGTCCTAAAAAAGCCTAGCTTTCAAGTCAATGCTATAAGCGGCGTGCTATCTCACCATAAAGTAAACCCAATACCCTAAAAAAGCAAATAAAGGAAAACCACTGAACAAAAAGTTTCGTCAGAGAAGCTTTAAATTTCTATGGTTTCATTAGGGGCTGAAAGTTAGTACTGAAACCTAACCACTGCTGAAATTTGGAATTCGCAATCATATCTAACGCTGCGTTTCCTTCAAATGCCACACCATTGACCGCCAATTTTGCGTAAATTATCAACCATAGTAGCGAAACTAGTCGTCCATCCATGCATGTGTTGAATGGATTTGACTTTTTTTTTTAAAAAAAAATTCATAAATGCTTTTGACATTGTCACTCAAAAAAAAATTGAGACTTTAAAATATAAAAAAACTAATTCACTGAAATTATAATACATGAAAATACAGATTTGAAAAGAAAGTACTATGATTTTTTTTTAAAAAAATTAAATTATTACTAAGAAATTATCTTAAGTTCAAATAATGGTGTATTATAGCGGTTGTAAAATTCTTAGTTTAATACTATTAAAATAATAGTTTGGCAGCCGTTTAAAAATATTATAAAAGAAAATTTAATTTTTTCAATACATATAAAAAATTATTTTATATTTAATAAAATCATAATTTTAGTAATTTTTTTTATTCGCTAAGAAAAAATAATTAAACCGTTTATTTTATATTTAGCAGCCGAGACTGATGTAGTAGATCACAAACTGTGACTACAATTAAAATATATAAAACAACAATTCACCACCGCTTTCTTAAATATATTTTTCAGCAGTGTAGAATACATTTTAAATTTTAAATTAAAAAAATTTATTTAAAAAAAAACTCAAACATGATACATAGTATAAGATAATAAGGTAGATCAAGTAGTATCGAATAAAGTATTTCAAGGCCCATCACAATATCAATGGCAAAGATGCAAGGGTTGGTTCAAGAACATATTGATCAAATTTACAAGGATCAATTGAAGCAAGGATGGATCAACAATCATCGTTATTGAAGACACACCATGACTAAATCAACTCATAGCTTGGTGTCTGATATTTTGAGTATTTTGGAGATTTTGTTGTCTGCTATGTAATTTAAAAGAATATTAGTGCCTTCCATTAAATTGTCCAAATGTTTCATATTTTCAATATTTTGAAAATTTTGTTGTCTGCTATATAATTTAAAACAATATTAGTGCCTTCCATTAAACTGATGGACATTGTATTGTATGTGTGATTTTCATATTAGGAAGTAGTAAACTTACTTTCTTTATTTTACTTTTTCTTATTTTTATTTTTAAGTTGTCACTAATTTCAACTTATAAAAGTGTAAGAAAAATATTTTTTTTTCATTGGCTATTATTTTTTATGGCGGAGCCAACTTTTGAAATATTAAAATAGGTATTGGAGTAGTACTATTTTGGGTTGGAAAAATATGTCTTCTTCCGCCGTCCTTAAGATGCACGAATTATAAAGATTTATAACCCATCTTCTTCGTCATTTGAATAAAATATGACTTCATTTTTAGAAGGGCATTTACAATTTAATCTCTAAATTTTGCTATTATTTATAAATTAATTCCTATATTTTTAAAAACTCATTAAAGTGTCCTTATATATTCATTTCGTTGAATAATTCCATCCTTCTATCAATTAGAGTTCCATTTTCCATCACATTATCAATAAAAAAGAAAGAGAAAACTTTAAAAATCCAATTTTGCTCTCATCGCTTCCAATTAAATCATATTCTTGTTCTACTATATCGCTCCACACTAGAGGCATCCTTCTTATTCTTTTTCTCTTTCCTTCCCTTAAGGCATCCTTCTTATTCTTCTTCTCTTTCCTTCCCTTAACTGCAACCACATATTCTCTACTAAAATATCCATCTTCTTATTCCTCTTCTCCTTTTTCTTCTTATTCCTCTTCTCCTTTTTCTTCTTCTAAACATAGATTCATCCCCAGTAATTTTGTTCAACAACTCCCACTTGAACTCCTCTCTCTTCCACTCTGTCACATGTGAAATGAGACCCTTAGCTCCTCATCTAAAGCAACCAATCCTCCTCGATTCCTCTTCTTATTATTCTTCTTCTTTCAATATTTTTATACTTATCTTTATCACTCACATAATGTAACAACAATTAAAAGAAAAAAAGAAATTGATAAAAAACAAGCAGCTATAGAAATTTGAACAAAGTCTTCATCATCAAGTTTGGATTATTTGGGTATTTATGATGTCGTTCCCAACCCATACCCCAAACAATGTGATGTTGTAATCCAGCAATAGATTATCAATAAACTAACAAATTTTCAACTAAAAAAAATGAATCACGAAATTTGATAATCAAAATCCAACAAAACTCAATAAGAAAAATACAATAAAACTCAAAATATAATACAATAAATGAACTTGCAATGAGATGAAAAAAGCCACATCAAATTTGAGAATGAAAATAAACCAAAGAAGAAATAATATAAAAGGGACAAATCATATCTTAATGAGGAAGGCATAGAAGAAAAAGAAATCAAAATAGTCAGTGATGGTGAGAATTTTGCATTCTTCACACTCGACTATACAATATTGATCTAGAGAAATCGTTGTTGGTACGATGCATGAAGGAGATTATCTAGGCTCTAGCTTCATTCCGGAACTATGGCATTCATCGATACTCTAGAAATATAGGAAGAAAAGTATTTTTTATTTTCTTGCTCTCTGTGTAATAGGATATAAGGATTATATAGTACAAGATATGATCAATTATGCCTATGATTATGCTATCAATTATCGCCTAGAATCATGCTAGGATTATGCTAACTATGGTAATGTTAATCACTGATTAATTACAATTATGGCATAATATTCTTTCCAACACTCCCCCTCAAGTTGGTTCATGTGGATCCAACATGCCCAACTTGCCCAAAACTTCATGGAATATTCATCCAGTAACTGCTTTAGTTAGGATGTCTGCCACTGATCTTCCAATCAAACAAACGGTAATGATATCAAACCATTATCCAACTTTTTCTTGATGAAATGTCGTTCTATTTCAACATGTTTTATTCGATTATGTTGAACAGGATTTTCAAAAATGCTGATTATTGCCTTGTTGTCACAATGAAATTCAGCTGCGTCCCCTGATGGAAATCCAAGCTCAAACATTAACTTTTTGATCCATAGTAGCTCTGCAAATCCTTTTGCTATTCCCCTAAATTATGCTTCAGCACTCAACAGTGCCACCACCTTTTGCTTCTTACTTTTCAATGTCACCAAGTTATCTCCAACGAAGGTAAAATATCCTGAAGCGGATCGTTTGTCGGCACGGTCTCCTATCCAATCAGCATCTCCATTGATACTGAGATGACTATTCTTGTTGAAAAACATGCCCATCCCAGCTATTCCTTTCAGATATCAAAGGATCCTCAATGTTGCCTCCATATAGTCTTGTTTTGGATCGTGTATGAACTGACTTACTAAACTCATAGCATATGCCACGTCTGGTCTGGTGTGTGATAAGTAAATAAGCTTTCCTACCAGTCTCTGGTACCTCCCCTTATCTGCTGGTCCTTCTTCTGAATCTTTGCTCAACTCATGATTGACCATTACTGGAGTATCAATCGGCTTACAGTCTATCATTCCTATTTCGACTAACAGATCAAGGATGTATTTTCTCTGTGATATGAGGATTCCCTAGTCTGACCTTAGAACTTCAATCCCAAAAAAGTATTTTAACCCCCCAAGTCTTTCATCTCAAATTCTTAGAATAAGTTGTCCTTCAGCCGTTTGATCTTGTCCACATCGTCTCCTGTTATATCATATCGTCCACGTATATAATCAAACACGTGATTTTTCTTTCTCATCTTTTCAAGAACAGGGTGTGATCGGAGTTATTCTGCTAATATCCATATTTCTTCATTGCTTGGGTAAATCTCCCAAACCATGCTCTGGGAGACTGTTTCAACCCATACAAGGCTCGCCTTAATCGACACACTTCTCCCCGTCTATATTTACTCGTGAACCCTGGTGGAGTATCCATGTAAACTTCTTCTTTTAGGTCACCATGCAGGAAAGCATTTTTCACATCAAATTGGTGAAGTGACTAGTCTAGGTTTGCAGCAATAGAGAATAGGACCCGTATTGTATCAATTTTTGCTACTGGAGAGAACATTTCGGAGTAGTTGACTCCATAGGTCTGAGTGTATCCTTTTGCTACCAGTCGGGCTTTATATCTATCTACCATTCCATCCGGCTTATACTTTACAGTAAACACCCATTTGCATCCCACTGGTCATTTTCCCTTGGGTAGCCAGCATTTCTCCCAAGTTTTATTTTTCTCCAAGGCATCCATCTCGATCTCCATTGCTTCATTCCATCTCTTGTTCTTCTGGGCCTCTGTGGCATCCTTTGGTATCCATTCTAAGCAAATATTTTTCTGTAGTGTGATAAACTGAGGTGATAGATTCTCTTCTCTAGTAATATTTGCCATAAGATACTTAGATCTGGCTGCCTTGAATTCTAGATCATACCTCCTGGGTGGAACTCCTCTGTTACTCCGAGGGGGTAGTACATAGTGGCCTATTTTAGGAGACTCAAGGGAGATGGGTTCAGTGGTAAAGTTATTAGAGGAAGGAGAGAGTTTATATTCATATACCTTAGTGGCGTATTCCTTAGGATATTCTACGATGGCAAGCTCTGGTTGTGGCATTGAGATTGAGGACTGTACTAGATGATCAGTGTCTCCAAGTTCTGGCATAGACTCAGGAAGGGAAAGTGGATGGATAGTCTCTGACTCCCCCTGAGGATTTTCTGACTCTCTCTGAGGATAGCTAAGCCAACTTGGAAGTGGTGGTGGTTTTGCTGTAGTCTCCCCCTCACTGCCAATTGGCAACGAGAAAAAATACTCGTCTTCAAGAAAAGTGCAGCCCATAGTGGTGAAGAGTCGTTTAGAGATTGGGTCAAAACACCAATAGCCCTTTTTATGGACATCATAACCGAGAAACACACACTTAAGAGCACATGGATTAAGTTTAGTGCGATGTGATTTAGAAATGTGAACATAGACTGTGCAGCCAAAAATTTTGGGTAAAAGGTTTAGATAGGAAGGGATGGTGTGATGAGAAGACAAGGTATGCAATGGAGATTGGAAATTAAAGACCCGAGATGGGAGTCTATTGAAGAGGTAAATAGAAATAACAACTGTTTCAGACCAAAACTTAGAAGGAACCTGGGCTTCAAATAATAAGGCTCAGGTGGTTTCAAGGACGTGCCGATTTTTTCTTTTGGCGACCCATTTTGCTGTGGGGTATACGGACAAGTAGTTTGGTGAATGATCTCATTGTCTCGAAAAAAGATTTGAAGATGATTGTTGACAAATTCCCCCCCATTGTTAAACTGGAGGACTTGAATGGTGTTGTGAAATTGGATTTTAATAATGCGAAAAAAGTCGCAAAATTTTTCAGCCACTTCATATTTATGTTTCAACAAGTAGATCCAAGTAATACGATTACAATCATCAATAAAAGTAACAAAGTATCTATAATCATGAGAAACAGTTTCCTGGGCAGACCCCCATACATCAGAGTGTATTATTGAGAATGGAGTATCAGATTTATTTGCGAAAATATGATAAGTACTCTTATGACTTTTATTAAGCACACATGAAGAACAAATAGGGATATCAATGGATTTAAATTCAGGAAACAAAGTACGAAGATATTCACTTGAGGGATGGCCAAAGCGCTGGTGCCAGAGCCACAACTGTCGGGTTGAAGACCCTTGAGCTAAGTGAGCCGATCCAGTGCTCGAGACCTCCTCCACATGGTACAGTCCATCTTTCTCAGAACTACGGCCCAGTACCGTGTCCATATGAATATCCTGCAAAACACAAAAATGAGGATACATGAGCACTTTGCAATTTAACTACTTGGTGATTTGACTGTCAGAGAGTAATTTGCAAGATAAGGAGGATACATAGAGGCAGTTGGAGACATTTAAAGTGGGGTTATAGAAATGATACCACCACCGATGACTGGGAATGAGCCACCGGTAGTGTTTAGAATATTGGATTTGGTGGGTGGAGTTCGAAAAATAATATCTAAAGGATCATTGGTCATAGTGTATGTGGCTCATGAATCAAATCTCCAACCACTAGTACTATGCATATTATTAACATGGCCAACACAATTATTTAAAGTGGTAGGGATTGAAAGGTCATTCGACCTTTCCAACCCTAAAATACCTCCTTTACTATCAGTTGAGGCATTTGTGCCTCCTTCTCTTTCGGTTCCACATAGCGCCGCTGTAACCCTTGAACTATGTCAGTCGCCCGAGCTTGCTTCAATTTGCCCGATCTAGCCGCTGCCACAAGTGGCCATTTGGTTACCGCTGGCGGCAGCCACTGCTATGTTTACCATGCCCTGTCCCCTTCTATTTTTCTTACGGGCCTTATTCTCCTCCCACCACTCCGGGTACCCTATGATTTTGAAACATCTGTCCCGTGTGTGCCGAGATCTACTGCAATGGGTGCATTTTAAGCTCGATTTGTCATCCCGGAGTGATGACTTGTCTGTGTCTGACCGATTTTTCACCAATAATCCGACACCCACAAGGTAGTGGCCAACTGTCGCTAGTGATGGGGAAGGAAGATGGATAGCACTACACATCTTTTCACCACGGAGTCGAGAGTAGGCATCATCCAAGGACGGTAATGGCTCTTCATTGAGAATTTCTCAACGGACTGGGTCGAGTTTTGACTGTATCCCGACCAAAAAAAGGTAAAGACGTTCCTCCTGAATTTCCTAGTTCTGGATAATGATATTAGTGTCCCCCTTCTATTCCGGTTGGTTGTCTTTCATCAATCTCGGCCCAGATGGCCTGGAGATCATTGTATAGATCCTCCAGCGTGCTTCCTTACTGTGTTAACATGTATGCCTTAGACTGTAACTCATAAATAATCAGTTTGTTACTGCCTGCATTAAACATGATTTTAAGGGCATCCCAAAGCCCTTTGCTTGTCTTATGTTGCAATAGATTTGGATGGAGCTTTTGCTCTACTGTCTGGATCATCCATTCTCAGATGATGCTATCATTGGCTTGCCATAGGTGAATGGCCGAGTCTGTTTTTGCTGGAGGAGGGGGGATCCCAATCAAGTGGTTTAATTTTCCCCTCCCTATAATAAACATCTCTATTGTCTTTGCCCAGACAACATAATTGGAGTCATTCAACTTCACATCGGACTGCGGCTGTGCTGAATCAAGAGTAATTTGATTTGCTGGTTTCTAAATTGCATTTTGGCTATTCTGAATTAACAGAAAGAGTTTGTGTGATAGGTCTGCTATTGAATCAGTTACTGCTTGGGATTGATCAGCTGGGCTCTAGTTAGAAGAATCGGTCATTGCTGTTTCTCGGTTAGAGAAGGTTGGGAAAGGTATTCTAACAAATGATGATTGCAGGAAAAATCGGCTAAACTTTTAGATTGAAACCTGCTCTGATACCGTCTAGAAATATAGGAAGAAAAGTATTTTCCATTTTCTTGTTCTCTGTGTAATAAGATACAAGGATTATGTAGTACAATATATGATCAATTATGCCTATGATTATGCTATCAATTACTGCCTAGAATCATGCTAGGATTATGCTAACTATGGTAATGTTAATCACTGATTAATTACATTTATGGCATAATATTCTTTCCAACAGATACCTCTTCCATGGGTGTGATTTTCTTCACTCTTTATTCCACCATCTACTTTGTTTTTTCCTGATGTGTTGGTTGAAATTTGAGAATTTGAGAGTTCTCAAAAGAAAGAGGAAGAATTGAGTTAGGGATTCTCAATAATGGAAAGTTGATTTTCCAGTGATTATAGGCATCTAAGGGCACATTAGTCTTTTTCTAATAATCTAACAACAAATGGGTTTGAAAATTGCCAAAAGGATCTCATTATTGACGGATTTAAAATGTAGAGACATTTTAATAAGTTTTTTAAAACGCAGAGGCTGACTTGTTAATAATGGCAATACTTAGAGACTAAATAGTAAATCTCCCTTTTTAGAAATATGACTTCGTTGGGAGCTTTTCTTTTCAATCATTCTTGAAGAACTTAAATCACTCTTAACAAATCTGATCAATTTGTTGAGTTTTAGTTATATTCTTGGTTTCCACTATAAATTAGTGAAGGGTTCAGAATCTAATTTCTCTTCACTTATTTTTCACTTTGGTTTGCACTTTATTCAAGTGTTGGGTCAAGGAAAACTAGTGTTCACAACCTGATTTTGAGGTTTCCTTGGAGATTCATCAACAAGAGGCGAAGGGTTCCTTGACTTTCCTTGTGAGTTCATACCATCTTAATATTAAAGCTTTGGCTCTCAAAATAAGGTTCATTATCTTTGTTTCATTTTTTTTAACCTTGTTTCTACGTTTTCCTTGTTGGTTTCCTCTTCCTTTTATTTTGAGTTTAAGTTGTTGTTCAAGATAGGTCTTTCCTTTAAAACCCATAACATTTTCATCTTTATTGCTTGGGTGATTTTCTGATTTCACAAGTGTCTTTTTGTTTTTCTTTTCTTACTTCCTAGTTATATTTATTGTGCACTTTTTCTACTTAGCTATCTTTCAAACTTGTGTTTTGCCTCTTTAAAGTCTTGTTTTTTTTATGTGTTTATAGTTGTTTGTTGTTGCACCCTTGTTGTGAAGATTTCTCCTTTTGTGAACTTTCAACCTTTGTAGTGCTTAAAAAAAGGAAAAAAAAAAGAGAGAGAGAGAAGAGATAGAAAAGAGGACTTAAAAAAAAAAAGAATAAAAAAATGTGTAAGAAAAGTTTGGTTAAATATGCACTCCTATTTTGCAACATGGACATTTCCTTTGACATAATCTTTTGAATTTTGTGAGTCCTATCAAACCAACCTAGAGATGCACCAAACTTCATGGAGATCTAATACATCAAATTAGACTTGCATATCAAATTTGGTGCATAAATTCGTCCATTTGCTTATTGATTTGAATTTGCCATTCAATTGCGACCAATTTTAGTAGACATGTCAAAACTATCCAGAACTTCACCAAAGTTTATGGGGGACCTAAATATATCAAATTAGACTTACATATCAAATTTGGTGCATAATTTCATCCATTTTCTTGGTGAACTGATTTTACCATCCAATTGCAGCCAATTTTGCAAGACATGTCAAAACCACCTAGAATTTTACCAAAATTTACAAAGGATCTGAATATATTAATTTAGACTCAAATATCAAATTTGGTGCAGGAATTCAACCATTTTCTTAGTGAACTAAATTTACCAACCATTTGTGTTCAATTTTGCTCTGATATGGAATTGTGTGCTTTTGATGGTCTAAACTAATGTTTCTCTTTTTTTTAATGTTAATACAATGTTTCTAAGTCAGTTTTACAATATCATTTCATTTGGTCAACATTTACTCAAATTTGGAGTCTTCCATTTTATTGCTTCTTGTGTCACATAAAGATTTTCTTGTATACTTGTTTTGTTCTTGTCTTTTCACTGAATATAGACTAAAACTTACTTGTTAGTTACTTTGTTGAGGGTTGGCTTGGTTCTCAAGAACTAAAGAGGTAAAAAGCTAGAGTGTGTGAGGCATAAGAGTGCAAAAGCCAATTTTGAGTGAAACATGTGAGGGAGTGTAAGAATTTTATCTCTAACCATTTTCTTGCAGGTTCAAATTATGTTTCAAGGAAGGAACAATGAGAATGATGAGAGGGAAAGCAACAATCATTTCTATAATCAAGCTATTGGGCAATAGTTTGAGAGAATGGATGTGATATTAAATGAATTTAGAGATAGGTTTGAAAGTTTTGAAACTAGTATAATTAAATTGAGAATAAATAGGAATGGAGGTAGAAGATTGAATGGGGTTGAACCTAAAAGGACGCCTACACCACCCTTAGATGATGATTAGAAAGATAACAATGATAATGAACTGGAGTTTGAGAGTGATCGTGCGCCACTATTGCTAATGATGAATTTAGGCCAGGATGGGTTAGAGGAGGAAGAGGTGGTAGAGGTGAGAGGAGACCTATAATGAGGGATCCAAAAGGGAGAGAGATAATAGATGAGAATGTGAGGAGCATTAAAATGAAAATCCCTCCTTTCCAAAGGAAGGACAATGCTGATGTGTACTTGGAGTGGAAAAGGAGGATTGAGGTGATGAGTAAGAGTAGAAAAATTTGGTACAATACCCGGCTAGAGTCCGGCATCAGAATTCTACTTTCCGGTAAATCCAGGATGTCGGAATCCTCTAGAAGGGTAAGAATTATATTTTTCTATAGAGTTTTGGTATGTTTTAATGTTTTAAGTGTAAAAGAAAATGAGTTTTGAAAGAAAAGAACCAAGGAAGAAATGCCAGGTTCGGCCGCCGAACATGCATGAGTTTGGAATCACGTTAGGCCGCCGAAGGTGGTCTGGCCAGCCACCTATAAAAGGCCCTAGGTCGGTGAATGGATAAGTTTTCTTCCATTTTCATGGACAGAGGTGAGACCATGATCTTTCTTGGGTGATCTTCATGTTTTCTTCAAATCTTTCAAAGTTTTGATAAGTTTTCATGATTGTTTGAAGGTTTTGAGCTAAAAACCAAAGTTTTGAAGCTTGGAGACTTTGAGAGAGAGTTGCTCCATATCTCCACATTAGGATCACCTAGCCTCTAGATCTTCAAGAGGTAAGTGTAGATCCTTAACTTCTTTTCTTGTTTTATGAAGGTTTTATGGAGTTTTTATGGGTAGAGATGCATGTTTAGGTTAAGTTGAGTTTTTGGTTGATTTGTGGTCAAAGCATGTTTATGTATTGAGTTGTGATGTTTGTTGGGGTTTTAAGGTAGTTTTGGACCCCTTTGTGCATATATTTGAGAATATGTGTGTTGTGGAGTTGTGGTTTGCTTGTTTGAGTGAAGTGGGGTGATTTTTTGCATGAAGTAGAGCAGGGTTCTGCCTTACGGGATAACCTAGTTTCGGCCGTCGAAAGAAGGTTCGGCCGCCGAACATGCTAAGGAGGTGGTTTCGGTTGCCTAAGCTCGCCCCCGAAGGTTGGGGACTTTCGTCTCTGGAGAGGACTTTCGTCTCTGGAGAGGACTTTCGGCAGCCGAAGTGCCGCCGAAAGTGCTTGAGTTTCGGCTCTGGAAGGGACTTTCGGCCGCCGAACCTACCGCCGAAAGTGCCCTGTCCAGCCTTCTTTTGCATGTTTTCTTTGATTGTTTTAGGATGTTTTAGGGGGGGTTTTGGGAGGCTTATAGAGTTGTTCTTGAGTTAGTTTGGTCCCTCATTTGAGTCCACCTGTGTAGGAACGGACCAAAGGAACCAAAGAGATCAGCAGTGAGCACTGCTTCAGAGTCAGTTCAGAGTCAGCCAAGAGGTGAGTGGAACTAAACTTAATCTTTTTACTTGAGAAATCAAATGCTTTTAGCATGTTTCATGCATCATGATAATGCAATAGGTTGATTGCATTAGAATTCACGAATATGTTGCATTGCATTTTATGTTATTGATGTGGATGAAGAGTGAAGGATCCATTAGTCTCTGAGAAAGACCAGGTGTCCATTCTACGCCCTGGCACGAGCTATGAGAAAGACCAGGTGCCCATTCTACGCCCTGGCACGAGGTATGAGGAAGACTAGGTGCCCATTCTATGCCCTGGCACAAGTTAGGATGTCGAAACTATTGGTGACACATTCATCCTTGCTGTGAATTGTCTGTGACATGATGCATTTCATTTGAGCATGTTTGTTAACATGTTTTACTGTTCTACTCACTGGGCTAGTATAGCTCACCCCTCTCCCTTAACCCCAGTCTTGCAGGATCAGAGTACAGGGGGAGTCTGAAGAGTACATGAAGAGTAAAGAGTGTTGTAATAGCATAGTGTGGACATGTATTATTTGTAAAGAGATGTTTTAGCATTGTATAGAGTTCAGTAGTGTGCTTGACCCATTTGTATAATAAATCCCTTTTTGTATACATGGTTGGTTTATGTATGTAACGACTCGAAAATCAGACCGCTACCGGCGCTAGGATCCAGATCGGCTTAAGGCCGCCGGGACCCGTAGCAAGCCAAACATTCATCCAGTGAACCTGTTTAATCCCATACATGATCAACAACATACATAAAAATTTTGAACTTTTATTTCCATTCAATCACCAAACTCAACTTGTGCATGCACTATTCATGAACATAAACATTAACCCCACTGTAATACCCGGCTCGAGTCCGGCATCGGACTTCTACTTTCCGGTGGAATCTCGGATGTCGGAATCCGCTAGAAGGGTACGCTTTATATTTTTGTAAAGGATTTTAGTATGTTTTCATGTTTTAAGTCCAAAAGGAAATGAGTTTTGAAAGAAAAGAGCCAAGGGAGAAATGCAAGATTCGGCCGCCGAAGGTGAAGTTCGGCCGCCGAACATGCATGAGTTTTGGTTTCACGTTTGGCCGCCGAAGGTGGTCTGGCCAGCCACCTATAAAAGGCCCTAGGTCGGTGAAATGGATAAGGTTCTTTCATTTGCACAGACCTAGGTGAGATCATGAGCTTCCTTGGGTGATTTGTGTATTTGTTGTAACTCTTGCAAAGTTTTGATGAGTTTTTATGATTATTTGAAGGTTTTGAGCTTTAAACTAAAGTTTTGAAGTTGGGAGGCTTTGGGAGTGTTTTGCTCCATATCTCCACGTTGGGATCGTTTATCTCCTTATTTGTGTGAGGTAAGTGAAGATCCTGAACTTCTTTCCATGGTTTATGAAGGTTTTATGAAGTTTTTGGGTAGAGATGCATGTTTAGGGTAAGTTGAGGTTTTGGTTGATTTTTGGTCAAAGCATGTATTTGTGTTGTGTTGTGTTGTTTGTTGGGGTTTTCAGATAGTTTTGGACCCCTCTGTGCCTATACTTGAGTATATGCCGATTGTGGAATGTTGGTTGCATGTTTGGGTGAATTTTTGCATGAAGCAGAACAAGTTTCTGCCTAACTGGAAAATCCAGTTTCGGCCGCCGAAGGAAGGTTCGGCCGCCGAACAGGCTAAGGAGGTGGTTTCGGCTGCCTAAGCTTGCCCCCGAAGGTTTGGACTTTCGGCTCTGGAGTGGGGTTTCGGCCGCCGAAGGTGCCGCCGAAGGTTAGAGACTTTCATCTTTGGAGTGCCTTTCAGCCCCCGAACCTTGCCCCCGAAAGGGTTCGGCTGCCGAAAGTAAAGTTCGGCCACCGAAGGTGCTTGAGTTTCGTCTCTGGAAGGGACTTTCGACTGCCGAACCTGCCGCCGAAAGTGCCCTGTCCAGCCTTCTTTTGTATGTTTTATGTGATTGTTCTAGGATGGTTTAAGGGGTTTTTGGGGAGTTTTATAGCATTGTTCTTGAGTTCGTTTGGTCCCTCAGTTGAGTCCACCTGTGTAGGAACGGACCAAAGGAACCGTAGAGAGCAGCAGTGAGCACTGTTTCAGAGTATTTCGAGTTAGTACAGAGGCAGCCAGAGGTGAGTAGAACTAAACTTAATCTTTTATTTCACGAAATCATATGCCTAAAGCATGTTCATGCATCATGATGAGATGTAATAGGTTGATTGCACTAGTATCACGACTATGACGCATTGCATAATATGTTGAGGATGTGGATGGACCAAGGCGACCCCAATAGCCCTAGAGATGTTGTAAGACCTGGCTGGGCCAGGCATACTGCTGTTGTAAGACCTGGCCGGGCCAGACATACTGCTATTGTAAGACCTGGCTGGGCCAGGCATACTGATGTTATAAGACCTGGCCGGGCTAGGCATACTGACACTGGAGGGAGTTTTGGTGGTCATGTCCATCCGTGATGTGAAATGTTTGTGCTGTGACGCATTTCATGAGAGCATATAATGAATGAACTGTTTTCAGTGTTTCTACTCACTGGACTTTATAGCTCACCCCTCTCCCCTAACCTAGTTGTAACGACCCGAAAATCGGACCGCTACCGGCACTAGAATCCAGATCGGCTTAAGGCCGCCGGGACCCGTAGCAAGCCTGACATATAACCTGTAACCTGTATAATCCCATACATGATCAACAACATACATAAAATTTAAAACTTTTCTTTCCATTCATACACCAAACTCAACCTGTGCATGCACTGTATATAACATAAACCATAAACATTGATCCCTCTGTGGGATCTCATCAGTGCCCCCAATGGTGACATAACATATGTTGAGTTGGTTTACATAGACATCATATAAAAATCTCTAAGATCATGTATTAAAAGGGATACAACAATCTATGGTCAAGCACACCTCTAACATCCATAAACATCATCTCATTACATATCTAAACTGTACTTTTACATTACATCAATCATTTATCATGTCCACACTAGCTATTACATAACTAAGACTTCATTACTCTATCCGGACTCCTGCTCTATCCTGTACCTGCAAGCCTGGGGGTAAAGGGAGAGGGGTGAGCTAAAAGCCCAGTGAGTAGAACTATAAAACATATTAACACTATGCTCTATGAAATGCATCATAACACAGACAATTCACATAAGGGTTGGGTGAACTTGTCACCAATTAGTCCAAGCTAACTCTGTGCCAGGCCGTAGCATGGGGTCCTGGTCTTCCTGTCATAGCATACATTACTTACCATTGCCCCAGGGCCTCCTCTGGGCTCCTGGTCTTCGAGTCCCATAACCGTGCCAGGCCGTAGAATGGGGTCCTGGTCTTTCCTTACTCTGTGCCAGGCCGTAGAATGGGGTCCTGGTCTTCCTGTCATGGACTAATTGGGTCATCCAATATTCACCCACATCAACAACAATCGATGCAATGCGGCATATTCGTGAAAACTAATGCAATCATCCTATTGCATAATCATGATGCATGAAACATGATAAAACATTTAATTTCTCAATTTAAAAGATTTAGTTTAGTTCCACTCACCTCTGGCTGACTCTGACAACACCGAAGCAGCTGAACTCACTGCTGGGGTCCTCGGTTCCTCGGGTCCGAACCTACACAGGTGGACTCAAATGAGGGACCAAACATACCTGAACATAACTATAAACTACTCCCCAAAAACCCCCTAAAACATCGTGAAACAACCATAGAAAAACATGCAAAGGAGGCCTGGACAGGGCACTTTCGGCGGCAGGTTCGGCGGCCGAAAGTCCCTCCAGAGCCGAAAGTTAGGCAGGTTCGGCGACACCTTCGGCGGCCGAAACTCCCAGACAGAGACGAAACTCATGCATGTTCGGCGGCACTTTCGACGGCCGAAACTGCCAGACAGAGACGAAAGTCTCCTTTCGGGGGCAGGCTTTGGCAGCCGAAAGGCTTGCCTCCCCAGCCATGTTCGGCGGCCGAAAGTCCTTCGGCTGCCGAACCTGGTTTCTGCCAAAGGGCAGAAACTTGGCTCCTTTTGCACATTTCGCCTCCAAACCTTCCAAACATGCATCAAACCTATTCTACAACACCCATACACAAGCATACATGTTCCTAGGGGCCTCAAACCATCATAAACCCCATCTACAACACATCAAGCATCCACATTGTTCATGAACATATTTATACCCATAAACATAACCATAACCTAAACATGCATTCTACCCCATAAATCTACTTAAAACTTACTTAAAACATGCAATGAGCTTAAGATCGGCTCTTACCTCTTGAAGATCGAGAGAGAGACGACCTAAAACTCGGAGGTGGGAGAGATTGGGTTCTTGAACCTCCAAGCTCCAAAACTTTGCTCAAAAGCTCAAAATCTTCAAAACAAAGTTAAAACTAATGAAAATCTTGAAAGATCTAGAGGAAGAACATCAAAGATTGGTGAGGAACAGCGGAGAGCTCACCTTGGCCGACAATGGGGAGAAAAGCTCGCCCATTTTCGGCTAAGGGACCCTTTTATAGTGGCTGGCCAGGCCACGTTCAGGGGCCGAACGTGCCTCCGCAAGCAAGCCATGTTCGGCGGCCGAACTTGAGGTTCGGCGGCCGAACCTGGACTTCCTCACTTATGCCTTCAGGGGCCTAAGGCACACCCGAAATACCTGCATGTTCGGCGGCAGAACTTGGGGTTCGGCGGCCAAACTTGAGTTTTCCACCAATGCTATTTTCATGCAAAAACTCATTTCCTTCCATGCTTAAAGCATAAAACACATTAAAACATTTTATGAAAACATGGTTTTACCCTTCTAGAGGTCTCCGACACCCGAGATTCCACCGGACGGTAGGAATTCCGATACCGGAGTCTAGCCGGGTATTACACTAGTTTTGCAGGTTCAGTGTACAGGGGAAGTTTAGCAGGGTACAGGAAGAGAAAGAGTAAGAGATATGTAATAGCATAGTGTGGACATGTAATGATGTAAGGAGATGTAATGGATTTGTATAGAGTTTGTATCTAGTATTGTGCTTGACCCATATGTAATGTAAATCCCTTTTTGTATACATTGTCTCTTATGTATATGGCTAGTTGATGAGTATGGATGACCAGGTTTGACATATGCTGTGTGGACTCAGCTAGAGCTTTGATGAGTGATCTGGCAAGGGGAGTCTGTGTAATGAGTTAGTACATGCACAGATTGAACCATGGTATGAGATAGCAGGAGGTTTTCAGTTTTACAGGGTATGTTGATCATGTAGGGGTTTTTACAGGTACACAGAGAGTATAGCAGGCTTGCTACGGGTCCCGGCGACCTTAAGTCGATTTGGATCCTAGCGCCGGTAGCGGTCCAATTTCGGGTCGTTACAGATTGGTATCAGAGCAGTAGGTTCATATGGTCGGACCTAGATAGAGAGTGTCAGGCTCATAGAGGTTATAGGAGGTCAAGCACAATAGAAAGCATGTCCACTAGGATAGGATGTTGAGTCCTGTCTAATTTCTGAGGTGTAATGCCATGAGCTCTGCATGTGCATTGTTGTTATGTGATGTTTCTTTGCTTATGTGTGCTGTTATGTTGTTTTCCAAAAAGTTAAGATGAGAGGAACTCGTCGATCTGCACGATTGACTGGAGTCCCACTAGTGAATGAGGGCTCAGATGCTCATCCTCCTGCGTTACCAAGGGCAAGGTCTCAGAGATCAAGCGGGGAGGGTACGTCAAGGGACCCTAAAAGGTCTTTTGATGAGAGCAGAAGAAGAGCAGATAGAGGAGGGAGCTCGGAGGACGTGAGGGAGGCTATGGATGTGGATCAGTCAAGAGAGGAAAGCATGGGTATGGGCAGGTCTGAAGAGGGTATGGGAGAGTCTCAGGGAGGCGCTCAGGCCTCGGGGTTCGGTTATCCACCCTTTCCACCGGGCCCAGGGTATCCGATGGGGGGTACGTCAGATTACTCTAGTTTTACCCCATATCCTACCTACATGCCTTATATGCCTTATCCTCCTTTTTACCCACCATATCCCATGTATCCACCCACACCTTTCCATTCCAGTGCAGCATACCCAGAGCCAAGTTCAGCACCTTCTGCTCCACCACCAGAACCAGAACCAGTAGCCCCAGTTGTCCAAGCACCTCAGCCTAGCTCATCTGGGGGAAGTAGGGTTAAGATGACAGAGTACCTAAAGTTGGATGCTCCCAAGTACAACACGGGAGATGACCCTTTTGAGTACCTCAGGTTGGTTAAGATGATAACCGACGAGTTAGGAGCTGATGACAGCAGAGCCATTGAGATGGCAGGGTTCACACTGAGATGTAAGAAAGCTCAAGAGTGGTACAAGAATTATGTGAACCTCAGGTTGGACAGTATGTCATGGGGAGAGTTCGCCAATGAGTTTGCAGGGTGGGCTTTTCCTGACAGTTCCAGGGAGCTGAAAGTGATAGAATTTGAACAGTTGAGACAGACTGAAGAAATGAGTGTAGAGGAATACACAGATAAGTTCCTGGATCTGTTACAGTATGTGGGTCGGGCTTATGACACTGACCAAAAGAAGGCAAGGAGATATACCATGAGACTTCATCCCAGGTATTCCTCCTTGATTCTTCCAGCAGAGAAAGAGAGTTTCCACTCTATAATGGATGCCGCCAGGAATATGGAGGCGAGTGCCATTATTCAAGGAACAGTGAAACAGCAAGTGGCACAGTCTTCGGGTTCTAAGACCCCCAGTGCAGCACTTCTGGCAGCAAGAAAGGAGAAAAGTTTAAAGCGAGGAAGGGTAAGTTCTGGAACAAGATCAAGTCTAGTCTAGGAATGGGTAGTGGCTCAAGCTCTGGCACAGGCAGTACAGTGTGCATGAGATGTGGAAGGCCGCACAAAGGAGTTTTTCGTATGGGATCTACAGCCTGCTTTAAGTGTGGACAGGAAGGACAGTTTGCTCGGGAATGTCCTCAGTTGACCTTTATGGCACCATCCCAGCAGATGAGCTCAGGCAGTGTGGCACAGCTAGCAGCTCCAGCCATGCCTCAGAGCAGTGGCAGAGGTAGAGGGAGAGGGTCAGCCTCTTCTTCAGCGGCAGGTTCCCGAGGTGAAGGTCCGGTAGCCCCAGCACGGATCTTCACTGTGATTCAAGAGGAGGCAAACACGTCGAACACAGTGGTGTCAGGTAATCTCATAATTGGGTGTTCTGATGTGTATGCTTTGATGGACCCCGGTGCTTCTCACTCTTTTATTGCTTCGAGAGCCGTGGAGAGATTGGGTCTGATGATCTCAGAGTTAGAGTGTCCTCTTTGGGTCAGTGGACCCAAATGTGACCCATCAGTGGCAGTGTCATTCTGTCGCTTCAGTCCAGTGTTCATCGAGGGTAGATGCCTTCCAGTTGACCTAGTGGTTCTAGATTTGAAGGATTTTGATGTCATTCTAGGGATGTATTGGCTATCTACATATGGAGCTACCTTGGACTGCAGAGACAAAGTAGTTAGTCTCAGAGACCAGGATGGGTCAGCATGTGTCTTCAGAGGAGACAGAAGGGGTACTCCGAGAGGTTTGATCTCAGCCCTTCAAGCTCGTCGTTTGCTTAGGAAGGGTTGACAGGGGTTTCTAGCTCAGGTGAGAGAGCTAGATAGACAGGTTAGGGAACCAGCCTCAGTTCCTGTAGTCCGAGAGTTTCTAGACGTTTTCCCAGACGAGCTTCCAAGACTACCACCTGAAAGGGAGATAGAGTTTGCAATAGAATTGCTGCTTGGTACAAGACCTATCTCTATTCCTCCCTTCAGGATGGCGCCAGCAGAGTTAAAAGAGTTGAAAAAGCAACTGCAGGACTTGGTAGAGAAAGGTTTCATCCGCCCTAGTACCTCACCTTGGGGTGCTCCAGTGCTTTTTGTGAGAAAGAAGGATGGATCCCTCAGACTTTGTATCGACTATCGACAGTTGAACAAGGTCACTACCAAGAATAAGTATCCCCTGCCTAGGATCGATGATCTATTCGACCAGCTAGCTGGAGCAGGTTGTTTTTCTAAAATAGATCTGAGGTCCGGGTATCATCAGTTGAGAGTCAGAGAAGCAGATGTGCCAAAGACAGCTTTCAAGACCAGATATGGGCATTATGAGTTCTTAGTAATGCCGTTCGGGTTGACTAATGCGCCTGCAGCATTCATGGATCTCATGAACAGAGTTTTTAGCGAGTATCTGGATCACTTTGTGATTGTCTTTATCGATGACATCTTAGTGTACTCCAGAGATGCAGAGGAGCATGCCCAGCATCTGAGGACAGTTCTGCAGACTCTGAGAGAGCATGGTTTATATGCCAAGTTCTCTAAGAGTGAGTTTTGGTTAAGGAGCATTTCCTTCTTGGGGCATGTTGTATCAGCAGAAGGTATTGAGGTAGACCCCAAGAAGATAGAAGCTGTAGCTAACTGGCCTAAACCCACCTCAGTGACAGAGATTAAAAGCTTTCTGGGTTTGGCAGGTTACTACAGGAGGTTCGTTCAGAACTTCTCAAAGATAGCTTCTCCTATGACCAAACTGACTCAGAAGAATCAGAGGTTCGTGTGGTCGGACCAATGTGAAGAGAGCTTTGAGGAGCTAAAGAGAAGATTAACATCAGCACCGGTGTTAGCTCTGCCTGTTAGTAATGAGGACTTCACAGTGTTCTGTGATGCGTCCAGAGTGGGATTGGATTGTGTTCTGATGCAAAATGACAGGGTGATTGCTTATGCTTCGAGACAGTTGAAGAAGCACGAGTTGAATTACTCTACCCATGACCTAGAGATGGCAGCAATTATTTTTGCACTCAAGATGTGGAGGCATTACCTTTATGGGGTTAAATGCGAGATCTTCATAGATCATAAGAGTTTACAGTACATCTTGAGTCAGAAAGAGCTGAATTTGAGGCAGAAAAGATGGGTGGAACTGCTCAGTGACTATGATTGCAAGATTCAGTATCATCCGAGTAAGGCGAATGTTGTGGTAGACGCCCTAAGCCGAAAATCACTTGGCAGTTTGTCCCATATAGCAGCAGAGCGAAGACCAGTGGTGATGGAGTTTTATAAGCTCATCGACGAAGGGCTACAGCTCGAGTTGTCTGGTACGAGTGCATTGATAGCACAGATGAGAGTGACACCCGTGTTTCTGGAGCAGGTGGCTCAGAAACAGCATGAGGACCCTGAGTTAGTGAGAATTGCCAGGACTGTTTAGTCAGGCAACAGTACAGAGTTTAGATTTGACAGTAAAGGGATCCTCCGCTATGGGAATCGACTATGTGTACCAGATGACATTAGCCTGAAATTAGACATTATGAGGGAAGCTCATAATGCAAGGTACAGTGTTCACCCTAGAGCCACCAAGATGTATCAGAATCTGAAAAGGGTGTATTGGTGGCCAGCTATGAAGAAAGAAGTGGCACAGTTTGTGTCCGCCTGTGAAGTTTGCCAGAGGGTGAAACTGGAACATCAGAAGCCGGCTGGAATGCTTAACCCACTGCTGATTCCAGAATGGAAATGGGAGAATATAGCTATGGATTTTGTAGTGGGCTTACCGGCAGCGTCTAATAGGATAGACTCCATATGGGTGATTGTGGACAGACTGACGAAATCTGCTCACTTCATCCCTATTAGGTGCAACTACTCTGTGGATAAGTTAGCACAGGTTTATTTGGAGGAGATCGTAAGGTTGCATGGAGTCCCAGTGTCTATAGTTTCAGACAGAGGAACTCAGTTCACCTCTAGATTTTGGCGGAGTCTGCAGAGTGCTATGGGTACAAGGTTGGATTTTAGCACTGCTTTCCACCCACAGACTAATGGACAGTTAGAGAGGACCATCCAGACCATAGAAGTTATGCTCAGAATATGTGTGTTAGACTTTGGCGGTTCTTGGAGGCAGCATCTACCTTTGGTGGAGTTTGCTTACAATAACAGTCATCATGCTAGCATCGGGATGGCCCCTTATGAAGCTTTGTATGGGCGGAAGTGCAGATCACCTGTTTGCTGGGAAGAAGTAGGAGAGGCGGCTCTTGCAGGGCCGGAGTTAGTTGAGATCACCAGCAGAGTGGTGCCCATGATCAGAGAGAGGATCAAGACTGCTCAGAGCAGACAGAAAAGCTATGCAGATATCCGCAGAAAGCAGATAGAGTTTCAGGAAGGTGATATGGTATTGTAAAGGTGTCTCCAATGAAAGGAGTGGTTCGGTTTGGGAAGAAAGGTAAGCTAGCCCCATGGTACATTGGACCTTTTGAGATCTTGCAGAAGATCGGGAATGTGTCGTACAAGCTGGATTTACCTGCTTCTATGGCGAGAATTCACCCGGTTTTCCATGTTTCTATGCTCCAGAAGTTTGTGTCAGATCCGAGTAAGGTTCTTAGTGAGCCTGAGGTGGAGATCCTTGGAGATCTCACCTATATAGAGCAGCCAGTGCGGATCCTTGACACACGGATCAGACAGCTAAGGAACAAGGAAATTCCAATGGTGAAAGTCCTTTGGAACCACCACAATCTAGAAGAGTGCACCTGGGAGACACGGGAGTCTATGCTCCAGCAATATCCATATCTGTTTTAAGGTTAGTTTCCTCCTTTTATGTGTTTCATTGTTTGTGGAACATTCGGGGACGAATGTTCTTAAGGGGGGGAGAATGTAATACCAGGCTCGAGTCCGGCATCAGACTTTTACTTTCCGGTGGAATCTCGGATGTCAGAATCCGCTAGAAGGGTACGCTTTATGTTTTTGTAAAGGATTTTAGTATGTTTTCATGTTTTAAGTCTAAAAGGAAATGAGTTTTGAAAGAAAAGAGCCAAGGGAGAAATGCAAGGTTCGGCCGCCGAACATGCATGAGTTTTGGTTTCACGTTTGGCCGCCGAAGGTGGTCTGGCCAGCCACCTATAAAAGGCCCTAGGTCGGTGAAATGGATAAGGTTCTTCCATTTGCATAGACCTATGTGAGATCATGAGCTTCCTTGGGTGATTTGTGTATTTGTTGTAACTCTTGCAAAGTTTTGATGAGTTTTTATGATTGTTTGAAGGTTTTGAGCTTTAAACCAAAGTTTTGAAGTTGGGAGGCTTTGGGAGTGTTTTGCTCCATATCTCCACGTTGGGATCGTTTATCTCCTTATTTGTGTGAGGTAAGTGAAGATCCTGAACTTCTTTCCATGGTTTATGAAGGTTTTATGAAGTTTTTGGATAGAGATGCATGTTTAGGGTAAGTTGAGGTTTTGGTTGATTTTTGGTCAAAGCATGTATTTGTGTTGTGTTGTGTTGTTTGTTGGGGTTTTCAGGTAGTTTTGGACCCCTTTGTGCCTATACTTGAGTATATGCCGGTTGTGGAATGTTGGTTGCATGTTTGAGTGAAGTTTGGGTGAATTTTTGCATGAAGCAGAACAAGTTTCTGCCTAACTGGAAAATCCAGTTTCAGCCGCCGAAGGAAGGTTCGGCCGCCGAACGTGCTAAGGAGGTGGTTTCGGCTGCCTAAGCTTGCCCCCGAAGGTTTGGACTTTCGGCTCTGGAGCGGGGTTTCGGCAGCCGAAGGTTAGAGACTTTCGTCTCTGGAGTGCCTTTCAGCCCCCGAACCTTGCCCCCGAAAGGGTTCGGCTGCCGAAAGTAAAGTTCGGCCGCCTAAGGTGCTTGAGTTTCGTCTCTGGAAGGGACTTTCGGCCGCCGAACCTGCCGCCGAAAGTGCCCTGTCCAACCTTCTTTTGTATGTTTTATGTGATTGTTGTAGGATGGTTTAAAGGGGTTTTG
This sequence comes from Manihot esculenta, assembly GCF_001659605.2. Taxonomy (NCBI): domain Eukaryota; kingdom Viridiplantae; phylum Streptophyta; class Magnoliopsida; order Malpighiales; family Euphorbiaceae; genus Manihot; species Manihot esculenta. Next base: position 16,813,092 of record NC_035173.2, read on the forward strand.
GGGAGTTTTATAGCGTTGTTCTTGAGTTCGTTTGGTCCCTCAGTTGAGTCCACCTGTCTAGGAACGAACTAGAGGAACCGTAGAGAGCAGCAGTGAGCACTGTTTCAGAGTATTCCGAGTTAGTACAGAGGCAGCCAGAGGTGAGTAGAACTAAACTTAATCTTTTATTTCACGAAATCATATGCCTAAAGCATGTTCATGCATCATGATGAGATGTAATAGGTTGATTGCACTAGTATCACGACTATGACGCATTGCATAATATGTTGAGGATGTGGATGGACCAAGGCGATCCCAATAGCCCTAGAGATGTTGTAAGACCTGGCTAGGCCAGGCATACTGCTGTTGTAAGACCTGGCTGGGCCAGGCATACTACTATTGTAAGACCTGGCTGGGCCAGGCATACTGATGTTGTAAGACATGGCCGGGCCAGGCATACTAACACTGGAGGGAGTTTTGGTGGTCATGTCCATCCGTGATGTGAAATGTTTGTACTGTGACGCATTTCATGAGAGCATGTAATGAATGAACTGTTTTCAGTGTTTCTACTCACTGGGCTTTATAGCTCACCCCTCTCCCCTAACCTAGTTTTGCAGGTTCAGTGTACAGGGGAAGTTTAGCAGGGTACAGGAAGAGAAAGAGTAAGAGATATGTAATAGCATAGTGTGGACATGTAATGATGTAAGGAGATGTAATGGATTTGTATAGAGTTTGTATCTAGTATTGTGCTTGACCCATATGTAATGTAAATCCCTTTTTGTAAACATGGTCTCTTATGTATATGGCTAGTTGATGAGTATGGATGACCAGGTTTGACATATGCTGTGTGGACTCAGCTAGAGCTTTGATGAGTGCTCTGGCAAGGGGAGTCTGTGTAATGAGTTAGTACATGCACAGGTTGAACCATGGTATGAGATAGCAGGAGGTTTTCAGTTTTACAGGGTATGTTGATCATGTATGGGGTTTTACAGGTACACAGAGAGTATAGCAGGCTTGCTACGGGTCCCGGCGACCTTAAGTCGATCTGGATCCTAGCGCCGGTAGCGGTCCGATTTAGGGTCGTTACACCCACCTTGGAGTCCTCATCAAAGTTCCAATGGGGTGACATAACATAAATTAAGTTTGGTTTACAATAATTATCATTAAACATTAAGATCATGTACTAGAAAGGGATTAACATAATATTATGGTCAAGCACAACTCTAAACTTTCATAAGCATCATTACATAACATTTCTATATCATACTTTTACATTACATCATATCCATGTCCATCTCTAGCTATTACATAATACACAACTCTACTCCTGCCGACCTCCTGGTCTATCCTGTACCTGCAAACTTGGGGGTTAAGGGAGAGGGGTGAGCTATAAAGCCCAGTGAGCAGAATAATAAAACATATTATTTAAAACATATGATAACATGGAATGCATTACAGCACAAACAAATCACATCAAGGACGAACTTGTCACCATTTAACCCTTCATACAGTCTAATCATGCCAGGGGCGTAGTGCAGGCACGCTTGGACTTCCATAGCATAACATACATATCCAATAGTGCCGGGGGCGTAGTGCAGGCCACACCCGGACTTTCTCTTACATTATGCCAGGGGCATAGAGCAGGCACGCCTGGACTTCCATATCATATCATCATATCATAACATGTGAGGGCTAATGGATCATTCAACATTCATCCACATCAACAACATAATATGTAATGCAACATATTCGTGGATTCTAATGCAAACACCCTAGTATATCTCATGGCATTCATGATGCGTGAATCATGCTAAAACTTACATTATTTGCTTTAAAATGTAGAGAGTTATTCCACTCACCTCTGGCTGAAGCTCTAATAGACTCAGAAGCAGCTGAACTCACTGCTGGGGTCCTCGATTCCTCGGGTCCGAACCTACACAGGTGGACTCAAATGAGGGACCTAACATACATAAACATGACTCTAAAATACTCCCCAAAAATCCCATAAAACACCTTAAAACAATCACATAAATTATGCAAAGGAGGGCTGAACAGGGCACTTTCGGCGGCCGAAAGGCCCTCCAGAGCCGAAAGTCATGCACCTTCGGCGGCACTTTCGGCGGTCGAAGGTTCCCTCCAGAGACGAAACTCATGCATGTTCGGCGGCACCTTCGGCGGCCGAAACTCCCTTCCAGAGCCGAAAGTCCACTTTCGGGGGCAGGGTTCGGCAGCCGATACATGCTACCAAAGGCAGGTTCGGCTGCCGAACCTGAGTTCTTCCCAAAAGGGCAGAAACTCAGCTCAACATGCATAAACGCCTTCCAACTCATTCAATCATGCATTTTCCTATTCTACAACATGCATACTCAAGTATCCAAGCTTCTAGGGGCTTCAAACTATCCTAAACCCCATCTACAACACATCAAACATGCATATCCAACATACATTGCTCAATAACTCAACATAAACCCTTGAACTCAAAAATAACCTAACATGCATTTCTACCCCATGAATCAACTTAAAACTTGCTTAAACATACAATGAGCTCAAGATCGACCCTTACCTCTTGAAGATCGAGAGAGAGTGTGACCTAACTTGGAGATTTGGGGAAAATGGGTTCCTGAGGTCTCCAAGCTTCACAACTTCGATCTAAGCTCGAAATCTTCAAAACCAAGTTAAAACTCATAAGAAATCATGAAAGATTTGAAGGAAGAAGCTCAAAATCAACAAGGGATGGTGGAGAGCTCACCTTGGCCGAAAATGGGGAGAAAAGCTCGCCCATTCGGACATGGGGACCCCTTTATAGGTGGCTGGCCAGGCCACTTTCGGGGGCCTAACGTGCCTCCGCATGCATGCCATGTTCGGCGGCCGAACTTAAGGTTCGGCAGCCGAACCTGGACTTCCCTCACTTGTGCCTTCGGGGGCCTAAAGCGCTCTCGAAACGCATGCATGTTCGGCGGCCGAACTTGAGTCTTCCTTTCAAGACAATTTTCATTCAAAACTTAATTTCCTTTTTACTTAAAATCATAAAATAGATTAAAACCATTTATAAAAACATGCTCTTACCCTTCTAGAGGTTTCCGACATCCGAGATTCCACCGGACGGTAGGAATTCTGATACCGGAGTCTAGCCGGGTATTAGATTCTTCCCCCCTTAAGAACATTCGTCCCCGAATGTTCACCAAACAAACACATGGCATAGCATAAAACATAAACATTCATACAAAAGCACATAAAAACTCACCTTATAAGAGATGAGGATATTACCGGAGCATAGACTCCCGTGTCTCCCAGGTACACTCTTCGATGTTGTGGTGATTCCAAAGGACTTTCACCATCGGGATTTCCTTATTCCTTAGCTTTCTGATCTGGGTGTCTAGGATCCGTATTGGCTGTTCAACATAGGTGAGATCCTCTTGGATCTCCACATCAGGCTCACTAAGAACCTTGCTCGGATCTGACACGAATTTCCTTAACATGGAAACATGGAAAACCGGATGGATTCTCTCCATTGAAGCAGGCAAGTCCAGCTTGTACGATACATTCCCAATCTTTTGCAAGACTTCAAAGGGTCCGATGTACCGTGGAGCTAGCTTACCTTTCTTCCCAAACCGAATCACCCCTTTCATTGGAGACACCTTGAGCAATACCAAATCCCCCTCCTGAAACTCTACTTGCCTTCTGCGGATGTCTGCATAACTCTTCTGCCTGCTTGCAGCAGTCTTGATCCTTTCTCTGATTATGGGCACCACTCTGCTGGTGATCTCTACTAGCTCAGGCCCTGCCAAGGCCTTTTCTCCCACTTCTTCCCAACAGACAGGCGACCTGCACTTCCTTCCATACAGAGCTTCATATGGGGCCATCCCGATGCTAGCATGATGGCTGTTATTGTAGGCAAACTCCACCAAAGGTAGATGCTGCCTCCAAGAACCGCCAAAATCCAGCACACACATTCTGAGCATATCCTCTATTGTTTGGATGGTCCTCTCTGATTGTCCGTCTGTCTGTGGATGGAAAGCAGTGCTAAAATCCAACCTGGTACCCATAGCATTCTGCAGACTCTGCCAAAACCTGGAGGTGAACTGGGGCCCTCTATCCGACACTATTGAAACAGGGACCTCATGCAGCCTGACGATCTCATCAACATATACCTGCGCCAACTTGTCCACAGAATAGCCACTCCTGACAGGGATGAAGTGAGCAGATTTGGTCAGTCTATCCATAATCACCCATATGGAGTCCAATCTGTTGAACGTTGCCGGTAACCCCACCACGAAGTCCATAGCTATATTCTCCCATTTCCACTCTGGAATAGGTAGTGGGTTAAGCATTCCAGCCGGCTTCTGATGTTCCAGCTTCACCCTCTGACATATTTCACAGGCTGACACAAACTGTGCCACTTCTCTCTTCATAGCTGGCCACCAATACACTCTCTTCAGATCTTGATACATTTTGGTGGCTCCAGGGTCAACACTGTATCTGGCATTATGAGCCTCCCTCATAATGTCTCCCTTTAGACCCACGTCATCTGGTACACACAATCTATTCCCATAGCGGAGGATCCCTTTACTGTCAAATCTGAACTCTTCGTTCTTGCCTGACTGAACAGTCCTGGCAATCTTCACTAACTCTGAGTCCTCGTGCTGTTTCTGAGCCACCTGCTCCAGAAACATGGGTGCCACTCTCATCTGGGCTATCAAAGCACCTGTACCAGACAACTCCAACTGTAGACCTTCATTAATGAGCTCGAAGAACTCCCTCACTACTGGCCTCCTCTCTGCTGAAATATGGGACAAACTGCCAAGTGATTTCCGGCTTAAGGCGTCTGCCACAACATTCGCCTTACCCGGATGATACTGGATCTTGCAATCATAGTCACTGAGCAGTTCTACCCATCTTCTCTGCCTCATATTCAGTTCTCTCTGACTCAAGATGTACTGCAGGCTCTTATGATCTGTGAAGATTTCACATTTAACCCCATAAAGGTAGTGCCTCCACATCTTGAGTGCAAAGATTACTGCTGCCATCTCTAGGTCATGTGTAGGGTAATTCAACTCGTGCTTCTTCAGCTGCCTAGAAGCATAAGCAATCACCCTTTCATTCTGCATTAGCACACAACCCTGTAATACCCGGCTAGACTCCGGTATCGGAATTCCTACCGTCCGGTGGAATCTTGGATGTCGGAAGTCTCTAGTAGGGTAGAAACATGTTTTCGTAAAACGTTTTAAGGTATTTCATGGTTTTAAGTATGAAAATTTAATGAGTTTTTGCATGAAAAATCTTTGGAGGAAAACCCAGGTTCGGCCGCCGAAAGTCAGGTTCGGCCGCCGAACATGCATGCGTTTTGGAGGCACGTTGGGCCCCCGAAAGCATGAGTGAGGGAAGTCCAGGTTCGGCCGCCGAAAGTCAAGTTCGGCCGCCGAACATGGCATGCATGCGGAGGCACTTTCGGCCCCCGAACGTGGCCTGGCCAGCCACCTATAAAAGGGTCCCTTAGGTCCGCACGGGCGAGCTTTTTCTCCCCCGTTGACGGCCAAGGTGAGTCTCCGCCACCCCTCCCTCGATCTTGAGTGTTTTCCTTAGATCTTCCATGATTTTCACGGGTTTTAACTTCTGTTTTGAAGATCTGTGAGTAAAGAGCAAGTTTTGGGTACTTGGAGGTTCAAAGAGCTCAATCTCTCCATCTCCAAGCTAGGATCGCCTTTCCTCTCGTTTCTTCAAGAGGTAAGCTCGGATCCACCCTTGTTATGTGTTTTAAACAAGCATTAAGTTGTTTTATGGGTAGAGATGCATGTTTAGGCTTGTTGATGAGTTTGTGGGTTTTGAAGTTTTGATGCAATGTATGTTGATTTTTGTGTGTTTGAAGTGTTGTAGTTGGGGTATATGCTAGTTTGAAACCCCTAGGTGTAATGTATGATATGTATGCATGTTTTAGAACTAGTTTATGCATGATTTGAGGTTTTGGGAGGCAAGAGGTTCATTTGAACCAAGTTTCTGCCCATTTGGGAGAAACCAGGTTCGGCAGCCGAAGGAACTTTCGGCCGCCGAACCCCCTTGTGGAGGCAGCATTCGGCTGCCGAAGCTTGCCCCCGAAAGGAGACTTTCGTCTCTGTCTGGGAGTTTCGGCCGCCGAAGGTGCCGCCGAACCTGCCTGACTTTCGGCTCTGGAGGGACTTTCGGCCGCCGAACCTGCCGCCGAAAGTGCCCTGTTCAGCCATTTCTTGCATGTTTTTATGTAGTTGTTCTATGATGTTTTAGGGGGTTTTTGGGGAGTATATTAGAGTTATATTTATGTATGTTTGGTCCCTCATTGGAGTCCACCTGTGTAGGTTCGGACCCGAGGAACCGAGGACCCCAGCAGTGAGTCAGTCACTTCAGCGTCAGTAGAGCTTCTGCCAGAGGTGAGTAGAATAAACCTTATGTTTTAAAGCAAATGAATTATACAATTGAGCATGTTCATGCATCATGAATGCCATGTGATTAAATAGGTTGTTTGCATTAGAATCCACGAATATGTTGCATTGCATTTATGATGTTGATGTGGATTGGTTATTGGATGACCCTTTAGTCCTCATATGATATGATGATGTTACGGCATGAGATAGTATGGAAGTCCAGGTTGTACCCATTCTACGTCCCTGGCACGATGTAAGAGAAAGTCCAGGTTGTACCCATTCTACGTCCATGGCACATTGGTATGTATGATATGTTATGTTAAGAGAAAGACCGGTTGTACCCATTCTACGTCCCGGCACTTTGGAATGTAGAGGACTATTGGTGACAATACCATCCGAGATGTGACTAGTTGTGATGTGTTGCATTACATAATGGCATGAGATTTTAAATATTGTTTTCTATTATTCTGCTCACTGGGCTCTTGTAGCTCATCCCTTTTCCCTAATCCCCCAGGATTGCAGGTACGGGCTAGACAGAGAAGTCAAGAAGAGTAAAGTCTTATGTTTGTAATAGATAGATAGTGGACATGATAAATTGTAAGATGATGTATAACTGAATAGTTATGTTATGTGTAATGATATTGAGGTTTAGAATTGTGCTTGACCATAGTTCATTGTAATCCCTTGTTGATGCATGATCTTAGATATTTGATGATATAGATGTTAGCCAACTCAACACATGTATATCGCCCATTGGGGCATTGATGAGATCCCACAGAGGGGTCAAGTTTATGATTATGACTATGTTTAGTGCATGCACAGGTTGAGTTTGGTGTATGAGGAATGAATGAAAAAGGAAAGTTTTAATTTTTATGTATGATTGTTGATCATGTATGGGATTAAACAGGTTTACAGGTTGCAGGTCAGGCTTGCTACGGGTCCCGGCGGCCTTAAGTCGACCCAGATCCTAGCGCCGGTAGCGGTCCGATTTTCGGGTCGTTACAACCCAGTCCCACACGGGATGCATCACAAAACACTGAGAAGTCTTCATTACTAACTGGCAGAGCTAACACTGGTGCTGAAGTCAACCTCTTCTTGAGCTCCTCAAAGCTTTCTTCACACTGGTCGGTCCACACAAACCTCTGGTTCTTCTTAGTCAGTCTGGTCATAGGAGCTGCAATCTTAGAGAAGTCCTGAACGAACCTCCTGTAGTAACCTGCCAAACCCAAAAAACTCTTGATCTCTGTCACCGTAGTGGGTCTAGGCCAGTTAGCTACAGCTTTCACTTTCTTGGGGTCTACCTCGATTCCATTTTCTGATACCACATGCCCTAAGAAAGAAATGCTCCTCAGCCAGAACTCACATTTGGAGAACTTGGCATACAAGCCATGTTCCCTCAAGGTCTGCAGAACTAAGAACCCGAACGGCATCACAAGGAACTCATAGTGCCCATATCTGGTCCGGAATGCTATCTTCGGTACATCCTCTTCTCTTATCCTCAGCTGATGGTACCCCGATCTCAGATCTATCTTGGAGAAACAACCTGCTCCGGCTAGCTGGTCAAATAGATCGTCGATCCTTGGCAACGGGTACTTATTCTTGGTAGTGACCTTGTTCAACTGCCTGTAGTCGATACAAAGTCTAAGGGATCCATCCTTCTTTTTCACGAATAGCACTGGAGCACCCCAAGGTGAGGTACTCGGTCGGATGAAACCCCTATCTACCAGCTCTTGCAACTGCTCTTTAAGCTCCTTCAATTCTGCTAGTGCCATCCTGTAGGGAGGGATAGAGATCGATCTAGTTCCAGGCATCAATTCAATTTCAAACTCTATCTCCCTAGTAGGTGGTAAACCTGGCAGCTCGTCTGGGAAAACATCTAAGAACTCTCTGACCACTGGCACTGAGGCGGGCTCTCTGACATGACTATCCAGCTCTCTCACATGAGCTAGAAAACCCTGACAACCCCTCCTGAGTAGCCTACGAGCCTGAAGGGCTGATATCAAACCTCTAGGTGTACTCCCTCTGTCTCCTCTGAAGACAACTTCTGACCCATCCTGACATCTGAACTTGACTACCTTGTCTTTGCAATCCAAGGTAGCACCATGGGTAGATAGCCAATCCATCCCTAGAATGACGTCAAAATCTGTCAAATCTAGAACCACAAGGTCGGCGGACAGGCATCTTCCCTCCACAAAAACTGGACTACACTGGCAGACTGACTCTGCCACTGACGGGTCACACTTGGGTCCACTGACCCATAGGGGACACTCTAACCCAGAGACCATCAATCCCAACCTCTCGACGGCCCTCAGAGCAATGAAAGAATGAGATGCACCAGGGTCCACTAATGCATACACATCAGAACAACCAATGATGAGATTACCTGACACCACGGTGTTGGATGTGTTTGCCTCCTGCTGAGTCATGGTGAAGATCCGTGCTGGAGCTGACGGGCCCTCACCCCTGAAACCCGCTGAAGAAGAGGCTGCCCCTCTTCCTCTGCCTCTGCCACTAGCCTGAGTCGCGGCTGGAGCTGCTGGCTGAGCCACACTACCAGAAGCTGTCTGCTGAGACTGTGCCATAAAAGCTGCTTTAGGACACTCCTTTGCCATGTGTCCCTCCTGCCCACATCTGAAGCAGGCTGTCGTCCCAACCAGACATACTCCCTTGTGCGGCTTCCCACACTTCATACATGCTGCATTATCTGCACCCGAGCTCGAGCCACTTCCTAATCCCAGACCTGACTTGATCTTATTCCAGAACTTGTTCTTCTTTGACTTCCTGGGGCCTCTGTCCCACTTCTTACTGCCTGAACTCAGAGAAGAAGGTCTAACCTTCCCCCACCTGGGGTCTTAGAACCAGAAGGCTGTGCCACTGACTGTTTAACCCTTCCCTCGATTATTGCACTAGCCTCCATCCTCCAAGCCATATCCACTATGGCATGGAAACTCTCCCTCTCTGCTAACTGAATCAAGGAGGAATACCTGGAATGGAGCTTCATGATATACCTCCTTGACTTTTTCTGATCCGTATCCAGATTTTGCCCGGTAAACGGCAACAGCTCCAAAAACCTGTCTGTGAACTCATCCACACTTATCTCATCCGTCTGCCTCAGTTGCTCGAACTCAATCATCTTCAATTCTCTTGAACTGTCAGGGAAAGCCCATCCTACAAACTCATTTGCAAACTCCTCCCATGATAGGCTGTCCAACCTCGGGTTCACATAATTCTTAAACCACTCTCGGGCCTTTTTGCATTTTAGTGTGAACCCAACCATCTGAATGGCTTTACTGTCATCAGCTCCTATCTCATCTGTAATTGTCTTGACTCTCTCAAGGTACACAAACGGGTCATCACCGGTTTCAAACTGGGGAGCACCCAGCTTCATGTAATCGGTCATCTTGACCTTGCTCCCACTAGATGAGCTAGGTTTAGGCATTTGGGTTTCTGGGACAGTAGGTGCTGCTGGTGGTGGAGGAGGTGCAACATCCCCTGGGGTAGGGTTTGCTGTACCTGGGTAGAAAGATGGGGGTGGGTACATAGGGTACTGTGGGTATGGTGGGTAGAAAGGTGGGTATGGCATCTGAGAGTGATAAGGGTTAAAACTGGGGTAATCCGATGTACCTCCCATCGAATACCCGGAATTATGTGAAAAGGGTGGGTAGTAAGGTGGCTGAAAAAACCCCGAGGCCTGAGTGCCTCCTTGGGACTCTCCCATTCCCTCTTCCGACATACTTACTCCGAGACTGCCATCCCTCCTCTGATCCACATCCATCTGATCCCCCACATCTTCTGACATATCCCCTTGCACTGTTCCCCTCACTGATCTGCTTCTACCCAGATCCAAAGACCTTCTAGGGTCTCTTACTGCTCTATCTCTGCTGGACCTACTTGACATTGCCCTAGGCAATGTAGGAGGACGGGCATCAGTGCCCTCGTCCTGGGGTGGTACTCCAGTCAATCGTGCTGATCGACGAGTTCCTCTCATCCTGTTTTCTGAAAAACAGCACCCATCACATAAACATTAGCATCAAATGGTTCATGTGCAAACACATGAACCCGCATCACATACATCACATACATAGCATATCATTAATGCACATGCATAAAATCATGGCATTTCACATTATCATTCAAGACAGGACTCTTCATCCTATCCTAGTGGACATGGTTTTCCTATTGTGCTTGACCTTCTAGAACATCTATGAGCCCGACACTCTAGGTCCGACCATATGAACCTAGGGCTCTGATACCAATCTGTAACGACCCGAAAATCAGACCGCTACCGGCGCTAGGATCCAGATCGGCTTAAGGCTGCCGGGACCCGTAGCAAGCCAAACATTCATCCAGTGAACCTATTTAATCCCATACATGATCAACAACATACATAAAAATTTTGAACTTTTCTTTCCATTCAATCACCAAACTCAACCTGTGCATGCACTATTCATGAACATAAATATTAACCCCACCTTGGAGTCCTCATCAAAGCTCCAATGGGGTGACATAACATAAATTAAGTTTGGTTTACAATAATTATCATTAAACATTAAGATCATGTACTAGAAAGGGATTAACATAATACTATGGTCAAGCACAACTCTAAACTTTCATAAGCATCATTACATAACATTTCTATATCATACTTTTACATTACATCATATCCATGTCCACCTCTAGCTATTACATAATACATAACTCTACTCCTGCTGACCTCCTGTTCTACCCTGTACCTGCAAACCTAGGGGTTAAGGGAGAGGGGTGAGCTATAAAGCCCAGTGAGCAGAATAATAAAACATAGTATTTAAAACATAAGATAACATGGAATGCATCACAGCACAAACAAATCACATCAAGGAAAAACTTGTCACCATTTAACCCTCCATACAGTCTAATCATGCCAGGGGCATAGTGCAGGCACGTCTGGACTTCCATAGCATAACATACATATCCAATAGTGCCGGGGGCATAGTGCAGGCCACACCCGGACTTTCTCTTACATTGTGCCAAGGGCGTAGAGCAGGCACGCCTGGACTTCCATATCATATCATCATATCATAACATGTGAGGGCTAATGGATCATTCAACATTCATCCACATCAACAACATAATATGCAATGCAACATATTCGTGGATTCTAATGCAAGCACCCTAGTATATCTCATGGCATTCATGATGCATGAATCATGCTAAAACTTACATTATTTGCTTTAAAATGCAGAGAGTTATTCCACTCACCTCTGGCTGAAGCTCTAACAGACTCAGAAGCAGCTGAACTCACTGCTGGGGTCCTCGGTTCCTCGGGTCTGAACCTACACAGGTGGACTCAAATGAGGGACCTAACATACATAAACATGACTCTAAAATACTCCCCAAAAACCCCATAAAACACCTTAAAACAATCACATAAATCATGCAAAGGAGGGCTGAACAGGGCACTTTCGGCGGCAGGTTCGGCGGCCGAAAGGCCCTCCAGAGCCGAAAGTCATGCACCTTCGGCGGCACTTTCGGCGGCCGAAGGTTCCCTCTAGAGACGAAACTCATGCATGTTCGGCGGCACCTTCGGCGGCCGAAACTCCCTTCCAGAGCCGAAAGTCCACTTTCGGGGGCAGGGTTCGGCAGCCGATACATGCTACCAAAGGCAGGTTCGGCGGCCGAAAGAGCCTTCGGCTGCCAAACCTGAGTTCTTCCCAAAAGGGCAGAAACTCAGCTCAACATGCATAAACGCCTTCCAACTCATTCAATCATGCATTTTCTTATTCTACAACATGCATACTCAAGTATCCAAGCTTCTAGGGGCTTCAAACTATCCTAAACCCCATCTACAACACATCAAACATGCATATCTAACATACATTGCTCAATAACTCAACATAAACCCTTGAACTCAAAAATAACCTAACATGCATTTCTACCCCATGAATCAACTTAAAACTTGCTTAAACATACAATGAGCTCAAGATCGACCCTTACCTCTTGAAGATCGAGAGAGAGTGTGACCTAACTTGGAGATTTGGGGAAAATGGGTTCCTGAGGTCTCCAAGCTTCACAACTTCGATCTAAGCTCGAAATCTTCAAAACCAAGTTAAAACTCATAAGAAATCATGAAAGATTTAAAGGAAGAAGCTCAAAATCAACAAGGGACGGCGGAGAGCTCACCTTGGCCGAAAATGGGGAGAAAAGCTCGCCCATTCGGACATGGGGACCCCTTTATAGGTGGCTGGCTAGGCCACTTTCAGGGGCCTAACGTGCCTCCGTATGCATGCCATGTTCGGCGGCCGAACCTGGACTTCCCTCACTTGTGCCTTCGGGGGCATAAAGCGCTCTCGAAGCACATGCATGTTCGGCGGCCGAACCTGAGTCTTCCTTTCAAGACAATTTTCGTTCAAAACTTAATTTCCTTTTTACTTAAAATCATAAAATACATTAAAACCAGTTATAAAAACATGCTCTTACCCTTCTAAAGGTTTCCGACATCCGAGATTCCACCGGATGGTAGGAATTCCGATACCGGAGTCTAGCCGGGTATTACAATGTAAATGTATTTTCTTGATGAGAACGAGAACCAGGCTTAACATAGTATGAGTTTTAACCCGTCTAGAGCAATGATGAGGGCTCTAGTAAGGGGTTCTGTAGTACAGAGATAGTGCATGCACAGGTTGAGCCTTGGTTCAGAGCAAAGTTTTATGTTTTTACAAAAAATATTTGATCATGTATGGGATTTTACAAGTACACAGAGAGTATAGCAGGCTTGCTACGAGTCCCGACGACCTTAAGTCGATCTGGATCCTAGCACCGGTACATTTGGAGAGACCTATTAATTAGTACATGGGATTAGATGAAGGAAATGATGAGGAGGAGATTTGTGCCTAACCATTACTATAGATAGTTGCATCAAAGATTGCAAATGCTTGTGCAAGGCATTAAGAGTGTGGAGGTGTACTTTAAGGAGATGGAGATAGCTATTATTAGGGCTAATGTGGAAGAGGATCGTGTGGCTACCATGGCTAGATTCCTAAGGGGAATGAACCTTGACATTGCTAATGTGGTGGAATTGCAACACTACCTTTGTAATACCTGGCTAAATTTCGGTGTCGGAATTTCCACTTTCCGATGAAATCTCCATCGAAATCCGAAATCTCAAAACTTGAATTTTTAGAAGGGTAAAATATGATTTTCATAAAATGAATTTGAAATTTTTGGAATTGTGTTAAAAAAAAAAAAGAGTTTTAGAGGAATCTTAAGGTTTGACCGCTGAACCTTCAAGTTCGGCCGCCGAAGGTAGTTTCTCCAGTCACTTATAAGAAGCCTTCAGCCCAAAAATGTGAGAAATATTTCTCCATTTTTGGGCAGAGGTGAGTCTATGCACCCTCCTTGATGTTTTTGCTGAAATTTCTTCACATCCCTCAAAGAATTCATGAGTTTGTACTGTTATTTTGAAGATTGAGTTTTGTTTCGAAATCCTAGCTCTTGGGACCCTCGGAGCTCATCTCTCCACCCCCTAAACCCTCCCCTTACCCTCGGAGCTCATCTCTCCGTCTCCTAAACCCTCCCCTTGCTTGTTGTCACCTTCGTGTTCTTCAAGAGGTAAGTTTGATCCTTGCTTTTCTTCTGTTTTCTGAAAGTTTCAGCAAGCTTTATAGGTGTTTAAGGAGATTGTTGATGCATGCAAGTTAGTTATTTTTAAGTTGAAAGGTTTGAGCTAGTTTTGATGAGGGATTATTTTCCCTTGAGATTTTGATGATGCATGTTGAGATGAGAACAGTTTTTGGAGGTCCCTTATGCGTGTTAAATGTGTATGGTAGTCTTTAGGCTATTACATGTGTGTTTAGAGGCATTTTGGTGGTTGCATGTTTAGGGCAGAATCGGATTTTTCCTTGCTAGAGAACCCAGGTTCGGCCGCCGAACCTGCCCTCGAAGCTTTTGATCTTTCGATCTGTGAGGGACTTTAGGCCACTGAACTTGCCTCGAAGGTTTTGACCTTCAGATCTGTGAGGGACCTTCGGCCGCCGAACCTGCTGCCGAAAGTCCCCTGCCCTGCCTTTTCCAGCTCGTTTCCTACGTGTATTCTTATGTTTTCTTAGGAGTTTCTTAGGGGGTTATTTTAAGTATTATAAAAGATATGTTTGGTCCATCATTTAAGTCTATCAGTGTAGGATCGGACTTGGGAGACTGTAGAGACTGGCAGTAAGATAACTGCTTCAATACTAGGCGTGCTTCAGCCAGAGGTGTGTAGAACTGAACTGATCTATTATTTTAAAGAAATCAAAATTTTTAAGCATGCTCATGTATCACGAATGTCATGTATATGTAATTATGTTGTTTTGCATAATTTATTGTTATTGTGGATAGATGTTGGATGACCCACTAACCCTCGAGTATGTTACGATATGTTATGACGGATATGGAAAGACCAGGGTTGCCCATTCTACGCTCCTGGCACTATGGACATATTATGTTATGTTTAAGAGAAAGTCCTGAGGAGCATCCGTCGTGGGCCAGACACTTCTAGAATCTGTAAAGGGTTACTGGTGACAAGTCTATCTCGATGTGAATTGTTTGTGTTGTAACGCATTCATATGAGCATATGTTTTATTGAACTGTTTTTTTTATATATTCTGCTCACTAGGCTCTTGTAGCTTATCCCTTTCCCCTAACCCCAGGTTTGCAGGATCAGAGTTAGCTCGGGAAGTCGGCTGAGTTGCTGGTATAATATGTTCTAATAATATAGCTATGGACATGTATTAAATTGTGGATTAGAATTGTGTTTTGCCCTAGTGTTTCCTTATAATCCCGACCTATGATCCTTATATATAAAAAGTTTTAAGTATAAGCTTATGTTTGAATTGAGCTTGAGGCATGTTATGTTGACCATACTGCAGCATTTGATGAGGGCTCTAGTGTGAGTTTTATGTTTTCAGTTATGATGCATGCACAGGTCGAGCCTTGGTTCATGTAATGATTATATTTTATTATTCGTGTGATCATGTATGGAACTATATCAGATGTAATAGGATGTATAATAGACTTGCTACGAGCTCCAGCGACCTTAAGTCGATCTGAACCCTAGCGATGGTAGCGGTCCGATTCCCGGGTCGTTACAAAGTGGTATCAGAGTCCTAGGTTCATATGGTCGGACCTAGAGTGTTGGGCTCATAGATGTTATAGAAAGCAAGCACAATTAGGAAAAATCATGTCCACTAGGATAGAATGTAGAGTCATGTCTTAATGTATGTATGATGATGTGTAATGCCATGACTGTATGCATGTGCATTGATGATATGTTATGTATGATGTGGGTTCATGTGTATCCACATGAACCATATGATGCTAATGCCTATGTGTTAAATGTTATTTTTCAGAAGACAGGATGCGAGGCTCACGTCGATCTGCACAATTGACTGGAGTGCCACCTGAAAATGAGGGTATAGATGCCCTTCCCCCTATTGCTCTGTCAAGAGCGCAATTGAGTAGAACTAATAGGGATGAAACATCAAGGGACCCTATAAGGTCTTTTGATGTAAATAGAAGGAGAACAGATTCGGGTAGGATGTCTACAGATGTCAGGGAAATAGTAGGTGATGATCAGAGGAGAGATGGAAGTTTGGGTAGGAGCTTTAAAGGAGAGGGTGTGGGAGAGTCTGAAGGAGGAACAGGAGGCACTCAGGCCTCAGGACCTGCCTATCCACCTCAGTATTAACCCTACCTACAGGGACCCGGATATCCGATGGGAGGTACATCAGATTACTCTAGCTACCACTCGTACCCCTCATACATATGTGCCTTATCCTCCCTACTACCTGCCTTATCCACCTTACCCTATGTTTTCACCTCCACCCTATTACCACAATCCGGAAAACCCTAACCCAAGGAGTGCTGCACCACCTCCTCCTCCCCTAGTAGAACCAGTAATTCCTAAAATCCAACCACCCAAACCTAATCCATCAGCAAGGAACAAGGTCAAAATGACAAATTACCTGAAGTTGGATGCTCCTAAGTATAAAGAGGGTGATGACCCATTTGAGTACATTGAAGCAGTGAAAATGACAGCTGATCAGTTAGGGGCCATCGACAGCAGAGCCATTCAGATGAAGTGGTTCACTCTGAAATGCAAAAAGGCAAAGGAATGGTTTAAGAATTATGTGAACCCGAAGCTGGATGGCTTATCTTGGGAGCAGTTTGCAAATGAGTTTGCAGGGTGGGCCTTTCCAGACAGTTCAAGAGAGTTGAAGGTAATAGAGTTTGAACAGTTAAGGCATACTGAAGAAATGAGTGTAGATGAGTACACAAACAAGTTTCTGGAGTTGCTTCAGTATGTGGGTCAGGATTATGACACTGACCAGAAGAAGGCTAGGAAGTATACCATGAGACTCTACTCTAGGTATTCCTCCCTGATCTTAGTAGCAAAGAGAGATAGTTTCCACACTATAGTGGATGCAGCTAAAAAGATGGAGGCTAGTGCCATCATATAGGGAACAGTAAAGCAGCAGGTGACACAGTCATCAGGTTCCAAAACCTCGAGTACAGGAAGTTTTGATATCTCTTCTTTGAGTGCAACTGCCACAGGAAGTAAAAACTGGAGTAGATCTACTAAGAAGACTAAGAAGACTAAGAAGAATAAGTTTTGGAACAGGTTGAAGTCTGGTCTGGGAATGGGTAGTGGTTCAAGCTCTGGTTCGGATAACTCTGGATGTGTGAGGTGTGGTAAGCCGCACAAAGGGCTTTATCGGTTTGGGAATACAGCTTGTTACAAATGTGAACAAGGGGGACACATGGCACATGAGTGCCCCAATGCAGCTAGGATGGCACAATCCCAACAGACGACTTCTGGCAGCGTGGCTCAACTAGCAGCTTTAGCCACATCACGGGGCAGAGGACGAGGTAGAAGGAGAGGGACAACCTCTTCTTCAGCAGGTTCCTAAGGGAAAGGTCCTTCAGCCCCAACACGGATCTTCACCATGAAGCAGCAGGAAGCCAACACATCAAACATAGTGGTATCAGGTAAACTCACTATTGGGTGTTCTAATGTGTATGCTCTTATGGACCCTGATGCCTCTCATTCTTTTGTTTCTCCGAGAGCCATAGATAGTTTAGGTTTGATAGCTTCTAGGCTAGAGTGTCATCTTTGGATCAATGGGCTCAAGTGTGATCTATCTGTGGTAGAGTCAGTCTGTCGATTCAGTACAATTATAGTTGAGGATAGGTGCCTTCTAGCCGACTTTATGGTTCTAGATTTGACTGATTTTGACGTCATTCTAGGGATGGATGGGCTCTCTACTCATGGTACTTGTAATACCCGGCTAGACTCCGGTATCGAAATTCCTACCGTTCGGTGGAATCTCGGATGTCGAAAACCTCTAGAAGGGTAAAATCATGTTTTTATAAAATGTTTTAATGTATTTTATGATTTTAAGTAAGAAGGAAATTAAGTTTTGAATGAAAAAGACCAAGGAGGCATTTCCAGGTTCGGCCGCCGAACGTGGGATAGTTAGGGGGGCAAGTTAGGCTTATGAAAGTGGCTCAGGTTCGGCCGCCGAACTTGCATGAGTTTTGGAGGCACTTTGGGCTGCCGAAGGTGGTCTGGCCAACCCCTATTTAAGGGCTCCATGGCCGAAACGGGCAAGTTTTCTCTCCCTTTTTGGCTAACGGTGAGTCCATGCTCTCCCATGGTTGATTTTTGATGTTTTTCTCCAATCTTTCGAGTTTTAACAAGTTTTATCTTGGTTTGAAGATATTTGAGCAAAAAGAGCAAGTTTTGGAGCTTGGAGACCCAAAGAGTGAGATTTCTCCCATCTCCGAGTTAGATCGCCTCTCCTCTCGATCTCCAAGAGGTAAGAGTAGATCCTTAGCTCATTTTATGTTTTAAACAAGTTTTATAAAGGTTTATGGGGTAAAAATGCATGTTTAGGTTATTTTGAGTTTATGGGTTTATGTTGAGTTTTTGAGCAATGTGGGTTGTTATGTATGTTTGATGTGTTGTAGTTGGGGTTTAGGATAGTTTGAAGCCCCTAGGAGCTTATGTATGTGTGTATGCATGTTGTGGAAGTGTTGTGTTTGAATTGAATGGTTTGGGAGGCAAATGTGCATGATTGGAGACTGAGTTCTGCCTTTGGAAGAACTCAGGTTCGGCAGCCGAAAGGACTTTCGGCCGCTGAACCTGCCTGTGGAGGCAAGCCTTTGGCTGCCGAACCCTGCCCCCGAAAGTGGACTTTCGGCTCTGGAAGGGAGTTTCGGCCGCCGAAGGTGCCGCCGAACATGCATGAGTTTCGTCTCTGGAAGGAACCTTCGGCCGTCGAAAGTGCTGTCGAAGGTGCATGACTTTCGGCTCTGGAGGGACTTTCAGCCGCTGAACCTGCTGCCGAAAGTGCCCCATTCAGCCTTCCTTTTCATGATTTCTATTATTGTTTTAAGGTGTTTTAGGGGGTTTTTGGGGAGTATTTTAGAGTCATGTTCTTGTGTGTTTGGTCCCTCATTTGAGTCCACCTGTGTAGGTTCGGACCCGAGGAACCGAGGACCCCAGCAGTGAGATAGCTGCTTCAGAGTCTTGTCTGAGCTAGCCTGAGGTGAGTAGAATGACTCTTTATGTTTCAAAGCAAATAATGAAAGTTTTAGCATGATTCACGCATCATGAATACTATGAGATATATTAGGTTGTTTGCATTAGAATTCATGAATATGTTGCATTGCATATTATGTTGTTGATGTGGATGAACATTGAATGATCCATTAGTCCTCGTATGATATGGTATGATGATGATGATGATGATATGGTATGGAAGTCCAGGAAGACCCATTCTACGTCCCTGGCAGATTGGAATGTTATGATATGTTATGTAAGAGGAAGTCCAAGAAGACCCATTCTACGTCCCTGGCACTATTGGATATGTAGAGGACTATTGGTGACAAGTTCATCCTTAATGTGATTTGTTTGTGATGTGATGCATTTCATGAAAGCATGAACTTTAAATATAATGTTTTATTATTCTCCTCACTAGGCTCTAGTAGCTCACCTTCTTTCCCTTAATCCCCCAGGTTTACAGGTACGGGATAAAGCAGGAAGTCAAGAGTAAAGTTATGTTCTATGTAATAGTTAGCTGTGGACATGAGAATGATGTAATGTATAGTACAGCTATGTAATGTAATGATGTGTATTGAGGTTTAGAATTGTGCTTGACCCAAGTATGTTGTTAATCCCTTTTTGGTTACATGATCTTTTAATGAAATGTTTTATGATGTTATGTAAACCAAACTTAAAATATAATATGTTACCCCATTGGAGTATTTGATAAGGACTCCAGTATGGGGTTTGATGGTTATGCTTATGAGTTGTGCATGCACAGGTTGAGTTTGGTAAATGAATGAGAAAGTTCAAAAATTTTATGTATATGTTGATCATGTATGGGATTAAACAGGTGTACAGGTTGTATGTTAGGCTTGCTATGGGTCCCGGCGGCCTTAAGCCGATCTGGATCCTAGCGCTGGTAGCGGTCCGAATTTTCGGGTCGTTACAGTACTACCTTGAACTGCAGAGACAATGTAGTTAGGTTTAGAGAACAAGATGGATCAGAAGTCGTCTTTCGAGGAGATAAGTCAGGTATATCTAGAAGTTTAATATCTGCCCTGCAGGCTCATAGGTTGCTTAGGAGGGGTTGTTAGGGGTTTCTTGCTCATGTTAGAGAGTTTAATGGTCAGGTTAGGGAATCAGCTTCATTGCCCGTGGTTAGAGAATTTCTCGATATTTTTCCAGACGAGCTAACAGGTTTACCACCTGTTAGAGAAATAGAGTTTGAAATTAAAGTGATGTCAGGAACCAGACCCATCTCTATTCCTCCCTACAGGATGGCACCTGCCGAGTTGAAAGAGTTAAAGGAATAGTTGTAAGAATTGGTAGATAAGGGTTTCATTCGACCTAGTACCTCACCTTGGGGTGCTCCTATATTGTTTGTGAAAAAGAAGGATGTATCTCTAAGACTTTGTATTGGCTACAAGCAGTTGAATAAAGCCAATACCAAGAATAAGTATCTGTTACCCAGGATTGATAATCTGTTTGACCAGCTAGCAGGAGCCGGTTATTTCTCCAAGATAAATTTGAGATCTGGATACCATTAGTTGAGAATCAGAGAAGAAGATGTGCCTAAGATAGCTTTCAGGACCAGATATGGGCATTATGAGTTTCTAATGATGCCGTTCGGGCTGACCAATGCCCCTGTAACATTCATGGATCTCATGAAAAGAGTTTTCAGACAGTTTCTGGATCACTTTGTTATTGTTTTCATTGACGATATCTTGGCGTATTCCAAAAATACAGAGGAGCATGCCCATCATCTGAGGAGAGTGTTATAAACCTTGAGAGAACATGGTTTGTATGCCAAGTTCTCCAAATGTGAGTTATGGTTGAGGAGTTTCTTTTTCTTGGGGCATGTAGTGTCAAAAAATGGAATCGAGGTGGACCCTAAGAAAGTAGAAGTGGTAGCTAACTGGTCCAAACCCACTACAGTGACAGAAATCAAAAGTTTTTTGGGTTTGGCAAGTTACTATAGGAGATTCATTTAGGATTTCTCCAAAATAGCTGCTCCTATGACCAGGTTGACCCAGAAGAATCAGAAGTTTGTCTGGTTAGATCAGTGTGAGGAAAGTTTCCAAGAGTTAAAGAGAAGATTGACGTCAGCACCAGTGTTAGCTCTGCCTATAAGTAATGAGGATTCCATAGTGTTTTGTGATGCGTCCCGAGTAGGACTTGTTAGTGTATTTGCCCTAGGCCATTATTTTGGACCTTTTTGTATGTCGGTTTGGTTATTAAGAAAAGAGGTTTTACTATCATTATTATTTGTTTGCATATTACATAATAATGATTAACATCCCTGGTTACTTATTATTATGTTGATAATAATAAAATATAACTAGTATAGTTATTGATTGATAATCATGAGATGATTATGTATATGTTGATATAATTCAATAATCATAGATACTTGTTAGAGAACAAAGTATTGGATGGACCCGTACTGAGATCACTACATAGGTTATTATCATAAGTGGATCTCAAAGTAGTTATGTCTTAATCCTTTGACTTGAGATTGTCATAGTTTTCAACATAAGGACTGTTATGTTTTGACATAACCAAACATTGTCTTTAATCGAACAATCATAAAGGTTATGATTGAGCATAATAGAAATTATATAGAGGATATTGAACAATCAAGATAGAATTTGTCCCTCTCTTTGAGAGAAATATCTTCTGGGCCCCTTGATAAGTGAGACTGAGAAATGCATGGCCGTGCTCAAATGAATTGATAGTGTGATCAATATCATTTGAATTTATCAGTCTACTTAGAGATCGAGAAATCATAAGTTTGAACATTATAAGTTTGACATTGACCATGACTTATGTTCAAACTAGATATCGTGTGAAAAAGGGATTAATACATGTTCTATTTATTAGGCTTTATCGGACTATCGATCCTCATATTAGTTGGATAGTCATAATGTCTTGCTAGAGGCCGCTTATGATTTATGGGCCTTGTGGGACTGGGCCTATTGCCAATTAATGTGAGCCTATTGGGTCACACACAAGAACGTTGTTGATGTGCTATATTAATGGGCTAAAAGCCCATTAGTATAATTAATAATAATAAAGTGTTATTATTATTAATATTAATTATTTATTATTATAAGATAATAATATTTAAAAGGATCTGCAGTCTATCTGTAACTGTTACAGATAAAGAACTCTATCACATAAGATATTTGAGTATCTGCGAGATTGTGGTAGTTGGTTATGAACACAACTCTATCACATAAGATATTTGAGTATCTGTGAGATCATGATAGTGGTTTCTGAACACAACTCTTTTACGAAAAGAGTTGTGGGAAAACAAAAGACTGAAACATATAAAAACTCCTTCTACGAATTCTGGAGTGAACGTTTGTTTTAGAAAATTCAGTCTAACAGTTGCAAATTGTGGAGCACATAATCTATCCATCCTTTGAGAGAGCTAGCACTCTAAAAGGATAAGAGACGTTCGTGTGGATACCATAGCGGGTGTTCATTGAAAAAGCAGCACCTTGAGTCCGGGATTGTATCTTCTCGTCGATACTAACAGGTTAGTAGTTTATCCTTCCTTTCGAATTAAACGAAGCACACGGATCCCGGGAAGGAAATTAGAGATTTTAATTTTTCTGCTGCGTGTTTGGGTTGCAGTAAATCTCTGAATTTCCTAACAGGACTAGGTTGCGTGTTGATGCAGAATAAGAGGGTAATTGCTTATGCTTCTAGACAGTTGAAGAAGCACGAGTTAAATTATCCTACACATGATCTAAAGATGGCAGCTGTGATCTTTGCACTCAAGATGTGGAGGCATTACCTGTATAGGGTGAAATGTGAGATCTTTACAGATCATAAGAGTTTAGAAAATACATCTTGAGTTAGAGAGAGTTAAACTTGAGGCAGAGGAGATGGGTAGAACTGCTTAGCGATTACGATTGCAAAATCCAGTATCATTCAGGTAAAGCAAATGTGGTGGCAAATGCTCTTAGTCAGAAATCACTTGGCAGTTTATCCCACATTTCAGTGGAAAGAAGACCAGTGGTAAAAAAGTTTTACAAGCTTGTTAACGAAGGTTTGTAGCTAGAGTTGTTTGGTACAGATGCATTAGTAGCACAAATGAAGGTGACACTCGTGTTTCTGGAACAAGTGGTACAAAAACAGCACAAGAATTTCGAGTTGGTAAAAATAGCAGGAGCAGTTCATAAAGGAAAGAATGGTAATTTTAGGTTTGACAACAGAGGAATTCTCTATTATGAGAACAAATTGTGTGTACCAGATGATATAGACTTGAAAGGAGACATTATAAGAGAGGCTCATAATACCAGGTACAATATTCACCCTGGAGCCACCAAGATGTATCAGGATCTGAAAAAAGTGTATTGATGGCCATCTATGAAGAGGAAAGTGGCTCAGTTTGTGTCCACTTGCGAAGTGTGTCAGAGGGTAAACTTGGAACATCAGAAGCTAGCTAGAATGCTCAACTCGCTACCGATTTCAAAGTGAAAATGGGAACACATGGCAATGGATTTTGTAGTGGAGTTATCAGCAACGTTCAATAGATATGACTCTATATGGATGGTAGTGGACAGATTTACCAAATCTGCTCACTTTATTCCTATTAGAAGTGATTATTCTGTGAACAAGTTGGCGCAGATCTATGTGAAAGAAATCATCAGGCTGCATGGGACTTCAGTATTCATAGTTTCAAATAGGAAACTCTAGTTTACCTTCAAGTTTTGGCATGTCTGCAAAATACTATGGGTACAAGACTAGACTTTAGCACCGGTTTCCACCCACAGACCGATGGGCAGTCGGAAAGGACCATCCAAACTGTAGAGGACATGCTAAGGATGTGTGTGTTAGACTTTGGTGGTTCTTGGAAGCAACATCTACCATTAGTAGAGTTTGCCTAAAATAACAGTTATTATACTAACATTGGAATGGCTCCTTATGAAGTTTTATATGAGAGGAAGTGTATGTCACATGTCTACTGGGAAGAAGTAGGAGAAAGAATTCTGAAATATTTGATTAAAAGCCGCCTCTTACAATTGTTTCTTATCCTTATATAGTAAGGAGAAAAACAAATAAAACCCTAAGACACTCTTCTTGGACCTGATTTAAACACATAAGGCCCAAGCCCAATCACACACTAAAATAACATATAAGTATTAAAACATAAGCCCAAAACATGGCCCAACACTCTAAAACTTAAAAGATAAAGTATGGCCAGAATACAAGCCCAAACAAAACTAAAATAAAACAAGTGTTAAATAATAAAAATATAGCAAGCCCATCATAACAAAGCTGAATCTTCACAAAAGCCTTACTTGATCTTCACTTTAGGCTTCACTTTAGGCTTCCCTTTGTGTAGTTTTAGTCCATAGGTTTGATTAGGCTCCCTAAGCCTATGATTGCAAGTGTTGCACCAAATCTGTCCCATATGAGTTGAAGCACGCCCCAAATATATATGGATCATATGAATATGATTTTGAACTCCTTTTAGATCCATTTCAATGACATAAGTTTGCTCCACACCATTGTTA
Organism: Manihot esculenta; assembly: GCF_001659605.2. Lineage (NCBI taxonomy): Eukaryota > Viridiplantae > Streptophyta > Magnoliopsida > Malpighiales > Euphorbiaceae > Manihot > Manihot esculenta. The sequence goes on from NC_035173.2 coordinate 16,837,556, forward strand.
GAAATTTGCCCTATTGGATCCGTATCAAGTAGAGTTTGCCTACAATAACAGTTATTATACTAACATTGGAATGGCTCCTTATGAAGTTTTATATGAGAGGAAGTGTATGTCACATGTCTACTGGGAAGAAGTAGGAGAAAGGGCTTTAGCAGGGTCAAAATTAGTAGAGATTACTAGCAGAGTGGTGTCCATCATCAAGAAAAGAATCAGAACAGTTGTGAGTAGGCATAAGAGCTATGCAGACATCTGCAGAAAACAAATTATCTTTCAGGGGGGAGATCTGGTATTGTTTATACTTTCACACCATTAACAAAGTGAAGTTTTTACTCTAACACCATTAGATATTATTGATAAATTACAATTTACTCTTTCATATTTAATGAAAACTATATTTTAGTTTTTATATTTTAAATTTTAGTCTATTAAATTTTTTATTGATAAAATAATTTCTTAATTTTTAAATTTTAATATTTTTAATTAAAATTAATCTCTGTATTTTTATAGATTGATCTCTAAATACTGTAATTATTAATAAATCTTTATATTTATAAATTAATTTCTGTATTTATTAAATTTTAATAGTTTACATGTGAAAAATAATAAAATAAAAAATAAGATAAAAAATTTAATATTTTCTTTTTGTCCTAATTAATAAAAAAACTCATTGAAAAGGGAAAATTAGACTAAAAATAACTTTTTAGACTTAAATTTAGAGACATATTGTGCTAAAATTCTTGACTTAGTTTTTATTTTATTAATTTATTTTAAGATATTAAATTTAATAAATATATGAGACTAATTTGAAAAAAAATATAAGTATATATTTATAAATAATTATAATGTTTAGAGATCAATTTATAAGAATATAGAAATGAATTATAATTAAATAGATTATTTTATTATAAAATAAAATTTTATAATTAAATTTATAAATATATAAATTAAATTATATATTTTATAAAATTTTAAGAATTAAAATATAATTTATCCTAATTAAAAAATATATTTAATTAATTTTTATGTTTCACACCATCATTGTTAAATAAAAAATTTCATTTTATTAACACTTTATTGACAGGATAAAATCATATTACTCCTTTTGTCATAAGTTTATATAAAATGTCCTACCTGAAAAAGATACAGGATATTTTTTTATAATTAGCTTTACTATTATTAAATTGAAAAGCCACCATACTTAACAAAAGGTATAAAGAGTTATTTATTAGTAAATAAATAAATAATAATAATAATAACAATAATAATAATAATAATAATAATATAAGAAAAAAATAGACAAATAGAAAAAATCTAATATATCACTCTTAGAGAAGAGGACAATTTTATTACATTTATATAGATTATTTATTTTATTAAATAAAATATATTGACTCTCATTTAGTATGTGTGATTCACACGCTTGCTTCTGAATTCTTGGTTTATTTGGCTAAAAATGTTGATCTGGACCTCTACAGAAAGTTCAATGGTTCATTTGTAATTTTCTACATTATCAATGTATCTTATGGAAATAATATGATCCGATGATGGAAGTATGAACTTGGAGGTGTCTGTCATTATCCTTTTGTTTTAATTCTTAATGTGTTTTCAGTATTCTCATTATTTATAAAAATTAGAATTTATATTGATATTCTGAAATTTAGAAAATAGAGTTTACGGTGCAATTATAAATTTAGATGAATTGAAAGGTGTTCCTTTCTTTTTATTTCTTTTCATTTGTCTGCTAGTGGCGCCTAATGGCCTCTCTACTGTAATATTATATATCCTTATCGCTTAGGTCTGTATATACGGATGCGTCAGAGTCGTTCTCTATACCAGACGGCCATTTAATTCTCCCGGCGCGCATACAGAGAGGGCTGCAAAATAACTGGATTTGCTGTCCTTTCTCATGTCACATCACTGAGCTGAACTTCTTTCTACTAGACCTAAGCTCGCGGACAATCAGGTCTACCCCATGTATCTGAGTCAGGGCAGAAGAGACTGAACCGATTGACCAAAGAAGGTTTCATGAGTTTTGGACCAGCGTTGTCCTCTTAGATCCGATCTTGTCCGGAGTGGTGAGATACGGCGGTCATCATAATTTAATTACCTATCACTACATTAATTAGGTAAATTAGAAAATCTCTTAGTAATTAAATTCTAAATATCTAATTTAATAATTTTAACAGTAATTTAATTTCTAAATGCTGTGTTTGTATATCTCTTTATAAAAAAGTTTAATTTAAATTTAAGCCTAATCGCAAAACAAGATGTATGAATTAAATATTAGTGGGAAGGTTCGAAATGATGCAATTTTTAATGAGAAAATTATTAATGTAAAGCGCATCATCTTTAGTGGCGGACTGAATTGAAGGCTGCACAGATTCTTCTTCTTTGATGTTCTTCCTGGATCATGATGTTTATAAACTTTACACACATGTTGCTATCTCTTCGATAATGTTGCAGAATCGATGGCATTGCTTTATGGTCTTCAATTGGCATATGTATCAGGTTTTCTAACATGCTCTCCTACTAGGATCTGAGACTACTTGAGTAAAGGAATTACCTCTTTCAGTTGTTCATGTCGCTGAACTTGATATACTATCAATTGAGATTTCTATTTAATAATAATGATCAATTGCTCTTTATGCCTACTGACGGCATCCACCCTAATTTTTTAATTTAATAAATAAAAATATGCTTAAAAGTACTTTTAACTTGATATATAACTAATTTAATTAAAAACATATTTATTAATTTTTTTTATTTGATTACAAAAGATTCAGTTGAAGTATACAAGCGAAAACTTCAGGATTAACTTTTAAAATGTAGACAAGACATTAGACAATTAGCACGTAAGTCTGGTCATCAATTAAATTTGGCTTCTGTTTCTGAATGCATCTTAACTACTAATAACAATAATTAGGAACACAGCCTAGAAAAAGATACTTCTCTCTCAACCCCATGAATCAATAAATCCTTTTCTTGCTTTAAACGATAATGGAAATACATTCAAATCAAATCCAACAAACATAGCTTTAAAATAAAGAATCAGAAGATGTCTCATTCAACTCATTGGAATATTAGGGTGGAAAAAAAAAACTCATCGGAATATAAAATATTCAGACAATTTTCCTTCCATTAAATATAAATCTCTATCAGCATAAATATTCTTTCCCATCCCCTTTTCCATAGAATAAAGAAAACAAAGAAAAAACAAAAATTTGTTGGGAAGGAAAAGAACTCAACAACAGGATGCAAAAATATCATAACCAATGAGCCGATATTAAATATACAATTTGCATAATGACCAAAACAACAAGGAGCAGAATTTGTCATCTAACTTCTCTAGTTTGAGGGATCAAAACTGGGCAAGTAAAATATTTTCTACTGCCTATGTAAGTGTCAACCTTTGAATTGCAACTCCATTTTGAGCATCTGAAATTCGTTCCCATCTTCCTAGCCGAGGCTCCTGTTGCATAACAAGCAATTTCAAATATCAGAAGTTTGTGTAATACCTTAAAACTAATCATTCTTTTGCTCCAATACAATGTTAACTTGAGGACTACAATAACTGGGAAGTGAGGAACAGCAGATCACGCAAGCCCACACATCATTATGCAAATATATAACTGCCTTTCTTCTTCTTGTGTGTTGTAATTAGTTAGTTATATCCATTCTCAAAAAAAAAAAAATTCTTAAATTAGTTGTATGCCTTTAGGACCAAGATTATGACTCAGAGTTGATAAGTTCGGGAAAAGAGCTCCTAAAGCTCCTTTATAGCTGAATGCAAGGATCAGTAGAACTTAAAGAATATGGTTCAACAAGATCAGACTTGTTCCCACAAATTAGCCTCACACCTTATTCCGATAACAATTCAGGCTATAGTCCAAAGATAGGTGAAAGATCCAAAAGCATAGAACAGAAAAAGAATATCAGAAACAAGAAAAGAAAGTTTCACCTGCCCAACTCCAGCAACAAGGAACGTTCCAGACTTTGCAAAAGCCAGTGAATTCACAAACCCAACCTGCATTGTATCAAAGAAGCAGGTCAGCAGAGAAAGCATACATCTCCAGCAGCTCTAATAAACTTAAAAACACACTAAAATGGCAACAACTGAACAAACATCAAAATAAACATTTGGAGCAGCAAAAAAGTAGAGAATGAAAAGAGAAAAGGAAAGACAAGCAACTAGGTGAAACATTGAAGGAAGGTGAATGGCTTGAACTCAATTCTCAGTGATAATATCAGAAGGAAGCATGTAGGTGCCAAGCTTATAAATTTTGTAAAACATACTAATAGTCTGCAGGCAGGCAAATATAGCTTCATTAATTCAAACACGCAGTTCAGTATTAATTTCTCAAAACAAGGACATCTTCCACTAGGCAATTTTATTCCCCATGGTGCACATTTGAGAGGGACATGATTGATTGTTGCTGTTATCATTAATGTCGCCTTGTTTTCTTAGGTATTTTGGACTACATTTTGTTTTCTTAGATATTTTGGACTACATTACATACACACATCTACCACACTCTAATGACAATAAGGAGTGAATATTGCTTGGAAAATTAAAACCGACCAACATTCTGTTCATCTGCAAAGGGCAAACTAACGGCAGAAGCACAAAAATGCAAATCAAATTATTTAAGCCCTAATCAGTTTAGAGCCTAGCAAAGTTTTACATTCTATGAACATGTTTAATGAACAGTAAACTCTCTTAAACAATATACTGTATTCCTGCTAGAAAACTATAACTTAATCCAAGAAACATAAACTTCAGTCCTGGATCACAGACCAGCCTACTACACAAGCCAAATCAAGCAAACCTTTCACAAAGTAGGATGTGAAGACAAGCAAGACAAATTTGACCAGGAGCTTGAGAACATTGTATTAAGCAACTATTTTACCACAAAATAAAGGTCCCTCATAATGGATGCAGCACATTTGAGGAGTCTCACCACTATATCTTACATTTCCACTGAACATCATTTCCAAGTATCAAAAGTCAAGAGAGTTGTCCACCAACAAGCATACAGGGACATTTATTATTGAGGTAAAAATGCAGATGGCACCAAATGGTGGCATCACCCACTAAAAGTGGGTTGACAAGAGAACTTGAAAAAAAAAGCATCATATTCACAACTACTTTTTTTTTTCATTTTAATTAGATTAAGGCCAAGTTGAGTAGAATACACGATTTACTAGCAAGAAAAATCTCCATTTGTCCATGGTTTTCTTTAACTATTTTAGCTATTCGAATGCACAAGAAATTGGATATGCATTACCAATTAGGAAAGCAAGTGGCCTAAAGCATTTTCAAGAAATTGTAAGCCACATCAGGAAAAGCAAAAAGAGAATTGATCAATGGAAACTAAAATAAAAGCAGCAGTCACTAGAATAGCAATTGTCTAAGTAGGGCACATTGTCGCACACAGTGAAACCAAATAGCAATTGAAGTTTAACTAAGTTTATGTACGATTTTCACTTACCAATGGAAGATCATATAGGGGTTTAATGCCTTTTGGAGCACTTTCAACAGCCCATAAGCGAACAGAACCATTACCAGCTCCTGATGCGGCAAGGTCACTGCCTCTACACACAGTAACTGAACTTACCCAAGAACATGCTGATAAACAACAATAGCATCAATGTCATCAGAGGATGAATAAATCAGACTTCTAAATGTGGTAGAAAAGCAAATTAGGATTTCATCAATAATGAGCTCTCCTAGTACATGTTTGGTAGAATGTCAAAGAAAATAATGGAATTCAATCAAATTAAAATTTCAATGAACAAACAAAAAAAATTTCATTTCATTGAATTGTGATGTATCAAAGATGCACATAAAGAAGAAATCAAGACCGAGAAGCAGAAGTTTGAAACATTTACCTAGATGACCATTAGAGATACTTCCATTATCTTTTTGTCCAAAACCTTTGAAGTCAGTCAACAAAGCATGAGCATTCTTAACAATGTACACAGGCTTCTTTTTTTGGATGCCCCAGAGCTCAATATTTCCATCATCAGAGCCAGATAAAAATTCATCATTATCAATCAAGCAACAACATTCCAACGATGATGTAGAGGCACGAAATATCAACCTTGACTCCTCTGGGACCTGTTCTTAGAACACAAAAATTGATGTTAAGATTAATTCAATCACTCAAATTTATTTATTCATTTATCTCACTAAAAATTCATACAATTACTATTGGTTTTCTGAAGAAAAATTGATAATATCCTTTTCACTTCTAATTTGATTTCACATTAATATTCAGTAGATTCACCTCCAATTATCTTAAGTGCTTCATTGTATTTTAATATAAGCAAAAAATCTCAAATAACTATTATTTTATTTCAATTGATGATATTCAAACTCTAATTAAGTATATATTACTTTCTTCTTTATAACAGATAGATATTATGTATGATTTTTGCTGCTTCTACGTTAGCAAAATAGTATATCCAATTAAATTATTAGTTGGCACATTTTGTATTACAATATATTGATAAATTAAATTTGAAATTTAGGGATTTATAATACAAACTGACATCGAGGGATGGTCAAATTACACTCATCTAAGTTGTGAGACAGTGAGTGAATTTTAGCCATAAGCTAACCTGCAAATTGATGATAATAGGTAACAGGAATTTAATGATAATATAGAAGCTCAGAAATATTTAGGGTGAAATTAAACCCCCCAACCCCCATGCTTTGTGCTTTGCATCTGAGGCACACCTTTAATGATGGAAGATTTTTTCCCTCTTCACCAATATCAAATATAAATCGATGTCCATTGATATTATATGTCAACATACCTGGAATCATGTCAAATATGTTCTTACAAGTAAAAGTTTCTTCTTGGCCTCATAATAGAAAAAGTGGACGATAGGCTTGTATTTTGTTCACTACACTAAAAGGAACTTTTAAATTGGCCAAAGGGGAAAAAAGAAGCAACATCTTTCTCATTATTTATCAATTATGGTCAATCCTTTTAATTTTTATCAATTTAGCCTAATTTGAGATATTTATTTTAGTTATAGCTTGAAGTCAAAACTAAGAATTGAAGGCTACAGACGTAGAGGTTGATAAATAAAACTTTAAAATTGGCTATAAATGACAAATTGAAAAGGTTTGAATTCCTTACTATTTGAATTAGTCAACTAATTAAGTTTGACCTAAATTAGTCAAAATTAATATTTTATTGCTTGATAAAATAAAATTTTACATTTACTTAGTGTAATAAAAATAAAATTTCCCCTCTCCACTTTTTTTGTCCAAAATATATTTATGGATTGTGACAATAAATGAAATTTTTGTTTGTCAAATTGGTGCCCCAAAAAAAAAAGCACCCTACTTGATCAAACAAAATTTAGGAGTAGGAGGACCACACCCAAAAAAGTAAATGACTCAGAGGATTAAAGTTAGAGATACTACAAACTAATTTGTGCCAGCTTTCAACTCGATACAACACTTGATCTTCCCATATATTTCAACAAAGAGTGAGTTCATCTGTAGTCCAGAATTTCTCTTCTAGAATAAGAAAATAAATGATAAATCTCATCCTTGATGTAGGTAAACCTTCTAGCCTGAATTTTCGTATTAAGGAGTGAATAACATGAAGATAAGAGAATCTGAACACCTCCATTTCTTCTCTCATTAAATTTACAGAAAGGAAAAACTATGAATATCCATGCACCATATAATGTTTATGGTCTTCCCTGATATGTGGAGAACACCAACAATATAAAACCCAGGAAACATAACAGTTGATGTGTCATCGCCCAGAGAAGGAAAAGAAAAAAATCATTTGCTCCCAATTTCAATAAAATTATGTGCAATTTGGTTAGTTTTCGCTTCTTAAAAAAAAAAAAAAAGAAAAAGGAAAAAAGAACTCTTTAATGTTAGCAACCACAATAATACTTGTGGAAACAGAAATGATAGAAACAATTGTAGTGCTGGTGATTCCACGAAAAAGCAAATACATTTCATAAATTTTTTTAATCAATTCCATTGTTATCATTTAAGCAAATAGTGAATTTTGCCTTCAAGCTAGCGAAAGAAAAAAAAGAGCCTTTTAGCAATTGAAACAAAGGTGGCTTATTTACCTTCATCTTGTCAAAACAAGTGTATTGATTCCATTGTTGTCAAAATCTTGCGATTCTCAATTCGAATCTATTTTCCAACAAATTGATTCAAATCTATAGGTGAATCTTAAATATGCCTGAATCTTATGATTCTTTACTCTAATCTTATGATTCTCGACTTGAATTCTATATCCTAGTCAAATCTATAGGGTACATGAATAGGGTGCATGAATTGTGACTAAATCAAAAAGTTGATAGTGAATAAGGTGAATCAAAGTACTTTTCACCCGATACAATTAATTATCTAAAAGAGTTTGTTAACCCTTATATTTTCTAAATTTAAGACCTTATTCATTTTGCTATAAAGAAGTGTATATAAAACTTCCTCTTAGCTATTTTTCTTTAACCAACCACTCTTTTCCCCTCATTGTCTTTGTCTTCTTTTCTTTTTAAGTTACTTTACTTAACTAATTATAGTTAAGTTATAACAATTTATATTTATAATATTCTAATTTGATATCTTTTTTACTATTTAATTATTTGATCCAATTTAAATGAGAGTTTCAGTATATGTATAATGACAACTATTGTCTACAATTCCAAAGTTTATAATTTATAACAAAAAATATATAAAATAATGCATACATATTATTCTATTATGAAGAATATTTCTAATTAAATAAATAAGTATTATATATTTATCAAAATATGTTATTATGATAAATTTTTACTTATTTTTGGAACATATATTATTTTTAATTGATTTTTGGAAGTCTTAGCAAATCTTACGATACAATTCGATTCTCAATTCCTAAAATAAACATTTTGATACACAATTCGAATCTTGATTTGACAACTATGCCCACAAACCCAATCTTTTGGTTTTTAATGTACAGCCATAGACCAAGTGAATCTCCAAAAATTATGAGAATAGTTTGCATACCTTGAATAATTGCATAGTCCGATCACGTCCGGTAGCTAAAACTCTTTCTTTCCGCAAGCAATCAACTGTTAATACTTCACTTTGGTGACCAAACAGTGTGTTTACATAAGCTCTATCTTCCACATTCCATATTTTGATTGATCGATCAAAAGAACCAGAAAAGAGTTCTGAAGTCCCTTGCCTAAATGTTAGGCATGACACAGGGCCCCTATGACCTGGAAAAGCCTACAAATAGATAATCAATGAAGAGACCCAGTGAGAACACGACTCCCAACATGCCTTAACTATTGTCTTGACAGCATAATGCGAGTATTGAACTAGACAACACAACATCATAGGAAAAGATGACCCAGGATGCTGCAGCCTGTAATGCATTCAGCAGGTACTACTGCGCTGTCTAGGTCCAAAGTGGATAGAGTATTTCACTCACTCTATGTATGTTGCAATTAAGTTGATACATTCAGGACCCTGTCAGCGCAAGAGGGCTTTTTCTCTTACACAGTTATAATGCCCTCATGGTCTGACAGGACATCCACAATTCCACATCCCTCAAAATTTTGAAAAAACAATGCACATTCTCAAAAAGGTAAGAAATAGACATATATTGCACCTGAATATGTTCTCTTGTCCGTGTGTCCCACAAATGAACATGCCTATCTAATCCTCCACTTGCTAAATAACGACCATCAGTGCTAACAGCCAACGATGAAACCTGTTTGCTATGCTTTGTAGCTTGACCTTCTGGACCCTTGGCTCCATGAAGTCTGAGTGTTTCTTCATTAGGCCATTGATACTTCTCAACTTTCCCAGTATCTACATCCCAACATACAATTGTGCCATCTTTGGAAGCAGAAAAGCCCTTTGAATCATCGTCAGATAGACATACTGCGGTAACAGAATACCGGTGCTTCAACAGGACCTCAAATCCACGATCAGGCTTCTGAACCCTAAAGTATTAATGAAAATGAGAATTATTAAAAGAAACACAGCAGGTCATAGACAAAATTATGCATAAATGTACAAACATGTTAAAGCATTGACATTAAAAACACATTGTTCTAGTAAAGCAATCAAGAATGTCCTAGCATACAAAACCAATATGGGAAAACTCTCAAATCCTAATATCATGGGATTTGAAAAAGCAGTTTAGCAGTTATTTAAAGGCTTTAGCATTGACCTGAAACCGTCATATAGCAATACGAAAATATAAATAGCAAAGATATATAAAGTTCGCATTTATAACTAACAATCATCAGTATAAACCATTCCTCATACAAACAAGTGAGTACCAAAGTTCATCATGAACTAGTCCATCAGAATTTGCCTTCCCCAAAACCCATTTCTAACAACCACATGTAACATAATGTTAACAGCAATAAAATTAAAAGAAAAAAAACTTCCGCATCAAGAAAAAAACCAAATTTATCACTTTTTTACCTGGAAGCAATTACTCTTCTCAATCGCCCGCTCTCCTCGAGCTGCTCCTGCATCAACTTCTTAACCACAAGGGAATCCCTCTCACCTTCCTTCTCAAACTCTCTCTCTTCATCCTCTTCCCCCTCCTCCTCCTCTTCTCTTCTCGCAAGTTCTCGAAGCTTTTCTACATAGGATTTTGCCATGCGCTGCCTCTTCTCGTCCGCAGTCTCTCGTGCAAACTGATCTATTTCCTCGTCTTCGTCCTCCTCTCTCTCTTCTCCGCCGCTCATAACTCCGTTTTCGTCCTCTGACTCTCCGGATTCGATGTAGTCATCTCGGAAACCCATCTTTCGACGTTTCTTCGGTTCTGTATCGAAGAAGGGGTCCCCTTTGATTGCAAATTTCGACCGTTTGATTGCGGAACCTCCCTTCTTTGGATTTTTGCTCTTCATGTTTAAACTAAGTGAAAAAGTAACTTGCAGCGGTGGGAATGAATAGTATACAGAGCGACCGTTCAGAACACAAAATTAAAGCTGCGGCCGACAGAGGAAGACCTTTCCATGTAAATATCACCCACAGAAAAACAGTAAGAAATATACCTGGTCGTGACTTTGGAAGATACAAGCAGCGGCAATGGAGGATAACAGCGGCGGTGAGAAGTAGCAGTTTCGAGAGAGAGCGGCGGCGATGGCGCAGAAGTGTGACAGAGTAGAAGAACCAGCTGAAAGATTAAGGAGCAGCAGCGGCGTGACGACGGATGTAGGACAAGGGGAGTGGAGTTGGGTTGGGCCGCGGCTGTGTGCGAATTTGAATGAGTGGAAGTGTTGCTTGTGATGTACAAGTTAGGTTTAGGTCTAGTTTTACTCTTTTAATAGCCGATCTCGTGTGCATAGCACGATAATAACATATCATTTTTATTTTAAAAATTTGATAGTTTATTTTTATTTTTTATTTATCTGAGTTTATAAAATATTCCTATTACATTAATTTTTATTTAGAATGTCTCTTTTTATTTAATTTAAATAATTTTCTTTTATTTTAATAATATTCTTTAATTAAATTGTAGCGTTACAATTAAAAATGTCATATTAATTCTTTTATATATAAATTAATTCGTAATTTTTATATGTATTACTATGTTTATAATATAGTAAAATTATTTATATTTATTAAAATTATTTTAAATTTATTGGCCCAATTATCCAAATAAAATGGATTTATATTTTCACCCAAAATCTGACTCGAATAGGTTCTTTATTACATGCTTTTAAATGTACAATAAATTAATTTACTACTAATTTAATTAATTAAAATTAAAATTAAATTAAGACTATCAAGAATAATTTTTTTAATAAATATATTAATTAGTAAATTTATATTCTAAAAGGTTACGATCTAACCATATATGTATGTATAACAGTAAATAATCTTAGATACACCAAAATGAGTTTATAATAAATGTGATTGGTCACAATTACATCACACTTTAAATATTAATGTACACAAAAGTTACCACAATTACAATTATGCTATAAAAATTATTTTTTTTCTAACATCAATTTTTTTTATTTCTCTATAAAATAATACTTTTACTTTACCGATATATATATATGGATGAGTAGTTGTATGTAAAGCAGTGTTTATATTTATATTTCTGAGAGATTTAAGAGAACAAATAAAAAATATGAGGAAGTGATCCCTTAGTCAGATGGTAATCCCTTTATGGGGTGTACTAAGCCCATAGCTGAGTAGTAAGTTTCGTTTGAAATCGAAAGAGATGCGCAGTGATTTCTTTTTATTCCTTAGTGATAGTAGTTAGGTTCTTATCTAAAACTTTAAAAAAATATATGAATATAAATTTTATTTTGTGTAAAATTATTTTTTTTCAAAATTTTTTACCTCGTCCTTCGATACAAAAAAGGATAATTAATAGTAAAAAAAATTATAATTGAAGACTTTGAAAAACCAATAGATGATTGGAAAATTTCAAAAGTACAAATTTACAAAATTTTAGAATTTAATCTTTTCAAAACTGATTATGTGATTAGGAGTGAAGAGAGATCTATAGATTTCAAAATTTTTTAAAATTATTGAACTCCTTTCCAAAACTTCCATACACAGACATAAAGAAAAAAGTACAAATATCTCCATATAAATTTAGTCCAAGTAGGAATTAAATCTCTTATAAAAGGTCTAAATACCTGGCTTACAAACTTCAATGATTCATTATTAAGCACGCTTGAGTCGAACTTATGTAGTGAACTATTTTCATTTGACTGTTATCCAAACTTCACAGTCTTTTTGAATGACAAAAACATTTCAAAGACACTTATTTTATAAATTAAAACACATAATTATAAAATGATAGAAGGATATATTCCTCTTGCATTGATTTACAAATATATTATAAAGCCATGATTTATGCTTTTGCTTCGAAACATAATATTCAAAACAAAAGAGGAGGAACACTTTTTTTACAAATTAATCTTTCAAAAGCAAACACTGTAATTCCTAGATGTATTCACTGAAAAAACATAAGTTTACCGAAATAATAAATTTTGGAAAGAGTTTCTGTATCAACAGAACTCGAGAAAGTTATAAAACCAAATATAGAGTTAAGGTACATCAATCAATATGATGATGGTAAAGTAGAATCAGTAGATATCTTAGGATTTCTGATGATTTTTCAACCTCTAGAACCATAAACATTGATTTGACAAACTTTTTAAAAATTCATTATGTTATTCATTTGCCTTTTACAAATCTAATTGAAAAAAAATCACAACATGATGATTCTTCAATAATCTACAAACCTAGATATTCCACTTCAAATTTACCTAATTTTTCTTTACAAAATGTGAATTACTCTTCAAACATTCCTCATCCAGTTTATAAAAATTTTCAAAATTAAGTTGATTATATTAAGGAAACCCAATTAGGATCAGAACCAATGTCACCTACCTTTTCACTCATCACAGAAAACATTACACATGAGTTGGATGTGATAGAAAAGAAATTTGTGGTTGATAAACAGTTTCTTCATAATGATTTTTATGCCAAACACAATACTAAAAAGAAAAACTCATTTTTCAAAAATTTATTAGATGTAAGAAAAGATATACAAACAAAGTATTATGAATTTGTGGATCAGTATAAAGTTCATACTTTTTTTTTATTAGTTTGAGATGTATGCTTCTGAAAATAACATTTCATATCCATTTACAAAAATTGCAAATCCGGTTACTTCTAGGTCTAAAATTCCTAAATAGGAAATGACATATGGAAAAAAACTCCAATATGAACATCCTCCTCTAAGAAAGATAAATATTTCTCATTTAGATCAAATTGTTGAAGCAGCGCCTTATAAAAAGGTGAACAAAAAAATGATTTTATGAATATAAAAAGCATTATTCAACAAAATAATTTTACAAATGCTCATTTTCATACCATTGGTAAGCAATTACAAAAAATAGAACATTCTCAAAAGATGAACCTTCCTTCTGTTGAGAATGAGTCTAATACAAAATTGAAAATCACAGTTTTCAAATATCCAAAAGTAGCCAATTAGAATTACAAAATAATCAATCTGTATTTCTCAAAGTTTTAAAAGACATGTGGTTTAGGTTAGATACATCGACTTTTAATTCAGTAGCACCTGAAACTCTTCAGGCTTCCAAAAAAAGTGTCAATATGCTTAAATAAAATTCAAATTCAGATGTACAAAACATTCTTGAAAAGCCCCAAGAACTCTTAAAATCAATAGACTTTATTGGAACCAAGCAACCCCTATTCTAATAACAACCCTGAACATTGGTTTAGAAAATAGGTATAGTATTTTTAGTCCAAATTCCAAGTCTCAACTGTTTATGAATGGAACATAGATGGTATATCTGAATATGACATTTTAAATCTTTTTCAACAAATGACCATGGCAACTAATACTTACAAAACCTAAACTAGAACTCTGAAGAGAGCTATTGTTGAACTGTTCATCAGAGGTTTCTCAAGATAGCTTAAATGATAGTAGGATTATCATCTCATAGACTAAAAACACTCTAAAATTCTAAATTTCATAAAAATCTCGGAAGACGGTATACCTGTTTTCGATTAATTAGGTAATAGGATCCAAGATGTTGTTGCAACATTGATTGTAACAATCTCTTTAAACTTTGTAGGAGATCCTTCGCATTTGAAAGACAAAAATGTTAAACTTCTTTTAAACCTTAGGTGTAAGAAGCTTAGTGATTTTCAAAACTACAAAACCATTTTTCTCACTAAGGTTATGTTAAAAGAAGGCTCTAACCAACCCTTTTGAAAAAAGAAATTCCTAATAGGACTTTCAACATTATTAGGGAAAAAGGTTAGGAACAAAATCAAAGAAGCATTTGGAAACCAAACCTCTTACCGTTAATTGACTTATGGTGAATTAATTAGTCTAACTCAAAAGGAATGATTAAAAATTTGTCAAGATTTAAAACTTCAAAAACATTTGAAATGGAAGATACGGAAAATCCGTCAACAGTTAGGTTCTTTTGCAAGTAATTTGAAATAGGAACAAACAATCTTGTCCAAATTGCGGAGGAACTTATACTAACCAATTCTACAAGAGGTCTTCCCATAAATACAAAAAACCTATAAAATTTGAAAAAGACTCATATTATAAAAAGCTAAAGAAAAAACTACAAAATTAAGTTTGCTAGCACTAGTAAGGCTAACTCTAAAATAAAGTGGAAAGACATTACTTGTTACAAGTGTGAAAAAAAAGATCATACTTCTAAATATTGTTGGATAAGTACAAAACTCTAAGAACTTCAATTAGAAGAGGAAGTTATTAGCAAAATAACAACTCTTTTAATTGAATCTTTAGACATTGAATTAGATTTATCTAATAAGGATGAAGAATCATTACAAATTGATGAATTAGTTACAAGTTCTTTTATTTATTCAAGTTCCGAATCAGAATAAAAATTAAACCAATCAACAAAATAGATTGTCATAGATAAATCTAAAAAGATCAATGTCCTTTTAAAAGATCAAAAGTTGCTCATAGAAATTTTTGCACAAGTCCAAGATCCCCAATTACAAAAAGAATTTGTAGAAAAAATTATGAAATATTTTAAGGAAGAAAAATTCATACAAAAAATTGTTTTACCTTCTACAGATCGAAACACACATGATCTTACAAACATTCTAAACATAAACAAATGTATAAAATAATATCTTGTAACCCTTCAGGTTTACAAAAAGAAATTAAAGCCGTGAACATTAAGTTGAAACAATAGAAAGAAAAACAGGCTGAAGACTCAAAGATTCTTTAGATCTTATTTACAAAACTAGAATAATCTGATAAAGATGAAGAAAATAATATGGAAATCCAAAATTTTGAAAGATTTGAAAATGTTCCAAATTTTTTTTTTTTTTTGCATCTTAGATGAGATTACTTCTAGAAAATATTTGATAAAAATTTCATTAATCTTTTCAAAAAATTTCAAAAGCGACACAATTGTCTTATTTGATACTAGTGCAGATTTGAAAAATGGGTTCGGATTTTCATATCATTTTAGAATGAAATTTTTATCAAGTAATGTCTTTTGGAGCATTAAAAAGGTTTGGATTAAAATTTCATTAAAATTTTATCCATATCATTTTAGAATGAAATTTTTATCCAAATCCATTACTTGGTAAAATACACGATTATCTTATTTAAAACATATTTTACCATTATAAACTTTTCGGTTTTGAGATTCTTAATTTCAACAGAGATTCATTCGGAAAGTTAGAATTCTGACACTGGACTTTAGAATGGTAAAATGAGTTTTTTTTTTTATAAAATAAAATTTAGGCATTTTAAAATGTATTTTAAAAAAATTCAAATCATCAAGATTCGCCCACCAAACACAAGCTTGCAGACCCAGCTATAAAAGGCCTCCAGCCCGATTTTAAGCGGAGTTTTCTCTCTTCTTTCAGGCAGATGTGGGCCTAAGACTTCTTGATGATTTTTACTTTGTTTTTTCATAAATCTTTTAAAAATTCATGAGGTTTACCTTTATTTTAAAGAGTCAAGTTAAATTTTTGAGGCTTTTAAAAATCAGACTCTTTGGAGCTCGTTTCTTTCTCCTCCTTAACTTCTTTCTTGTTGTGTTGTGCCTTCTCCAAAGGGGTGAGTTGGACCCTCAATTTTCTTTTGGTTTTGAAAAGTTTATAAACTATTTTAAGTATTTTCATTGCGTGTAAGGGTTCAAAATTAAGTTTAAAGCTTGCGGGTTGGATGAGTTTCTTTGATTTGATGATTTTGTTGAATGCATGTTGAACTTTAGGTTAGTTTTAAGTGATTCTTTTGTTTTGAGTTGTAAATGTATGATTTTGAGTTGTTAAATGTGAATTTGGGTTCGTTTTGAGGGCTATTGGCTGAGGTAGAATCTAGTTCTGCATTGCAGAAGAATCCAAGTTCGGCCACCCAACCTGCCTGTGAAGGCTGCCTTTTGGCCGCCTAACTTGCCTCTAACTTTATGCCACTGAATCTGCCATCGAAAGTCCCCTGCCTACTCATTTTCAGCCCATTTTCCACATATTTTCTTATATGTTTTTAGGGGTTTCTTAGGGGTAGTCTCAAGTGTTGTAAAAGTTATGTTTGATTCCTAATTTAAGTTCATCTATATAGGATCAGACTTGTAAAATCGTAGAGGCCAGCAGTGAGATAACTGCTTCAGAGCTAGGCTTGTGTCAATCAAAGTTGAGTATAACAAAACTAAACTATTATTTTAAAGAAATCAAATATTTTAAGCATGTTCATGTATCACAAATGTCATGTGGATATAAATAGGTTATTTTGCATTAGAATTCACGAATATGATGTATGACACAATTAATTATTATTATAGATGGATGTTGGATGACTTATTAGTCTCGACCATACTATGATATATTATGATGGATATGAAAGTCCAGGTCGAGATTTGTTCTACGCCCCTGACATTATGTAAGAGAAAGACCATAGTGCCCATTTTACACCCCTGACACTATGAATATGTTATGTTTTATTTAAGAGGAAGTCTTGAGGAGCACCCATTATAGGCCAGACACTATTGGAATTATGGAGGATTACTAATGACAAGTCAATTTTGATGTAAATTGTTTATGTTATGATACATTTATACGATCATATATTTTATTAAAGTATTTTGTGATTATGTTTCTGCTCACTATATTCTAGTAGCTTATACCTTTTCTCTAACCCCAAGTTTGCAGGACTAGAATTAGCTCGGAAGGTCACCAATGTTTTATGTTATAGTTCTGATGTAATAGTTACAGTTATGGACATGTAATATATTATGGATTAAAATTATGCTTTGCCCGAGTTTTGTTTTATAATCCCTTGTTTATGATTTTATTGTGTAAAAGTTTTAAAGTTTAATATTTGAACCAAATTGAGGCATGTAATGAGGACCATACTGGAGCATTTGATGAGGGCTCTAGTATGAGTTTATATTTTCAGTTATGTTTGCATGCATATGTCAAGTTTTGGTTCATAAGATAGAAATATTTTTATATGCTTTTAAGATCATGTTGGGATTATATCAAGTGTAATAGGATGTATAGTAGGCTTACTACGGGTTCCAGCAATCTTAAGTCAACCTAAATCCTAGCGCCGATAGCGGTATGATTTTCGGATCATTACAGAGTGGTATTAGAGCCCTAGGTTTATATGGTCAGACCTAAAGTGTTGGCCTCATAGGTATTATAGAGGGTAAGCACAATTAGGAAAATTCATATCCACTAAGAATAGGATGTAGAGTCTTATCTTGATGTATGTATGATGATGTGTAATGCAATAACTTTATATGCATGTACATTGATGATATGATATGTATGTTGTGAGTTAATGTGTATTCACATGAACTATGTGATGCTAATATTTATGTGTTTAAATGTTATTTTCTAAAAGACATGATACATGATTCACGTCGATCTGCACGATTGATCGGAGCCCCACCTAAAAATGAGGGTATAGATGTATTTCCCCTTGCTGCTCCATCAAGAGCTTGAATAAGTAAAAGTAATAGGGAAGAAGCGTCAAGGGACCCTAGAAGGTCTTTTGATGTAAACATAAGAAGAACAGATCCGAGTAAGATGTCTGTAGATGTCAAGAAAGCAATGAACGATAATCAAAGAAGAGATGGATATTTGGTATGAGCTTTGAAAGAGAGTGTGTGGGAGAGTCTGAAAGAGGAACAAGAGGCGCCCAAGTCTTAAGCATGTTGGGATTATATCAGGTGTAATAGGATGTATCGTAGGCTTGCTATGGGTTCCAACGACCTTAAGTCAACCTAAATCCTAGCGCCGATAGCGGTATGATTTTCGGATCATTACAGAGTGGTATTAGAGCCCTAGGTTTATATGGTCGGACCTAAAGTGTTGGCCTCATAGGTATTATAGAGGGTAAGCACAATTAGGAAAATTTATGTCCACTAAGAATAGGATGTAGACTCTTATCTTGATGTATGTATGATGATGTGTAATGCAATAACTTTATATGCATGTACATTGATGATATGATATGTATGTTGTGAGTTAATGTGTATTCACATGAACTATGTGATGCTAATATTTATGTGTTTAAATGTTATTTTCTAAAAGACATGATACATGATTCACGTTGATCTGCACGATTGATTGGAGTCCCACCTAAAAATGAGGGTATAGATGTCTTTCCCCTTGCTGCTCCATCAAGAGCTTGAATAAGTAAAAGTAATAGGGAAGAAGCGTCAAGGGACCCTAGAAGGTCTTTTGATGTAAACATAAGAAGAACAGATCCGAGTAAGATGTCTGTAGATGTCAAGAAAGCAATGAACGATAATCAAAGAAGAGATGGATGTTTGGGTATGAGCTTTGAAAGAGAGGGTGTGGGAGAGTCTGAAAGAGGAATAAGAGGCGCCCAAGTCTTAAGATCCGCCTATCCACCTCAATACCAGTCTTACCCACAGGGACCTAGGTATCCAATAGGAGGTTTGTCGGATTACTCTAGTTATCACCCGTACCCTTATATATGCCATATCCTCCCTACTACCCATAATATCCATCCTACCTTATGTTTCACCTCCACCCTAGTACTAGAATCCAGCAAAACCTAATCCAGGGAGTGCTGCACCACAACTTCCTCCCCCAACAGAACCAATAATTTCTGAAACCCAACCACCCAAACCTAACTCAGTGGTAGGGAGCAAGGTAAAGATGATGAATTACCTAAAGTTGGATGCTCCAAAGCATAAGAAGGGTGATGACCTGTTTGAATACATCAAAGCAGTAAAGATGATAGCTGATGAGTTAGGAGCTAGCGACAGCAAAGCTATTCAAATGGCGGGATTCACTCTGAAGTGCAAAAAGGCAAAGGAGTGATTCAAGAATTATGTGGAACCGAAGTTGGATAGCTTATCCTGGGAATAATTTACAAATGAATTTGCAAGATGGGCTTTCCCAAATAATTCAAAGGAATCGAAGGTAATAGAGTTTGAGCAGTTAAGGCAGACTAAAGAGATAAGTGTAAATGAATATACAGACACATTTTTGGAGTTGTTCTAGCATGTGAGTCAGAATTGGCACTGACCAAAAGAAAGCTAGGAGATATACTATGAAACTCCACTCTAAGTATTCCTCCTTGATCTTAGCAGCAGAGAGAGAATTTCCATATTGTAGTGAATGCAACAAGAAAGATGGAGGCTAATACCATCATTTAGAGAATAATGAAGTAACAAGTGGCACAATCATTGGGTACTAAAGCCTTGAATACTAGAAAATTTAATCTCTCTTCTCTAAGTGCAGCCGCCATAAGAAGTAGAAAGTGGAATAATTCCACCAAGAAGAATAAGTATAGAACACGTTAAAGTCTGGTATGGGAATGGGCAGCGGTTCAAGTTTTGGTTTAGATAGCTTTAAAATGTTAGATGTGAAAAGCCGCATAAAGAGCCTCGTCAGTTTGGGACTTGATATAAATGTAGACAAAAGGAATATATGGCACGTGAATGTCTCAATGCAGTCAGGATGGTATAGTCTCATCAAACAATTTTTGGTAGTGTGGCTCAGCCAGCAGTTTTAGCTACATCTCAAGGCAAAAGGCGAGCTGGAGGAAGAGGGAGAAGCTCTTACTCAGTAGATTCCCAATGAGTTATATTATTATTATTTTAATAATTTAATTTAGACTTATTATTTAATTAATTTAGACTTATTATTTAATAATTTAATATTATTATAATTATTTTAATATTTTAAATCAAAAATTAATTTATCATTATCCAAGTTATATTATCATTCATTATCCTATAATTTCTAATATCAAAATTTGAATTTTTTTTACTATTCATGTATATCCTAACATTTACATATTTATTTATTAATTTTAAATTAATTTTAATAATAACAATTATTTTTATTTTAAAAATAAAATATAATTGTTATAATTAAAAAATCAACACATTATCTAATAATTTTATATTATCAAAACTATTATTTTATATTTTTATAATTAATTAATATTTAATTCTAATTTTTGATATAATTATTAATAATTAAAAGAATAATTTATTATCCAATAATTTAATATTAATAAAATTTTTATTTTATATTATTTTTTATAATTATTTAATATTTAAATGTAAATCTAGTAATACGTGATGATAATTATTTTAATATTTTTAATTAATATTTAAATTTATTATTTTAATAATTTTATCTAAAAAAATAATTTAAATATTACCAAAATTATTGATTTTTAATAATTATTCTACACAATTATCAAATAAAATTAATTAAACTCAAAAATAAGAAATTTAAATATACATTAATTTTAAATGATAAATATCTAAAACCATTTAAAAAAATTATTTAAATAATAAAACAATTATCATTTTAAAATTTAAAAGCAATTGTCAATATATTATTTTTCATAATTATTTAATATTTAAATCTAAATCTAATAATATAATTATTTTTATGATTTTATCTAAAAAAATTAATTTAAATATTACCAAAATTATTAATATTTTTAATAATTATCTTACATAATTATTAAATAAAATTCATTAAACTCATAGATAAAAAATTTAAACATACATTAATTTTAAACGATAAATATCTAAAATATTTTAAAAAATTATTTAAATAATAAAATAATTATCATTTAAAAATTGAAAATTAATTTTAAATAATTAAATAATATAAGGGTAAAATTGACAATTCTATTATTCCCCACATCCCACTTTTATATATAGTATAGGAAATATACAAAATTACACTGTGTTTTTATGTATTGATCCAATATATAAAATTCAAATCAATAGTTATGTTGGATTGATTTGAATATTTTATTTAATTTATATAATTTTTTTTATTAACTAATAAATAATTATTTTATATTAAATTATATATTTTAATTCTAATTTTATTTTCTTTCAAAATTTATGTGTTTGATTTGAATATAATACTAAGAAATGTAATATCTCACTTTAATATTTTTATTTTTATTTTTTATTTTTTATTTTTTAAAAAATTAAAATTAGTCACTTTTTTTTAAAACAGTTAAAATAATGTACATAAATTATTTTTTTAATTTTTATAAAATTAAAATGAGTCATATTTTTGAAAAAAAATTAAAATAATATGTAAAAATTATTTTAATTTTTTAATTGGTGTAAAATTTAAAAGTAGCCACATTTGTGTGAAATATATTTTATTTTTTATTTTAATTTTTATAAAATTAAAACTAGTCACCTGATAAAATTAAAATAATATGCATAAATTATTTTAATTTTTTTAATTTCTAAAATTCTTATTTTGAAGTTAATTTTTTTTAGTTTACAAGTTTTAAAAATATATAATTTATAAAATTAATTAGATGTCTCTTTATTATTTAAAATGTAATATATAAATTTAATTATTTTTTATTTAATTTTTCATTTATATTTTCTAGGTTGTATTTTTATTATATTAATAAATTTGCAATTGAAACTTGAATAATTTTTTATTGCATTTTATAATTAGTACAAGTTCTCTTTTATTATTGACCCTTTATTTGGAATGCAATTCTTGCAAAAAAAAAAAAAATTGAGTTCTATTAAAAAAATTCATATTCATCTCAATTTGTAATTTTTTTTTGTTTGGAATAAATTTAAAAATGAATTTATTTATTTTTTAATAAATAATAATAATTCAAATTGATTTATTTCCTTTATTATCCTCGTCATTTCTAAACTAAATATAAACATTTAATTTATAAATAATAATAATTTTTATCGTATTGAAATATTTTTTTAATTTAAAATATAAATTTTAGATAATTTTTTTTACCAAATGTAAATTAAGATGGATGCTAATTTTTTTAAAAAAAAGTTTAAAAAATAATATACTGATTTTTTAATATCAATTATAAATGCATTAAATATTAATACTTAATATTAAAATAAATTCTAAAAAATATTTATTAATTAAAAAACACAAGCAAATTTAAAATTAAAATAAACAAAAAATAAAGGATAAAAAAGAAAAGAATGAAATTCTCAAAGGCTAATCTGTTCGATCTTGTCCTCAGCTCGAACATCCTCCTCATCCAGTGGTGTTTCAGCTACATAAGTTGTTGCATGTTTGACTCCATATGTGAACCTCCTTCCTTTCTACCATTCTGAATATCCTATAAGCCTAAAACATGCCACTCTTAAATGACCATCTTGATTATAAAAAGTGCAGTGCGTTTTCTCCTTATCTCCTTTTCTTGTAATCTTTCATTGTATATTGAGTTTGAGACTGCAATGCTCTGCTGCCAGTCATATCATTGTTATTATTAAAGACCTTTCTTTGAGCTTCAACCTTCAGAATAACAGAGTAAGCCTTATTGATAGAGGGCAATGGGTCTTGCATCAAGATTTGACTTCTTGCTTGTTCAAAACCTTCGTTTAGACCAATCAAGAATTGCATTAGTTTTCCTCAATTAGCCATTTCTCGTGATACTCCACATGTGCAAGCAGGTATAGGTTTAAGACTTGCAAGTTCGTCCTAGAGTTTCTTGAGTTTTGTGAAATACATTGATATAGACTCATCATCTCCTTGTATTGAAGAATTGATCTCCCTTTGTATCTGGAAAATGAGCGGGCCATTGCTTTCATCATATCTTTCAGCTATTTTATCCCAAAGTTCTTTGGTTGATGCTATGTAAATGAAAGCTTCTTCCAGTTCTTTCGAAATTGAATTGAGAATCCAAGAAGTAACCATGAAGTCACATTTTCTCCATGAAGCAAAATCACTCGACTCCTTTTCTGGCATTTTGATTGATCCGTCAATTTAAATCTGAGTTTCAGCTTTGCTCCCAGGGCAATCTTCATTACGCGACTCCAAGAATGATAATTGCCTCCTACCAGCGGTGCTGTTACCAGACTCATTCCTAGATTATCTGAGCTATGCAGATTCATTGGTGAATATATTCCATTCACAGTTGTCGTCCTCCTTCCTGCTGCTACCAGAGCTCTATCTTAATTTTCTATTACAAATGCTAAAAGATTTAGTTTTCCCGCTCTAATACCATGTGAGAAGCGTAGTTTTGAGAAAGAGAATGGTATTATTCAGTGTATAATGCGTACAAAGTCTCAGCTATTTATACACAATACATAGAAGAGTCTAGAAGGACTAGCTCAGTCATTAGCTAATACACGTGATCTAACGATCAAGCTAACTAATTAACGATTTAAACTAACTCTACAGAAGTAAATTCCTTTCTATTATTCATATGTTTTTAAATAATTTACTTATTTCAATCATTATAGTTAATAAAGATTTCTAATAGTTTTACTAACACGTTGAGATAACCTAAATATTATTTTATTTTAGTTTCATTATTTTAAAAAATAATAATAACGTACCCTATCTCAAGGTACCTAAGCAACTTTCTCATGCTACAAATTACATTTATATATAGTACTTCCTTAATATGTGAGTTATTATATTAAAATGAGCTATGGAGATTTATAGTATTGAGAATTCTATGTATTGTTTGTATTCTGTATAGAATACATTTATATAGTATATACAAGGTCTATCAACAGTTAGCTAGTGGATAAGTATACAGGCTATATAATAACAAATATTATCTCAACCAACTCTAAATCTTATCACAACTCTAAGCCTTATCACGCCCCCTCAATTCGTGCGTTGTGGAGATAGAACGAATTGTTAAGTGTTGAATTGGAGTTTGATGTCGCATCTTGGATAATGGTTTAGTCAGAATGTCGGCTAATTAATCTTTAGATCAAATAAACTGCACTTTGACTTCATTTTTTGCACTTTATCACAAACGAAATGAAAATCGACTTCCAAGTGCTTCGTCCGAGCATGGAAAACAGGATTGATAGAAAGATATGTTGCGCTAATATTATCACACCACAAGTTGGGAGTTTTGGTAGAATGAAAAGAAATGTCACGCAACATTGATTGAATCCAAGTTAATTCAGTGACATCAAGACCAATAGCTCGATACTCAGCCTCTGTTAACGAACGAGCAACTATTTGTTGTTTCTTGGAATTTCAAGATATGAGATTTGTGCCCATGAAAATAGCATAATTTGTGGTGGACTTGCGATCAGCAATGTCACTCGCCCAATCAGCATCAGTATATATATTCAAATCTGTGTTTGCCAATTTGGAGATGTGAAGACCATGACTAGCAGTGTGCTTGAGATACCTCAATATACGCTTAACCGAACACCCATTATCCTCAGTTGGTGCATGAAGAAATTGAGAAACTTTGTGAACTGAATAACAGATCTCGGGTCTGGTTAAACTCAAGTATTGCAATCCACCTACTATACTCCGATATAACGTGGGATCACCCATTGGGCGGCTTTGTGTAGCAGACATCTTATCTTTTGGAGTTCCTGGTGTGGAAATTCCCTTGCAGTCTTCCATCTGTGCTTTGTGAAGCAAGTCAAGTATATACTTTTGTTGAGTTAACAAAAATCCATTAGCGGTCCAAGTTGCCTCCATACCAAGGAAATACTCCAATGTGCCCAAATATTTCAACATGAACTCAAATTTGAGAGAGGAAATAATATGATTCAAAGTATGATTGCATATACCGTTCATAATAATATTATCCACATACACAAGGATAAACAACTTGATATTGTTCTTGACATAGCAAAATAGAGAGGAATCTGCTGGAGATAGTCGAAACCCTTGATTGATTAAGGCTGAGAACAGATGTTTATACCACTGTCGTGGAGCTTGATAAAGACCGTATAGTGAACGAAGTAGACAACAGACATGATCTGATTTTGATTTATCAGTGAAACCTGGAGGCTGCTCCATGTAAACTTCATCATCCAAATCTCCATGCAAAAAAGCATTAGAAACATCTAATTGCTTCACTAACCAACCATTTGAGATGGCCAATGAAAAAATTATTCGAATAGTAGTTGGTTTGACAACTGGTGAAAAGGTTTCAAAGTAATTAATGCCGGGACGTTGATGATATCCTTTAGCAACAAGGCAAGCTTTGTATCTATCAATACTACCATCAGATTTCTATTTAATTCTGAATAACCATTTACAACCAACTATATTATGTGCCTTATCCCGAGGAACGAATTTCCAAGTTTTGCTTTGAATTAAAGCATTAAGCTCTTAAATCATAGCATCACACTAATTTGGATCTTTGACAGCTTGAGTGTAGCCACTATGTACTAAGAAAGAGACAGTCACATTATTTAGCTTTGGAGACCATGGAGTTTGCAGTTTGAGCTTGCCTATTTGCTGTCTAGTCACCATGGAATGTTTCTTAACTTGTAAAGGAACAGGGGGAGGAGATGAAATGTTGTTTCTACTGGGGTCGAATAGGTTGGAATTTGGTTTTGGTTGTGTAATTGAAACGGTGCATTGGAGGTTAGGGTGGGTTGGAAGAGTAAGCGATTCAATTTGACGAAAATTGATCAGCTCGGTTTGGTTGGTATTTAGTGATACGATGCGCTCAGGCGATGGGCTTGATATGTGGGCCTGACTTGTGTCAGTTGTGGCGTCGTTTTAGGTAAGGGCTGGAGTAATGGAAGCAGCATCATTTTGATGTCTAGAAGAGGTTTGTAAGCTGCATTTTGGAGCTGCTCCTAGGATACCAGGTTGTGTATTTGACAAAGGTGGAATAGGTGGTAACGGAATGGATGTAGGACTCACTTCAGCCATTGAGATAGTGCCATTATCATCCAACTTCTTAAAAGGAAACTCTGCTAAAAAAATAAGACATGACATGAGATAAAAAGACGGCCAGAAGAAATTTCAAGACAAGTATACCCTTTATGAAGTTTACTATAGCCAAGAAAATACAATGAGAAGACTTATGAGCAAGTTTGTGAGATAAATAAGGTTTCAACCAATGATAACATAATGAACTAAACCCACACAATTCATCATAAGTAGGTTTCTCATGAAATAAAAGTTTACAGGGAGTGTGTTTGTTATTGGATGAAGAGGGCAATCTATTTATTATGTAAGTAATAGTATTAAAGGTATAGGTCCAGTAATTGTAAGGAAATGAAGCATGATGTAATAAAGATCGGTCTAACTCAACAATATGCCTATGCTTTCGTTCTGCACATCCATTTTGTTCAGGAGTGTGAGGACAAGAAACCCTTTGTGAAACCCATGTTGTTTCAAGTAATTGGACAAAGACTGAAATTCTCCCCCCAATCCGATTAAAAGTTTTTTATAGGCAGTCCAAAATATTTTTCCACTAAACATCAAAATTGAACAAAGACATAGAAGACATTAGATTTTTGTTTAAGAAAATACAACCAACAATATTTACTAAAATGATCATAAAAAATCACATAATAATGAAAACCATCAATAGAAATAATAGGGGCAGGACCCCAAACGTCAGAACAAATGAGTTCAAGAGGCTGTTTAGCACGATAAAGAGAATCAACAAACGGTAGTTTATGTGATTTACTCATATAACAAGCATGATAATGATGAAATTTATTACTATAAGAAATATTATTATATCTAAGAACATCATGAACAACTCGAAAATTTGCATGTCTTAGCCGCTCATGCCATAACGAAACTATTGCTGGGAAAGCTTTTGGAGAGAATGACCAAACTTGCTGCAGAGAAAAGAGATAAAGGCCATTGTCACTCGGGGC
This sequence comes from Manihot esculenta, assembly GCF_001659605.2. Taxonomy (NCBI): domain Eukaryota; kingdom Viridiplantae; phylum Streptophyta; class Magnoliopsida; order Malpighiales; family Euphorbiaceae; genus Manihot; species Manihot esculenta. The sequence goes on from NC_035173.2 coordinate 16,865,174, forward strand.
CTTAGCATAACACTTGCTTCGTGGGGATATCCTTCACAAAATATTTGTTAGGAAAAAATTCAATTGAAGTGTTATTTTGTGAGGTAAAAGCAGAAACTGACATTAAATTGTTAGTGATAGTAGGTAATAAAGAATATCATTCAAACGAAAATTATGATCATTAATAGAAGTAACTAAAGAACCATGAGATAAGATAGGAAGTGTTTTACCATCGGCAATTGTGAGAGCAGTGGCATCATTGATAGGAACAGGATGAGCTATAGTTTTCTGATTAGCTGCTAGATGATAATTTGCATCAGAGTCCACAGTCCAAGCCTGAAGAGGTTCGGTTTTAGTTTTGACTATATTGGCTTGAGGATTGGTGCGAGGTGAGGGACATTGCCTTGAAACATGTCCTGTTCCATTGCAATTAAAACATGTTAAAGTAGAAGTGCCACGACCAGAAGCATAATTAGACTGCCCAAAACCGCATCCTTGATATGATGACTGTCCACCACTGTAACGACCCGAAAATCGGACCGCTACCGGCGCTAGGATCCAGGTCGGCTTAAGGCCGCCGGGACCCGTAGCAAGCCTGACATACAATCTGAAAACCTGTTTAATCCCATACATGATCAACAACATACATAAAATTTTGAACTTTTCCTTTCTCTTACCAAGCTTAACCTGTGCATACACATAACATAAACATAAATCACACACTGGAGTCCTCATCAAATGCTCCAATGGGGTATCATAATCATGCATTAAGCTTGGTCTAACATAAACATTATAAAAGAACATGGATCATGTACACAAAAGGGATAACTATACACATAGGGTCAAGCACAATACTAATCCTCAATAACCTCATTACATAACATAACTATCCAATACTTTTACATTACATCAACATATATCTCATGTCCACATCTAGCTATTACATAAACATGGGACTTTACTCTTCTTGACTTCCTGATCTAGCCCGTACCTGCAAACCTAGGGGTTAAGGGAGAGGGGTGAGCTACTAGAGCCCAGTGAGCAGAATAATAAAAACATTATATTAACATTTCATGCTGTCATGGAATGCATCACATCACAAACATATCACATCAAGGATGAACTTGTCACCAGTAGCCCTCTACATATCCAATAGTGCCAGAACGTAGAATGGGTCCTGGTCTTTCTCTTACATAGTGCCAGCGAACGTAGAATGGGTCCTACTGGTCTTTCATTCCATACCGTACATATCGTATCGCCACATCATAGGTCGAGGGCTATGGATCATCCAACGTTCATCCACATCAACAACAAAATATGCAATGCAACATATTCATGAATTTTAATGCAAACAACCTAGTATATCTCATGGCACAAATGATGCGTGAATCATGCTAAAATGTCCATTATTTGCTTTAAAACGTAATGAGTTATTCCACTCACCTCTGAATAGCTCTGACCAGACACTAGAGCAGCTGACTCACTGCTGGGGTCCTCGGTTCCTCGGGTCCGAACCTACACAGGTGGACTCAAATGAGGGACCAAACATACATGAACATAACTCTAAACTACTCCCCAAAAACCCCCTAGAACATCATGAAACAATCATAGAAAAACATGCAAAGGAGGGCTGGACAGGGCACTTTCGGCGGCAGGTTCGGTGGCCGAAAGTCCCTCCAGAGCCGAAAGTCAGGCAGGTTCAGCGGCACCTTCGGCGGTCGAAACTCCCAGACAGAGACGAAACTCATGCATGTTCGGCGGCACTTTCGGCGGACGAAACTGCCCTCCAGAGACGAAAGTCCTCTTTCAGGGGCAGGCTTCGGCAGCCGAAGGCTGCCTCCACAAGCGGGTTCGGCGGCCGAACCTGAGTTTCTCCAAAGTGGCAGAAACTCAGCTCCAACATGCACAAATGCCTCCCAAACCTTTCAAACATGCATAAACCTATTCTACAACACTTCCAATCATACACAAACAAGCATACAAGTTCATAGGGGTCTCAAACTAGCCTAAACCCCAGCTACAACACATCAAACATACCCACATTGCTCATGAACACACATTAGACCCATAAACTCAAAACAACCTAAACATGCATTTCTACTCCATAAACTTGTATAAACTTGTTTAAAACACATCATAAGCTAGAGATCGACTCTTACCTCTTGAAGATCGAGAGTAGAGGCGATCTATCTTGGAGTTGGGAGAGATTTAACTCCTTGGGTCTCTAAGCTCAAAAACTTGTTCTTTTGCTCAAATACCTTCAAAACAAGGTGAAAACTAGTGAAAATCGTGAAAGATTTGAAGGAAGGAACTCAAGATCGGTGAGGGGCGGCGGAGAGCTCACTTTGGCCGAAAATGGGGAAAACCTCGCCCGTTTTCGGCTAAGGGACCCCTTTATAGGTGGCTGGCCAGGCCACATTCGGGAGCCGAACGTGCCTCCGCATGCATGCCATGTTCGGCGACCGAACATGAGGTTCGGCGGCCGAACCTGGACTTCCCTCACTTATGCTTTCGGGGGCCTAAAAGCGCTCCCGAAGGCATGCATGTTCGGCGGCCGAACCTGAGGTTCGGCGGCCGAACCTGAGTTTTCCTCCTAGGTTATTTTCATGTAAAAACTCATTTCTTTCTTGATTAAAAACGTAAAACACGTTAAAACATTTTATAAAAACATGGTTTTACCCTTCTAGAGGTCTCCGACACCCGAGATTCTACCGGACGGTAGGAATTCCGATATCGAAGTCTAGCCGGATATTACAACCACACCCATGGTAACCACGGCCACGCCCTCTATTGCCTTGCCCAGAATTTGCATAGTGAGCTGTAGCAGGAACAACAGAATTAAGAGTGAGAGAATCAAACTTCAATTGGGATTCTTCACTGAGAAGTAATGCATACAACTCATCAAAAGTAATCTGAGTATTTCGTGCTTCTATAGCACGCGTAAAAGGACGATAATCCAGACCAAATCATTCCAAAACATCGCACATAAGATTTTCCTCTATAACAGATCCTTCTAACACACAAAGCTGATCATAATATGATTTCGCTTTGCGCATGTAATTGTCAATCGAATCATTACCTCGCTGCAGATGCTTGAGTTGTTTATGCAGCTACTGAATCCGCGTTTTAGCATTGGTGGAATAGATTACAGTGAGCTTGTCTCAGGCATCCTTGGCAGTGGCGCAACAAGTGATTTGATGAATAATAGATTCAAAAACGGAATAATTGGTCCAGCTACGAACAATCTGATCGTGACAAAACCAATCCATAATGAAAATATTATACAAATACTAATTACTACTACAAAATAAATGATCGTTAATATTATAACGATAAAAATAAATTTATATTTTATTAATGATAATTAATATGGATGTAAAAATTTTAATTATGATAATAAAAATTATTGTTAAAATTTAAATTAAAAATTATTATTTTATAATAAAATAATTTTAAAATAATAATAATAATTGAAAATAATTAAATATTAATAATAATAGAATTCACAAATATTTTCAATAAAAAAGAAAACTTCAATTATGAGTTTATATAACCTACAAACATATTGATTGTTAAATTATAGTGAATTAAGTGATAATTTATTTTTTCTCTATTCAATGTGAGATTTAAAAAATAAATATATATTTACACTTTAACGACCAATATTCTTATTTTTAATAAAATTATTTTATAATAGTAATTAAAATTTAACATAACGACGATCAACTATATTATTAATTATTATATATATATATCATTAATGAGATAAAATTAAACTAATTATCAAGCGTAAAAGATCACTCTCACTCTAGATCATTCTATCCCTTCTATATGTTAGGGCGGTCTTTCTCTTGTCGTTGAGAGTTTTTGCTTTTTTGATCTTCTTTTTGAGAAGTTTGTTTGTGTTTCTGCCTCAGTGCAGTTTGTTTTTATCGTGATGTCGGATCATAAGGATAATATCTCCGTTGAGATAGCTACTCTCTCAGTGACTGGGGATGATGTGGATAGTATAGAATTTCAGGAGGAGGAGATTGAAGAGGAGGAGGAGGATTATTCCCTTTGCCTTGTTGTTCGGTTCTTTACGGATAGTCAGATAAAATTCCAGTTTATGAAACATACCATGGCTGCTCTCTGGAAGCCATCTGAAGGTATGTCGGTGAAGGAGGTTGCGGAAGGCCTATTCCTTTTTAGATTCTATCACACGGTGGACAGGGAGAGGGTGTTAAGCATGGGTCCTTGGACATTCAATAACCATCTTTTGCTGCTGGAGAAGATGGAGGGCTATGAGGATCCAAAGGAAGTTCCACTGTTTATGTTTTCTATATGGGTCCAGATAGTTGGTTTGAAATCTAGTGTAACAGCCCGGAAACCGATACCCCTCTGTAACGGCCCGAACCACTACCGGCACTAGGATCCAGATCGGCTTAAGCCCGCCGGGACCCGTAGCAAGCCAAATATACCTCCTATTACCTGGTCAAATCCCATACATGATCAAAATTTTAACATAAAAATTTAAACATCTGATGCAAACACCGAGCTTGACCTGTATGCGACATAACTGGAAACATAAAGAACCCTCTACTAGAGCCCTCATCAAAACTCTAGCTGGGTCAACATAACATACATCAAGCTGGGATTACATCTAAAGAACTAGAACCTAACCTGTGCATGCATCAAACCACAAACATAAGACCTCCACTAGGGTCCTCATCAAATACTCTAGCGTGGTAAACAATACATGCCACAAGTTTAGTTCAAACACAACTCAACATTAAACCATTACATACATCATGTACTAAACAGGGACTAACCAAGTCTTAGGGCCAAGCACAGTACTAATACATAACATAACTCTACTTTACTTGCATTACATTACATTATCTTAAAATACATTATCTCAATTTCCATTACATGTCCACACTAACACTAATCTACTACACAAGCAAGACTTTAACTCTTGAGACTTCCCGATCGACCTCATACCTGCAACACTGGGGTTAGGGGAGAGGGGTGAGCTAAAAAGCCCAGTGAGTAGAAACAGAAAAACAGTTCATTAATTACATGCTTTTATGAAATGCGTCATAGCACAAACATTTCACATAACGGATGGACATGACCACCAAAACTCCCTCTGTCTGTAACATATCATGGTGCCCGGCCCTTCGGGCTCCTCAGGACTTCATTATGCCCGGCCCTTCGGACTCCTCAGGACTTCATTAACATAACCTATCTAGGGCTATTGGGGTCGCCTTAGTCCATCCACATCAACAGTAAATAATGCAATGCGTCATATTCGTGTAACTAGCGAGATCAACCTATTACATATAATCATGATGCATGAACATGCTTTAGGCATTTGATTTCGTAAAATAAAAGATTAAGTTTAGTTCTACTCACCTCTGGCAGACGCTGGACTGACTCTGCAACTGCTAACACTGATGGCCTCCTCGGTCCCTCGGGTCCAATCCTACACAGGTGGACTCGAATGAGGTGCCAAACACACTCTAAACAACTCATAAACAACTCCACAGAAACCCCTAAAACATCACTTAAACATGCATAGAAAACAACCATGAAAGGACTGGACAGGGCACTTTCGGCGGCACATTCGGCAGCCGAAGGTTCCTTCCAGAGCCGAAAGTCATGCAGGTTCGGCGGCCGAAGCCTCACTCCAGATCCGAAAGTCAGGCACCTTCGGCGGCCGAACATCACCTTCGGCGGCCGAAAGTCTGCTCCAGATCCGAAACACAACTTTCGGGGGCAAGGTTAGGCGGCCAAACCATGCATCCATAGGCAGGTTTGGCGGCCGAAACTACCTTCGGCGGCCGAACCTGAGTTCATCCAGAACTCAGCCTCTTATGCATACAAGCCTCCCAAGCCTTCCAAACACCCCAAACAAGCACCCAACCTTTTAAAAACATGCATAAACCCTTAACCATGCACAAAGGAGCTTAAACAAGCTTAAACTCCAACAAAGAACATCATAAAGCACACATAAATAGCTTATGATCCACATAAGCCAAAACCATCAAAACTACTCAAAACCTCACTTGCTCTCTCCCAATCATGCATACACTCTCCCACATGCATAAAGGAGCATAAACTAACATAAACTCCTCAACACAAACATCACATAATATACATTGGGCATAAAATCCACATAAACCTAAACATGCATATCTACCTATACTCAACCATCAAAACATCATTAAACTTACTTAAAACTTCATTAAAACACAAGGAAAGCAAGGATCTACACTTACCTCTTGAAGATCAAGGGTTGGTGCGATCCCTAACTCGGAGGTGTGGAGGATCCAAGCTCCAACAGTCTTCAAGCTCCCAAAACTCCTATTTAAGCTTCAAAACTTCAAAACAAGGGTAGAACTCAATGAAAACTTGAGGGATGGGTAGAGAAAGCATGAAAACGACCAAAGGAGTACAAAAACTCACCTGAGCTCGAGAATGGGGAGAAAACTCGCCCATTTCTGATCTGAGGGCTCTTTATAGGTGGCCTGTCAATGACCTTCGGCAGCCTAACGTGCCCCCTAAACTCATGCATGTTCAGCGGCCGAACTTGAGTTTCGGCGGCCGAACCTTGGTTAGTTCAAACAAAGCTTTCGGAGGCCAAAAGCTCTCCCGAAACCTTCCCATATTCGGCGGCCGAACTTCACTTTCGGCGGCCAAACCTGGCAAATGCCTCCTTGGCCTTTTCTTTTCAAAACTCAACTCTTTTTCGTTTAAAACCATGAAATCAGTAAAAACATTTTAGAAAACACATTTTACCCCTCTAGAAGCCTCTGGCATCTTCAGAATTTCAGATTCCAACGGAGATTCCGCCGGAAGGTAGGGATTCCGATGTCGGAATCTAGCCGGGTATTACATCTAGATTCAATTCGGAGCATGTGTTGGAGAGAATAGGGAATGAGATGGGTGTTTGTCTGGAATGTGATGAAAATAATTTTGCGAAGGCCAAGAATTTCTCCAGTTCTTGGAACTCGTATATGCGGATGCGAGTGAAACTTGATGTTAGGAAGCCACTGTGGAAGGAACATTACCTTTGTCGGAAAGGCGGACAGTGGTTTAAAGTGGAGTTCCTCTTCGAGAGGGTTCCAAATTTTTGCTATATTTGTGGAATAATCGGCCATGGTGAAAAGTTCTGTACACGTTTGTTAGATATGGAAGGCAAGCCTGTTCGAAATTTTGGGCCGGAAATGAGAGCTGGGAGTCGAGCTAAGCAGTTCAATACTGGAGCATGGTGGCTGCGGGATGAGGATGGGGTGTTTTCGGTAGCTAAAGGTGGTGGACGGTGGAGGTGTGGAGGAGCGGGAGGGTCAAATGATTTTGGAATTCCCAAGAATCACGGCGACAATTCTGGAGGTAAAGGTGGAGATGCTACAGGCGCCAATGTAGGCGAACATAATGGTGATGGTGATAATGAGGGAGAATCAAATTCTGTTTCCTCTTTTTCTAGTGAGGCAGAGAAGGAAGGAATCACTATTAATGATCCCAAAAGGAGAAGAACGGGCCAGGGTAAGCAACCAGAAGTGGGCCTTTCTAATTCTTCATCTTCAAAAAATGGACCAGCGGTGGGCCTCAGAGAGAGGACCCGCCAAACAAAATGCGTTGTATTAGCTGGAATTGCCGTGGGCTGGGCAACACACGTGCGCTAGGGACCCTACAGGAATTAATCAGGGAGAAGAGGCCGCATTTTATTTTTCTTGTTGAAACAATTTCTTCTGTATTACAACTTGATGAAATAAAAGTCTTGTTAGGTTATGATGGTGTGTTTACAGTTTCTAATGTAGGTAGGAGTGGTGGGCTTGCTTTCCTATGGAAGTCGGCCCAGAAGGTTTCACTTTTAAGTTCTTCTTTTTGGCTTATTGATGTTTTGGTGGAGGTTGCTTTAATAGGTGAGCGGAGGATTACGGGTTTCTATGGTAGGCCCAATAGAAATGAAAGACAAGCTTTATGGGTTTTGTTGAAAGATTTATCTAGACAGTATTCATATCCTTGGGTCTGCTGTGGGGACTTTAATGCTATTTTGATTCAAGATGAGAAGAGAGGAGGTAATGCTCAGCCCAACAACTTGATACGAGACTTTCGAGATGAGGTGATGGAAGCTGGTCTTTCGGATCTTCATATGTCTGGTTATAGGTACACTTGGGATAATGGGCAAGAGGATGAAGATTGAACTGAAGCTAAGCTAGATCGTTTCCTTATGAACGATGATTGGAGAAGGAGATTTAGTATGTCTACAGCTAGTGTCCTTGAGGTGAAGAGTTTTGGCTGAAGGAGGGTGATCAGAACACAAAGTTTTTTCACAGGAAAGCAACTATCAGACAAAGGAAGAATAAAATTGACCGTTTGAAGGATGATTCTGGTGTGTGGTGTGATTGGAACTCAGGGCTGGAGGAGGTTATTACAGGGTACTTTTGGAATATCTTCACCTCTCAAGCTGTCTCTCCTCGGGTTATCCTTGATTTAGTTCCAACGATTATTTCAGACTCACATAATGAGGAGTTATGCTTACCATATACAAGGGAAGAGGTGCGTGTTGCGGTTTTCAGTATGCAGGCAGAGAAATCACCTGGCTTGGATGGATTCAATCCCGGCTTCTATCGCAAATACTGGAGTATTATTGGTGACCAAGTTGCATATTTCTGTATCAACTGCCTTCATACGGGCAATTTTCCGCAAGAATTTAACGAAACGGCAATTGTCCTAATTCCAAAGAAAGAGCAGGTGGAGAAGGTTATTGATTTGCAACCAATAGCACTTTGTCAGGTGTTGTACAAAATTATTTCCAAAATGGTTGCGAACAGGTTGAAACTTATCCTGCCGGAAATCATTTCTTCATCTCAAGGTGCTTTTGTTCCTGGTAGACACATACCAGAGAACACTGTTAGTGCTTATGAAACCCTTCATTATATGCGTGGCAAGTGGCGGGGCAAGGATGGATATGCAGCCCTCAAGATTGATGTTAGTAAAGCCTATGATAGGCTTGAATGGAGCTTTATGACTGCTATGCTCTTGAAACTTGGGTTTTCTGCAGTGTTTGTTGAGTTCTTATTATTGTGTGTTTCTACTGTTTCTTTTAAAGTCCTTCATCAGGGCAGATTATTGGAGACTCTTACTCCGGAGAGAGGGTTGAGGCAGGGAGACCCTCTCTCTCCTTATCTCTTTATTCTTTGTATGGAAGGATTATCGCGCCTAATTCAGAGAAAGGTGGAGGTGGGTGCTTTGGAGGGTGTTTCGATTTGTAGAGGGGCCCCGGTGGTATCTCACCTTTTCTTCGCGGATGATAGTATTTTTTTCTTCAAGGCCGAACATTCTCAAGCTTTGAATCTTAAGGAAGCTTTGCAACCTTATGCTTCAGCGGCAGGTCAGCTCATTAATTTCGATAAATCTCTTATTTGTTTCAGTAAGAATGTGCCACATGAGGTGAGGAGGGTGATTTGTAGTACTCTATTAGTCAATGAGCATGATAATTTGGGGTTCTATCTTGGTCTACCCACTACTATTGGCCGTAATAAAGCTGAGATATTTCAGTTTGTTAAAGATAAATTCTGGAAACGCTTGAATTCATGGAAGCACAAGGCTCTTTCTTGTGTCGGTAAAGAGGTTCTGGTAAAATCTGTACTGCAGTCTTTGCCAAGCTATGTTATGAACCTCTTTTTACTTACACAAGGCATTTGTGATGATCTACAAAAGATGATGGCACGGTTTTGGTGGGGTTCTAAAGCCGATGGCAGCAGGAAAATACATTGGCTAAGCTGAGATCGGTTAGCTCGCCACAAACATTTTGGTGGATTGAGTTTTCGGAGGATTCGACAATTTAATGTTGCAATGCTTGGTAAATTGGGTTGGCATTTGTTTGTTAATTCTAGTTCTCTTGCAAGTCAGATTCTCTGAGCTAGATATTTTCCACATAGCTCATTTCTTGAGGCTCCTCTTGGTACAAACCCCAGTTATGTGTGGAGAAGCATCAGGGAATCACAGGATTTAATTAGGAATGGTCTCTCATGGCGCGTTGGAAACGGCAAAGACATTTCTATTTGGATAAATAATTGACTCCCTGACTGTGAGTTACCTACTGTTACTACCAAATTTGATTTTAATTTTGGTGTGTTCATGGTTTCGAACCTGATTGTGGGGGGGGGGGGGGGAGAGGTGGAATGTAGATTTGGTCCAAGCTATTTTTAATCAGAGAGACAAGGATTTAATTTTATCGATCCCTTTGCGAGGAGCTTCTCACGCTGATATTCAGTATTGGCGTTTTGAGAGAAAAGGAGTGTATTCAGTCAGGAGTACTTATAAGGCGCTGACCAGAGTTGAGGGAGCAGAGGCAGCAGAACGTAGTTTTTGGAAGAAGCTTTGGGCGATTCAAGCGGCTACGAAATTTAAGAATTTTATGTGGCGATCTGTTTCACATTCTCTGCCTTGCAGGGACTTGCTCTGATTTTGGCATGTAGATGTAGCAGCATCTTGTCCTATGTGCAGTATTGAACCAGAGTCCATAAAATATCTCTTGGTCGACTGCTCTTTTGCTAAACAGGTATGGCATGCTTCTCCTATTGGATGGTTTGCCCCAGATGTTCATTCTTTTAAGGAATGGACCAAAAGAGCTTTAGCTCTCTTCAATCCAAAGGATTCTGCTACCTTAGTATACCTCTGTTGGTCGTTGTGGGAGGAGAGGAATGGTGTGGTGTGGAGTAATAGAACTCCAAACGTTTTGTCAACCACGTTTAGAGCTGTTCGTTTACACCAGGAATGGGAGGGTGCTCAACTGACTACCATGGTACCAGACGTAACCCATATATCGCTACATGCAGGAAGTGTTTGGCAGAAACCAGCTCCTCATTGGCTGAAGTTAAATGTAGATATTGCCACTACCAGTATCGTAGGATGGACAAGAGTAGGGATGGTGGATCGAGATGTAGACGTTTCCTTTGTGGCGGCTAAAATATTACGTATGTCTAGTAGTTTCTCTCCTTTAATTGCAGAAGTGATGGGTATGAGGGAAGCATTAAGCTGGATTAAGGAAAAAGGTTAGATGAAAATGGAGGTGGAATCAGACAACTTTCAAGTAATTCAAGCTCTTCAGACTGTCTCTGTGACTGATTTTTTTATTTTTTGGGTATTGTTTCAGATTGTAAATCTCTAATTCAAGAGATTAGTGGGAACTTGTTAGTTTCTCATGTATTTCGTTCAGCAAACAAAGTTGCTCATGCTCTTGCACAAGCAACGCGTTTATTTCCGAACATATTGGAGTGGTCGTTCATCCCTCCTAATTTTGTGATTCCTCTTTTGAATTAATATAATTCTATCTATTTATTTTAAAAAAAAAACTAATTTAAAAGTTATTATTTTTGTAGTGTAAAAGAAAAAATATAATAGGCCTAATCTTGCAATTAATCTTATTCATCTGTTGAATAGAATTATTACTCAACTCTTGCTTCATTTTGCATATGATTCTTCCTAAGAATAGGTTCAATTCCAAAGCTAAATTCCCTTTCTATCTTCCTTAACACATTCCATAATGTGTTCAGACACTAGTGTTGAAATAACAGGCCACACACTGCGTTTGTGGACCTTTCTCTAAAATATAATGAAGTACTATAGTAATTTTTTTTATCCAAGCTGTACTAAAGAAGGAATGAGATTGCATAGAAACCAACAATTCATTCATTCAATTAGTTACGTGGATGACTAAAACTATTTCTTCTTCCTATTTATTCCTTTACAGGTGAGCAACAGAAAAAACAAATACAATTAGTAAGTAGCCACCATTTGCGAAAGGGCCAACACATGTCTGCCTCAGCTACCAATCCATCTCAGCAGCTGCTCATACTCTTTTCCTCTCTTCTTAACCAACTGTAATAGAATATAGCAAGTACTATTGGTCAAACCCATTTTTATATATTCAGACTATCCCTTCCCAGTCCAAGAATAAATGCATAGGATTAGGAGAACACCAACTTAGCCCTCACTAACGAGAAGCTCTAAGAGAAAGAATACGTGAAAGTTGATCTTTTTTGGTTAACCTATCCAAAAGAATATCTCAATCTTTGGAGGAGCTAAACCCTGACCAATGAGGTGGTCCAATCTATAGTAACAAGAAAAATAACACTGGATTTTTTATTTAAGATTGACTTTAGGAAGGCATTTGATCATATCAACTCTAACTTCCTTGTGTCAATCATGAAGCAAATGTGTTTTGGTGCGAAGTGGAGAGCTAAATCTTACACTAATTATAAGAAATAATATAATAATTGATCTCATTTTTTTAACATATCATTTTTTTCATTTTATTTTGTTTATTATTTATTCAAATAAAAATTTTAAATATTAATATTTTTCATAAAGAAAAATTTTGATTTTTCACTTAATTATCTATAGTTTAATTTGTATTAAAATAATATATCATGATACTGCCTATTAACAAAAAATAGTAATTGCAGGCAACATCAGAAAACATCAATATGAAAAATCACATTACCAAATACTATTTACACAAATTGAAATAAAAATTCTGAAATTAAAATTAATAAAATTATATAATATTTTTTTATATATTTTTTAAAAATATTTAAAAAATATTAGTTAATAATTATATTTTACTTGTTATATCATAATCGCTATTTTAATTAACGATGTGATACTATATAAAATATTACTTTAATATAAATTAAACTACATACCCTTAAAGGAAAATGAGTAAAACTACCGATATCTTTTTATATTTTATATTTTTAAATTATAATTAAATTATTAAAAATATTGATTAGTTACAAAAGCAAAGAAAACCATAAACTATCCAATACATTAATTTGAATACAAGGATCATAACCTATGTATAATACTTTAAAATCTTCATTTATATCATAGTCTTAAATATAATTATATGCATTTAGTACAAATTATATTTCACAGCATAAATGTGTAATTCATTTGCAAAACAAAAATGCTAAATATAAATTAAGTTTTTTTAATTTTTAATGCAATAATTGAATTAAATTTTAGGAGCGTCTCCTATGGTTATTTAAGAGTTAAAACTATTTAACTAACGTCTCTTAACTAGTTTAAAATCTAAGAAAGAATTGGATATCTGAAATGTTATCTAGCGTCTCTTAACTAGTTTAAAATTTAAAAAAAGATTGGATACCTAAAACATTTTTGATATCTATAATTGATTTATCAATAATTAAATTGAGATTATTTTATATCTGTAATTAACAAAAAAAAATTAAAACTAAAATTATTCCTTTAGCTGAATATTTTTCATCTTGATTTTTTCTCTTCAATTTAATTATTATTTTTTCTTTAAATTTGATTTTATTTATTTCTCTACTCATTTTATTTTATTTTTTTAATAAAATTAATTTATTTATTAATTTCTTGAAATTGATTCTATTTATTATTATTACGAGTTTTGTTTTGTTTTTAAGCAAAAATTTAATTTTGATGGTTTCAACACCAATCAGATTATATTAAAAAGTTGTAACCCTTAATTTAAGGCATATTTTTTATAAGAATATATTTTTTAATGGAATTGGATCGACTTATTATGATTCACTCTAATTTTTAATAAAAAAAATATAGTTAAAATATAGCAATGAATTTTAACTCGATAATATTAAAATCATATTTAAAAATGACAGGTCAAATATATATGAGTCCTAATTAAGGAAAAAATACACCTTTTTCAGTTGTTGGTTTTATATACAAAGAGCTTACCTCTCTAATATAATTTCCGAATGAGCAGAATGGTCCCTTAATTCTAAAGCAAATTTAGTAACAAAGAAAAGTAAAACACTAAAAACTGTATCACTTTGCATAATAACGTGATCTGCCAATTTCAACAGAAAAATTATAAAGAAAATAGAAAAAAAAAAATCTTTTTCCCCAATAATTGGAGCTTTCCTCTAGATAATTCCAAATCTAGACTGAGAACAACGACCACTTGCAAATAGTAAAACATATTAAGACTCTAAAGCATGAGTAATAATTTAAAGTAAACAAAACATATATATATGTATAATTCATAAACAACACTGAACATGCAACCAAGTCTGGTTCATGTGTGGACAACGCGTCTGCTAATTACTAAATACAACTTCACACTCTTCTCTATCTAATCCTAAATAATCACTGAATTTGGAGAAATACTGCTCAAATTCCGGCATTATATACTAAAACATAATGGATTTTAGACCAAAACTGCAAATTGCTACTATGTCATGCATGTTTGCTTTTATCATATATAATTAATCGAAGCATCTTTGTAATAAACATATGGAAATTAACTAAAACAACATAATATCAGTACCCAATGTGAAAATTGTGAATTTTCTACTGATGTGTGCAAAGGATATATACTTACAATACATTTGAATTGACAATGATGATTAACAGCAAAGAGATAAAGATATTATAATTATCTTTAACACCCAGAAACTGAAATTAATGAAATATACGTTTAAGTCATCCCTTTGCACTCACAATTTTCCCCTTAATTGCATTACGCGTTAAATACTCATATATCACAAAGAATCCTTATCATGATCATGCAGACACAATCTGACATTGTCAAACTCTTAAGCAGTCTACAAGATTAGAATTACAAGAAAAAAAAAAAAATTACTTCTTTCTATGAAAAAGAAGAGGATCATAACCAACTTGGATCAGGTACAGTAGAAGAAGCTAGACATTAGCATCCCGAGTTTGAATTTTGTGGATGGAAAAAATACGTTGGGAGAGCTCCCCCCTTTGGGTCCAAAAGCAAAGACTCTGGATTAGTGGGAGCTCTAATATGCCATCCTGACACCAGGCTCCTAACTTATTGGACAAATTTTAGATTAGTGAAAAGAATGATAGAGATATTTTCCTCATGGCTTTCAATCTCCTGCTCTTAAATGATATTAAACCATAATCCCAAAATCAAAATAGTAAAATGAATTATCATCATCGTCCCATTCCGTGCACGAAATGATCATCAGGAACAACTTAAACTTGTCATTTCATGGCAAGCAAACAAAGAAACAAAAAAGCTTCTTTAATTTTTCCCAACAAGGCAAAAATCATTA
This sequence comes from Manihot esculenta, assembly GCF_001659605.2. Lineage (NCBI taxonomy): Eukaryota > Viridiplantae > Streptophyta > Magnoliopsida > Malpighiales > Euphorbiaceae > Manihot > Manihot esculenta. The sequence goes on from NC_035173.2 coordinate 16,880,239, forward strand.
CTAGGCTATATTTTTACAGGAGCTCGTTAGCCTAAGTATCCTCTCTTATCCTAAAAACTTCATTTGTCTTTCTGCAATTACCTCACCTCTTGATGATTCCTGCCATTTCTAACCTTCATCGGCTTGGTGACCTTGTAAATACTCTGAAGAGACCTGAACCTTTTCTTCCTTGCCTGCCGTTCAACAATGAAATCCTCTTCTTTACCAAAAATCTCTTCAATCTTCTTTGAAGTGATCTCATCTTGGCTGCTCCGATCATACTCCTCGTCGTCATCCTCATCGTAATCAAACTTCTTCTTGTTCTTCCTGTTAATGCTATTGCTGTTATCCTCATCGCTCAGCTGCATCAACTGTCGAGCCGCGACCATTTCCGAGTCTGTCAAGACTTTGTTAATTCTATATAAGGCTTGTAACTCCGACATGATCATCAAGAAACGATCTCTCTCTCTCTCTCTCTCTTTCTGTGTGTGTACCCTTCTTTCGTTTCTTGATACTTGCTCTCCTGGGGTTCTTTGTTTCTTGAATTTCTTGTTCTCTCTCTTGTCTGATTTATATTTCGGATGATTTTCTGTGGTTTAAGAGGTTGGCGTACAGCGCGTTTAGAGGCTGTTTGTGTGTTGCGCAGAAGAAACTTCAGGGTTGGCGCTATGAAGATGTCTGGAAGATGTCTAGCTTATGCGTATCAAGGATGGCTTTTTATTTTTAATTTTTTTTTATTACACTATTCCACTACTCCCATTTCTATTTTAGTACGTTACTTATCAAAGCCCTCCACCGCCCGATTCCCTTTCTGGAGTTTACAGACACCAATCTAACGGCTTGAACATACTCGTCCTTTTGTCAACCTGAGGTTTCACGTTACTTAACGAGCATGTTTTGCTTACAGCAAAAGTTATTACATGTAAACATAGGGGAAAAAAAAAAAAAAATCTTTTTTTAGGAGGGTCCCATCGTGAGATTTCCTACGTATGTGGGACCCACAAGATCAAGATCAAGATCAAACCAATTGCATGGTGATAATAATTTTGTGATCTTGATCATCAGAAGGGTCTAATTGGGGTAAATTTTTCTTCATGAAATTGTCAAAATTGGAAAGAATTTCTAAATTTTTATAATGGTGATATAATGTACTTATGCTTATGGCTTATTAGACGAAGAATAAGGTCATGAGAAAAGAATTAAAAGATTTTAAAGAATGTTGACTGAGCTTTTCAAGAGGACTAAAAATTCTTTTCCTTCACAACAAGTCTTTCCACTTTTGATGAATTTCTTTGTCCAACTTATTCTAATAATATTACCAAAACCCTTTGCTTTGCTCCGGAATTTTTTTATAAAATTTACACAAAAACATACTTTATTTATTGAAATATTTACTATATAATCCTTATGATTTATAAAAATTAACTAATTAATCCATAAATTTTTAAAAATATATTAAAATATCTATATAATTTTAAAATTTTATTAAAAAATATATACCGTTAGATTGAAATAAAATTTTCATTACTTTTAACACTAAAAGAAAAAAAATTTCCATTCAAAATTATCCTTCTCTAAATGTATAAATACCTAAACAGTAAAATAAGGGCATTTTTAGACTTTTTTTTCTTCTTTAACGATTAGAAATAATGAAAAGACATTTTTAATATATTTCTTGCTGAGTCTCTCATAACTTCTTTTACTATATTGAGTTAAAATTATAATTCTAATAATAGAAAATTTAGTTAAGACAAATATTAAAAAAAAAAAAAAATTTTTTTCCCAAGTCTCTTTTGACTGTTTTTATTTTATAAAAAAACAATAATATATATCACCTGAAAAAGTCATGTAATTACCAAAAATTTTATAAGTTTTCCATTAAAAGTATTGAGAATCATATCGGTTATAAAATAAACTTCAAAATAAGGAATAAATTAAATAAGTTATGCATTATAACTGAATATATACTTATTCCCTTGTGATTAATTCATTAAATATCTGAACTAAAATGATAATTCACATGAATTTATATAAACTATAACAATTAAATAAAAATTAGTCATCTCTTTCCCGGCTAGCACAGTTCATCTTGAAGCGGATTCAATGGAGGTTTTTGATAATTTGTAATAATATGATTAATTTATAATAGTATTTATTTTAATATTTAAAGAGTCATTTTTGTATATAAAAAGATTTCAAATTTTAATGTAAAGTAATAGAGATTATTTGAATTTTCTTCTCTAATGCTTCTATTCTATTTTATAATTCTGTTTTGGAGCGTTCTAACTCTCAAAATACCCATTCGGGTAGAGTACTGTATTCCATTAATCAAGATTTTGCACACTCTGTCAGTGGGCTCTTAAGCACTCACGTGATAATTAGAGTTTTGCTTTTGGCTTGAAAAGATAGATATTATGGGACGAGAACGTGAAATCAATAGCGAGCGCGTTTGGATCTCCTTTGGGTTTTTGTCCAAATTCAGATAATGTTGCGTTCTTTACGGACTGGTTTTCCAACTTAATGGAGTTGTATGGGAATGATAGTGATATATTGAGGATGGTAAGCCTTATTTGCTGGTACATTTAGAAAATGAGAAATTCTGCCACCGATCCTCTTGTTTCTATCAGTAAGGCTCAGAGTGCTTTTAGGGAACTGCGACAAATAGTTTTTGTCATTCCATAAACTCACTCTACGGGGTCTTTTCATCTGCGATCCTTTATAGGTAGTTTTGCAGGCTTGGTGGGAAATCCTTTAGGCTTTGTGATTGAAAACGACTGCCAGTACATGTGGAGTTGATTTCTAGGGAGGTAAAGGCTTTCGTTCATGATATCAAGATGCTATTACTGGAAGGTACTCGAGTTTCTATAGCCTGCTCTTCAGGAGAAGCAAATTGCTGTGTTGATTGGTGAGCTAAATCAAATTGTTGTGATTAATTCCCACGCGCAGTTGCTTCGTTTGTTATTTGTGGACATAATAGTTGCTTGAGTATCATCTTTGATAAAAATAAATAAGGGGAAGAGATCTTTAATAGAAGGATTTTGTGCTCGAGAATGCAAAGAAGAAAAGTGAGTTAATCAATAAGGGCATTTTAGACCTTTTATAGTCCTCTAATAGAATAAATGAATAAAATTGGCTAAATGAATTATATGATAAAACAGAAAAGTTGATCAACTTTTAACTCAAAATGCAAAGATTGACTTATAGATAATATTAATATTTTTTAAAAAATATATTTATTAAAATTTAAAATTGAATTTTTTTTGGAAAAATATAAATTAAATTAATTTTGATGAAACAGGATCAATATTTTTAACATAATTAATTTTAAGAATACAACTTATAGGCATAATTATGTCTTAAGATTATATTCATTAATTAAATTAAAAAAAAAGATTGAAATGTGTATTTATAAATTTTGTTGAATTTTAAAATATAAATTATTTAAAAAATGAAAACAAAACTAATCCAACATATAGTATAATTTTTTTAAAAAAAATTATTACTGAAACTAAATCTAAAACTAAATTTAATGATAAATTTAAACAATAAACCAATTTATAACAGCATTAGATCTTAAAAATAAAATCATTTATAAATTTAAGGATAATATAAGTATAGCTCAAAATATATACATATATAACGAAAGAAAGAAATGAGAAAAATAAATTTGTGTGGCTGCTGGGATTCGAGCCCAGGTCTCCACGGCCACAACGTGGAATTCTCACCACTAAACTACAGCCACAAGATTGAATGAACAATTTACTAATCAATGTAGGAGCTCTGATATACTTTTGTAGTACTTTCCAATAATATATACCTAATATTCTCCATTATTTTTGTTTCTCAAAACTTGGGTTTAGTCTAACTAATTGATATAACATCCATTTCTTTGAAAAATTTTAGAAAAATTTATTTATTAGCCTATTAATTTTGAAAAATATTTTAAAAGTTGTTAAAATTTTAAAAAATTTATTATTAATCTTGTTATATTAATGATATTTTAAATTTTTCTGCATGATAGCTAAATTAATTAATATATTTATAAGATTAATCTCAGAAATATTATAATATATATTTTAAAGTAGAGTAGTCTTGGACGTGCTAATAATTATAAGGATAATTTTAAATTTTAAAAAGTTTATCTCTTCTCTAAACAAATTTTTAATAAAAATATGAGTTAAAAATAGATCCACAGAAGTAAAAATAAAAGATATTTTAATAAATTTTTAAAATATAAAAATTGATTTATAAATAATGTTGGGATGAAATCATAAATTTCTCAAGAATCTAACTTGCTACAATAAAATGTATAATTTACTATAATTTTAAATTTTTAGTGTGACCAATTCTTTGAGGAATTTTTTAGATTTTAGAGTTTAGCAATAAAATATGATATCCCATTAAGAATTATATTTCATTTTTTATATATTAAATAGACAAAGTCCAAATATGCCCCTAAAATTCTTTTTTATTACACTCTAAATAAATAAGTGTAGTTTGACCTTTTGTATAAAATAATTTTTTTTTAACTTTACATTTAAGTCTACATAAGTAATTATTTAAAATTTGTAATAATAAAATATTATTTTTTAATTTTGAATATTAAAAATTATTGAATTTTTTAATTAAAATAAAAAATTCAATAAATAAAATAGTATTAATTTTAATATTTAAAAATAAAAAATTTATTACTAAAAATAATATTTTATTTAGTTAGGACGTACTGAACTTAAATGTAGAGATTATGATTTTCATGTCGCCAAAAATATTAAAATGTAATTATTGGACTTAAATGAAAAAAAAAAAAAAGGCTTATATACACTTCTTTCACTAAAAATTATTCAAATGGACAAATATTTGTTATACCGGTGGATATATAAATCGATATTGAAACATATTTTTTTTTAGCAGTTAATTGTTCCACTATATTTATTATTGTTTTTCAGATTTTTGATATATAATATAATTTATTATTTTTGAATTTTCTTTCAAAAAACTTTATATTTAAATTAAAGTTTTCATGATATAAACAATTATAAAATTTGAGATTTCATATTTAAATTAAAGTTTCCATGATATAAACAATTATAAAATTTTATAATTTTTTTTAAAATTATTTATTTTTCACTTTCACAATTCATTTAAACGAGCTATTTTTATAACGATTGTTATACAGATAAGATCCCAAGCAAGTGAAAATTAAATTATATAGAATTGTGGTGAAACCGATTATATTATATGATAATAAATGTAAACATTTAAAAATACAATTCAACTGCAAGAAAGTTTGTGACGGAAATATAAAAATAACATGAATATTTGATAATATAATTCCGGGTAAACAAACACAGCAGATATTTCATATTTGTGGATCTGATTTTTGCAGATATTTAATCTCATCCAATTTTATTATCATGAACTTTGATATTATATAACTCGATTTAGAATGAATTTATGTTTTGAAAATAATAGTCAAGTGCAAATTGAATTTCTGTTTTGTCTATAAGATACATGAATTTAATCCATTTATATAAATAAATAATTAAATATATTATATATTTTTTAGTATAATATATTTATCCTTTTTATACATATTATATATGAAACAAATAAGATTGAATATTTATTTAATTATTCAAATTTTAAATTATATATTAATCTTTTAAATTTTATTTAAATTATTAAATTAAAATTTATAAAATTAAACATTTTTTAATATTTTTTAGTAATAATAATTAGATTTGAGCCATTCTAAATAAATTTTAATTAGATTTTGAAGAATTCATTATTAAATATATTAAACATATTTAAATTGAATAGTACAATTTTCACAGATATCTCTCGCTCCTAATTTCTACCGTTTTTTTTTGAATTAAAAAAAAATTAGACTTTCTAAAATTTTAAATTCACCAATATACTGACAATGATAATAATTCTACCAGAGGGGATCACTTAGAACTTGGAAGCAAACCTAATGGGAACCAGGTCTCTTCTGGTATGGGCTAAAAAATGATTTTTGGACAACTGATGAATCCGATCAATATATTCAAATATAGCTAAAACCACCGGGCCTCATTCAAATATGACTAACACCACCCAAGCCTCATTTAACTCATGGTCTTGCTCGGCTAAGGGTCGGTTCTGTTAAAGAACAAAGAAAAGAAATATAGAAAACAGATGAGAGAAAAAGATATATGATTGAATTGCAGTAGCTGGCTTTATATAGCCTTACAAAAACAACAAAAGCTAAAAATCTATAAAATAATTCAGCAAATCAAAACAACTTGAGAATCCCTTAGCAATAGGGATTTATTGACCGAAACAAATAGCAAATTCTAACAATTCCTCCCTTAAACTGAAAGCTTACAGCTTACAGTTTATATCAGACTTGGAGCAAACTCCTAAGAGCTCACGTAGCTTCAAGAAAGCATCCATCTTGAGTGGCTTAGTCATTAAATCAGCCAATTGTTCTTGTGAAACACAATGAACCAGCTTCACCGTGCCTTAAGCTCTCTCAAAAAGTGAAAACGCACATCAATGTGCTTACTTCGCCCATGCATTACTGGATTTTTTGAGAGCTTGATTGCAGAACTATTGTCACAACGAACAATAATAGTTCTACCTTGAACCAAATCCAAATTTTCCAACACTCTTTTCAACCAGACAGCTTGGCAAGCACAAGAGGCGGCTACAATAAATTACGCTTCGGTAGTAGATAAACTGACAACAGGTTGTTTCTTTGAGGACCAAGACACAGCCCCTGAACTCAATTAAAAAAACATAACCTGAAGCGCTTTTTCTGTCTTCCAAGTCTCCTGCATAATCGTTGTCACTATAACCAATAAGCTCATCATCTCCTCCCTTTCTATAAAAAATCCCAAAATCAGTTGTCCCCTTCAAATATCTCAGCACCCTCTTTGCAGCTTGTAAGTGGAGTTGTGTAGGATTCTCCATGAACCTGCTAATTAGACTAACTACAAACATCATATCGGGTCGAGTCGCTGTGAGGTACATAAGACTACCGACAATCTGTTTGTAGTAAGTCTTGTCCACTTTGATGCCATCGTCATCTTTCACAAGTTTGGAACCAGGAACAATGGGATTAAGAATAGAATTGCTATCACACATACCAAATTTCTGTAAAATGTCCAGAGCGTATTTCCTCTGATTAATGAAAATTCCTCTTGAGCTTTGTGAAATTTCCAAACCAAGAAAATAGCTTATCTTCCCAAGATCTGTCATATCAAACTCTTGTTTCATGGATTTTTTGAAAATTTCAAACATCATGTCATCATTTCCGGTAACAATAAGATCATCTACGTACAAACTGACAATCAATACTTTACCATTAGTCTCCCTTTTGACGAACAGAGTGTGTTCACAATCACATTTAGCAAAGCCTTCTTTCAAAAAGTAAGCTTCTATTCGACTGTACCAGGCACGTGGCGCCTGTTTTAGCCCGTAAAGAGCCTTCTTCAGCTTATACACCTTCTGTTCAGCTCCCTTCAGCACATACCCATAAGGTTGATCTACAAAGACATTCTCATTTAACTCACCATGTAGAAATGCCGATTTCACGTCCAGCTGATAAATGGGCCACCCTTTTTGAGCTGCAAGTGCCAGGATCAATCGAATCGTCTCCATTCGTGCCACAGGTGCAAATACTTCATTGTAATCTACTCCGTGTTGTTGGGCATAGCCTTTCATGACGAGTCTGGCCTTGTATTTATTCACTTCTCCATTTTCATCAAATTTTGTCTTATAGACCCATTTAACCCCAATTGTTTTTGCTCCCTTCGGTAAATCTATTAATTTCCACGTATCATTCCTTTTAATTGCTGCCATTTCTGTATCCATAGCTTGTTTCCAATTCTCATTTTGTACAGCATCATCAAAATGGATTGGGTCAACGCTATTGGAACTTGTAAACATGACCATATCAGCTTTTCCTTCAGAAAGTCCTTCACCCGTTTCATAATCTCTCATCCAGACTGGTGGGACCCTTGTTCTTGCTTGATCTGAATCAGAGAGAAGATTTGCTTCATTAGGATCAGATCACTTCCTTCTGCAGTGCTGAAAATAGGATCAGCTTCTGTGTCATCATTGAGCTCCTCTTCATCAACACCCCATTCCAAATCACGTACAGCAATTTCTTCATTTTTCTTGTTCCATTCCCAGCTTTTGTCTTCTTCAAACACAACATCACGGCTTACAATGATCTTATTTGAAGTAGGATCATAAAGGCGGTAAGCCTTTGATTCTTCACTTACACCCAACAAAACGCAAGGCAAACTCTTGCTGTCCAGCTTAGTTCTTTTATTATCTGCAACATGAACATGTGAAATGCAACCAAAAACTCTAAAATACTCAATTGAAGGTTTCACTCCACTCCATGCTTCCTCGGGTGTTTGATCTTTCACTGCTAAGGTTGGACTCCGGTTCAAAACATGTGCTGCCCAATTAACAGCTTCAGGCCAAAAGGTCTTTGGAATATCCTTTCCTAAAAGCATACTGCGAACCATGTTCATGATGGTCCTATTCTTCCGTTCAGCGACTCCGTTTTGTTGCGGCGAGTATGCAGCTGTCAATTGTCTATTTATACCATTTACATCACAAAAATTAGTGAAATCTTGTGATGTAAATTCCCCACCATGGTCAGTGCGCAAGCTTTGAAGAAACTGATTTGTTTCTTTTTCAACCTTAGCTTTAAATTTCTTAAAAACATCAAGAGCTTCTGACTTTTCAATCAAAAAATACACCCATAATTTTCTGCTGAAATCATCAATAAAAGTGAGCAAATACCTCTTGTTGCTGTTGGAAATTGGCGTGATTGGCCCACAAATATCATCATGGACTAGCTGTAGAATTCAGGAAGCTCTCCAATTGCTCCTTTTCGGAAATGGATCTCTATGTTGCTTGCCCACTAGACAATCTTTGCATAGCCTTAAAGGAGTTTTGAGCTGTGGTAAGCCATGAACCATGTCTTTTTGTTGAAGAAGATTCAAGCCTTGAAAGCTTAGGTGCCCATATCGATGATGCCAAAGTTGTGTTGTATCCTCTGTAATTGTGTTGAAACAAGCAGAGTCTATAGGTTGAGAGACTGCATTCAAAAGAAACATTCGATTGGAGCACATTGTTGTGTCCATAATTAGGCCTTTTTCAAAGTGATAAACCTTGCATTTTGTAATACCCGGCTAGGCTCCGGTATCGGAATTCCTACCGTCCGGTGGAATCTCGGATGTCGGAGACCTCTAGAAGGGTAAAACCATGTTTTCATAAAATGTTTTAATGTATTTGATGCTTTTAAGTAAAAAGGAAAATGAGTTTTGTATGAAAATATCCTTGGAGGAAAACCCAGGTTCGGCTGCCGAACCTCAAGTTCGGCCGCCGAACATGCAGGCATTTCGGGTGTGCCTTAGGCCCCCGAAGGCATAAGTGAGGGAAGTCCAGGTTCGGCCGCCGAACCTCAAGTTCGGCCGCCGAACATGGCATGCATGCGGAGGCACGTTCGGCCCCCGAACGTGGCCTGGCCAGCCACTATAAAAGGGTCCCTTAGCCGAAATGGGCGAGCTTTTCTCCCCATTTTCGGCCAAGGTGAGCTCTCCGCCGTTCCTCACCAATCTTTGAGTTCTTCCTTCAGATCTTTCAAGTTTTTCACAAGTTTTCATCTTGTTTTGAAGATTTTCAAGTTTTGAGCAAGTTTTGAGCTTGGAGACCCAAGGAAGTTGAAAATCTCCCATCTCCAAGATTAGGTCGTCTCTCTCTCGATCTTCAAGAGGTAAGAGCCGATCTTAAGCTCATTGTATGTTTTAAGTAAGTTTTATGAAGATCTATGGGGTAGAATGCATGTTTAGCTTATAGTTAGGTTTATGAGTTATGTTGTGTTTTTGAACAATGTGGCTTGTCAATGCATGTTTGATGTGTTGTAGATGGGGCTTAGGATAGTTTGAAGCCCCTAGGAGCTTGTATGCTTGTGTATGTGTGTTGTAGAATAGGTTTATGCATGTTTGGATGAGTTTGGAGGCATTTGTGCATGTTTGAACCAAGTTTCTGCCCTTTGGGAGAAACCAGGTTCGGCAGCCGAAAGGACTTTCGGCCGCCGAACCCTCTTGTGGAAGCAGCCTTCAACTGCCGAAGCTTGCCCCAGAAAGGAGACTTTCGTCTCTGTCTGGGAGTTTCGGCCGCCGAAAGTGCCGCCGAACATGCATGAGTTTCGTCTCTGTCTGGGAGTTTCGGCCGCCGAAAGTGCCGCCGAACATGCATGAGTTTCGCCTCTGTCTGGGAGTTTCGGCCATCGAAGGTGCCGCCGAACCTGCCTGACTTTCGGCTCTGGAGGGACTTTCGGCCGCCGAACCCGCCGCCGAAAGTGCCCTGTCCAGCCTTTCTTTGCATGTTCTTGCATGGATGTTTTGAGGTGTTTTAGAGGGTTTTTGGGGGATGTTTTCAGAGTCATGTTATAGTATGTTGGTCCCTCATTTGAGTCCACCTGTGTAGGTTCGGACCCGAGGAACCGAGGACCCCAGCAGTGAGTTCAGCTGCTTCTGAGTCAGTAGAGCTTCAGCCAGAGGTGAGTGGAAGAACTCTTATGCTTTTAAATAAATAAACCAGTTTTAGCATGATTCACTCATCATGAATGCCATGAGATACAATAGGGTGCTTGCATTAGAACTCACGAATATGTTGCATTGCATAATATGTTGATGATGTGGATGAATGTTGAATGATCCTTTAGTCCTCATATGTTATGATATGATGATGATACGGTACGGAAGACCAGTGAGGCCCATTCTACGCCCCTGGCACCATGTAAGAGAAAGACCAGTGAGGCCCATTCTACGCCCCTGGCACAGTTGGAATGTTATGTTATGCTATGTTATGATTATGTAAGAGAAAGACCAGTGAGGCCCATTCTACGCCCCTGGCACAGTTGGACCATGTAGAGGACTATTGGTGACAAATTCATCCTTGATGTGATTAGCTGTGATGTGATGCATTTCATGTTATCATATGTTTTAAATGCTTTATTATTCTGCTCACTGGGCTCTAGTAGCTCACCCCTCTCCCAAATTCCCCAGGCTTGCAGGTACAGGGTAGACCAGAAGGTCAGCAAGAGTAATGAAGTCTTATGTATGTAATAGCTAGAATGTGGACATGACAAATTGTAATGATGTAGTGTTGTGAATAGTTATGTAAAGTAATGACATTGAGGATTAGAAATTGTGCTTGACCCTATGTATAAGGTATCCCTTTTAATACATGATCTTAGATGTTTTATGATGTAGATGTAAACCAACTCAACACATGTTATGCCACCCATTGGGGGCATTGATGAGGTCCCACAGAGGGACCAATGTTTATATTCAGTGCATGCACAGGTTGAGTTGGTGTATGAGAGAATGAATGAAAGAAAAGTTTTAATTTTTATGTATGTTCTTGATCATGATGGGATTAAACAGGTTTACAGGTTGCATGTCAGGCTTGCTACGGGTCCCGGCGGCCTTAAGCCGACCTGGATCCTAGCGCCGGTAGCGGTCTGATTTTCGGGTCGTTACAGAATGGTATCAGAGCCCTAGGTTCATATGGTCGGACCTAGAGTGTCGGGCTCATAGATGTTATAGAAGGTCAAGCACAATAGGAAGATCATGTCCACTAGGATAGGATGTGGAGTCCTGTCTTGCATGATGATGTGAAATGCCATGATTGTATGCATGTGCATTAATGATATGTGATGTATGTGATGAGGGTTCATGTGTGCCCACATGAACCATATGATGCTAATGTTTGCTTGTTATGTGCTGCCTTTCAGAAAATAGGATGAGAGGAACTCGTCGATCTGCACGATTGACTGGAGTGCCACCTGAGGATGAGGGCATGAGCGCCCGTCCTCCTACATTGCCTAGGGCAATGTCTAGTAGGTCTAACAGAGAAAGAGCAGTAAGAGACCCTAGAAGGTCTCTGGATCTGGGTAGGAGCAGATCAGTGAGGGGAACAGTTCAGGGAGGAATGTCTGAAGACATGGGGGATGATATGGATGTAGAGCAGAGGAGGGATGGCAGTCTGGGAGTTAGCATGTCAGAAGAGGGAATGGGAGAGTCCCAAGGAGGCACTCAGGCCTCGGGATTTGTTCAGCCACCCCACTACCCACACTTCTCACAAAATCTCGGGTATTCGATGGGAGGTACATCGGATTACCCTAGCTTCACCCCTTATCCCACACAGATGCCATACCCACCCTACTACCCACCATATTCACAATACCCAATGTATCCACCCCCACCTTACTGTCACACCCAATCCCTAAACTGTAGGAAAAATGACAGAACTTCCCCTGATAAGTATACATATAAAAAAACATGTAACCTGCTATAGAAAACATATAAGGGAAAAACTGATAGTTGGACCTGTCAATTTATAAAATATTTACAACAATAAAATATTGTTTCCACTGGACTGTCCAATCTATACATGATCTATCAAGATTACAAAAAGAAAAGACAAAAGCCTTAGGATTGGTCCGACCTCCTCTAGACTCTAAGTAGACGATGTAGAAAGAAGGATAAACTAGAAGATGAGGACTGCTGAGCAAATCACCAAAAAGGAACTGAAATAGTAAAAGAAATATAAGGGTGAGTACAAACTACTCTGAGCGGATAAATAAATAACACAGGGGAAAAGATAAGTTTAGGTACTTATATTTAGCTAAAATAAATCAGCTGAATAAATACAATTTAATTCCATCAATATAAAATAAACTGTGAAAAATAGAATCCGCATACACTCATAATATGTTCCCTGCAGATAATGCTGGCATCTCAGGTATAATAAAATAATAACAGCCTGAGAGCAATGCTGGCATCTTAGGCTCTATAATGACAAATTTGGCCCAAGAGCAAATAAAATACTGGTCATACACATGTGCAGAGCTACCCCCAAAGGGTGACCACCTGACATACGCCCCAAAAGCTATCTGTATATCAAGCGCTGTCCCAAAGACAGTATAAATATATATATATCATGCTGAAAATAAATCACCCGTCATCAAGGTGTTATCTGTTTGGTGCATATACAGAGTGTAATCGGCTATTTATTCAGCTGTGCTTAGTATTTAAGATATATAAATTCTCATTATCCTTTCTCAACTTAAATAAACAACATAACATATGCACAGATAAATATATTTTAAAAAAATATATCAATGTTATATATATATCCACTCACCAAAATACTTGGGACAAAAGACCTAGGTCGCAGGAGGACCCCTATTATCTATTCTGGAAGCTGGATCCTCTCCTAGAATTAAAAAGAAAAAAAAATATATCAAATAATAAAAATGCTCTAGAACAAGAATATAAAACGTAACATACGAAATGTGAAACTATTTTTATATATATTTGTAAGAAATTTGGGCAGTATTTCGGCATAGTTCGTCCTCCCAAAAATACCCAAACTCAACAAAAATACTCAATAAGCTGTAAATATTATTTAAATCAACCTATGAAACTCATAACTCACTTACCCAATTTTGGAGCCTCAAGAAGAAATTATTGAATTTCTGAACAGGATGTAGGTTTAATCAGGATCTTGCTGAAGGATCTTAGAAGTTTGTGGGTTAATTGGGTTAAGAAGGAGGAGATTTGGGTTAAAAGAGGATTTTTTTTAAAAAATACCAGAGCAAAAGCTCTGTTCTCTCTCTTTGTTTTTTTTTTTTTCTCGCGAGGAAGAAGGGTTCTCTGGTTTCGGGAATGTTTCGGGACATTCCCGAAACCAGAGCTTTAATGCTCATTTTCTTTTTTTTTTTTTTTTAAAATTAATAGGCCTGGGCCTGGGCCTTATAATTCTCTCCTCCTAATAGAAATTTTGTCCTCGAAATTTACATACCTGGTGGAGGGAACAAATGTGGAAATTGAATTCGCATATTCTCTTCTTTTTCCCAGGTAGCTTCTTTAGCATAATGATTACTCCATCGAACTTGAACCAGGGGTATTATCTTGCTCCTTAAAACCTTCTCTTCTCTGGCAATGATCTCTACTGGCTCTTCTTCATATGTTAAGTCTTCCCTCAACTCGATAGGCTGTTTCTGGAGGATGTGGGAAGGGTCACTTTTATATCTCCTTAACATGGATACATGGAAGACATCATGAATCTGAGATAGCTCTGGAGGTAGTGCTAAACGATAAGCAACTGGTCCAATTCTCTCTAAAATCTCATATGGTCCTATGAATTGCGGACTCAATTTTCCACGTTTACCAAAACGTACAACCCCTTTCCAAGGAGAGATCTTTAGGAATACCTTGTCGCCAACATTATATTCAATATCCCTTCTCTTTAGATCTGCATAACTCTTCTGTCTGTCTTGTGCTGCTTTTAATCGATTTCTGATCATCTGAATGTTATCTGGCGTGTGTTGCACTAATTCTGGACCTTCTAATTGTCTTTCCCCTACCTCATTCCAACACAATGGTGTTCTGCATCTCCTCCCATACAAAGCTTCGTAAGGAGCCATGCCGATACTCGAATGATAACTATTATTATAAGAAAACTCCATTAATTGCACATACCTATCCCAACTTCCTTTCAACTCCATCACACAAGCTCTCAGCATATCTTCCAAGGTCTGGATAGTTCTTTCTGATTGACCATCAGTCTGAGGGTGAAAGGAAGTGCTAAACTTCAACTTAGTGCCTAACGCATTTTGCAAACTAGGCCAAAAACGAGAAGTGAATCTTGGATCTCTATCTGAAACAATAGAAACTGGAGCACCATGAAGTCTTACAATCTCACTGACATAGATCTCTGCTAACTTGTCTAAAGAGTAATCCATCCTGACAGGCAAAAAGTGTGCTGACTTGGTTAACCTATCAACTATCACCCATACTGCATTATGTCCACACGAAGTACGAGGTAACCCTGAAACAAAATCCATAGTAATGTGTTCCCACTTCCATTCCGGAATAGAGAGCGGTTGTAGCTTTCCTGTTGGATGTTGATGTTCTGCTTTAATCTGTTGGCAAACTAAGTATGTGGACACAAAGTCAGCTATTTCTTTCTTCATACCTGGCCACTAATAGTTTTCTCTAAGATCTTTGTACATTTTTGTACTTCCTGGATGCATAGAGTAAGCAGAACAATGGGCTTCCTCCAGAATCTCTCTCTTCAAGCTTTCCACTCTGGGGACACATAGTCTATCACCAAACATTAAAGTCTCATCCTCCCTTAGAGAAAAGTCGGTACGGGTGCCATCTCTTACTTCATTCCTGATCGTACTCAACTGCTCATCTTGATTTTGGGCTTCTCTGACTTTTTCTATCAAAATTGGTCGAACTTTAAGAGTTGCTAACAATGCTCCTGCATCATCCACTGCTAGCTCTACCCTTAAGGATCTGATCTCTAGTAACAAAGGAAGCCGAACTGTTTTGAGATAAGCCAAATTACTAAAGGACTTGCGACTAAGGGCATCAGCTACCACATTAACTTTACCTGGATGATATTCAATGGTACAGTCGTAGTCCTAAAGTAACTCAATCCACCGTCTCTGCCTTAAATTCAACTCCTTCTATGTGAGAAGATACTTCAAACTCTTATGATCTGTAAAAATCTGGCAAGTCACGCCATAAAGATAATGCCGCCATGTCTTTAATGCAAACACAACTGCAACTAATTCCAGATCATGGGTGGGATAATTTAATTCATGTGGTCTAAGTTGTCTAGAAGCATAAGCTATCACCTTCCCATGTTGCATGAGTACACAGCCTAAACCCTTGTGAGAAGCATCACTATACACCACAAATCCATCTATACCTGAGGGTAAGGTAAGAACTGGGGCTGATGTGAGACACGTTTTAAGCTTCTCAAAACTCTCTTGACATTCATCTGTCCATTCAAACTTTGCATTTTTTCGAAGGAGTTTAGTCAATGGTGCTGCAATGATGGAGAAATCCTGAACAAAGCGACGATAATACCCTGCTAAGCCCAGAAAACTTCTAACCTCTGTAACATTCGTTGGAGGATCCCAATTGACTACTGCTTCAATCTTCTTAGGATCAACCAAAACTCCATCTGCTGAGATAACATGCCCCAAGAAAACCACCCGATCAAGCCAGAACTCACATTTGCTCAATTTAGCATAGAATTGTTTATCTCTCAAAATCTGCAGTACTATCCGTAAATGCTTCTCATGCTCTTCCTTGCTATGGGAATATACTAAGATGTCATCAATAAACACAATAACAAAGTTATCCAAGTAGGGCTTGAACACCCTATTCATGAGATCCATAAAAGCAGCGGGTGCATTAGTTAACCCGAAAGGCATAACAAGGAACTCATAATGCCCGTAACGAGTTCTGAAGGCTGTCTTAGGTATTTCAGACTCCTTGATCTTCAATTGATGATATCCAGACCGCAAATCGATCTTAGAGAATACTTTAGCACCTTGGAGCTGATCAAAAAGATCATCAATGCGGGGTAAAGGATACTTATTTCGCACTGTGACTCGATTCAATTGTCTGTAGTCAATACATAACCTTAAGGAACCATCCTTCTTCTTCACAAATAGCACAGGGGCTCCCCAAGGTGAAACACTGGGTCTTATGAAACCTTTATCAAGTAGCTCCTGCAATTGTGCTTTTAACTCCTTCAATTCTGCTGGGGCCATTCGGTATGGTGCCATAGAAATAGGAGCTGTACCTGGATTCAAATCAATAGAGAATTCAATCTCTCTATCTAGAGGCAACCCAGGAAGCTCTTCAGGAAATACATCAGGAAACTCGCTTACTACTGGTATATCTTCCAAGTTAGGTTCTTCCCGACTACTGTCCATCACATAGGCTAAGTATGCTTGACAACCCTTCCGAAGCATCTTCCTAGTAGTCATGGCGGAAATTACATAAGAAGGAAGTAAACGCCTCTCCCCAAAGAAAGTGAACTTAGACCCTTCTGGACTATTAAATACCACTGATTTCTCAAAGCAATCTATTGTGGCATGATAACGAGATAACCAGTCCATACCTAAGATGACATCCAGATCTTGTAGACACAAAGGAACTAGATCCACTAACAGCTCATGATTGCCCAACTTAACAACACAGTCCCTAAACAAATATTCACATACAACAGAATCCCCAACTGGAGTACTCACAGCTAATCCACAGTCTAAAAGTTTTAATTCTCTATCAGTATGCTTAGAGAAGGATTGAGATACGAAAGAGCGAGTGGAACCAGGATCTATAAGAATGTGTGCATCTTTATCGAAAATAGTTAACATACCAGTCACCACCTCTGGAGATGCTCGTGCCTCCTGCTGTCTCATAGCAAAAACTCTAGCCTGAGTGCGAGGTCTGCCGGGTTGCATCGTTGGTCTAGACTGAGAAGATGAAGTAGCTCCACTGGCTCTGCTTGTGCCAGGCCCCACTTGTGCTGTAGGTACACCTTGTGATGGTGTCACACCATACCTTAGATTCTAAGGCACCACTGATCCTTGCTGAGAACCACTGTCTCTAGCTATCAGCAATGGACAATCTCTCTTAAAATGTCCCGAAGAACCACATTCAAAACAACCCTTATCGAATTTTCTGCACTCCCCAGCATGATGTTTACCACAGGTGACACATTGAGGAAAAAGTCTCTTCCTTTGTTCAAACCTAGAATCATATTCTTGTCCTTGTCCACGTGTCTATGCCCTAAAGGAACTACCCACTGGCTGTGCTACTGAACTCTGACTAGACTGTGGTCGAGCAACCTGCTGCTCTGTGTTAACAAAGGAACCTCTACCACTACCACTGTAGCCAGCTTGGGACTGAAATGAACTGCTCCCTCTCTTCGCTGGTCTTTCTCTAAACCCTTGTGAGCCCTGCAAATGCTTTCTACTCATCTTCTGTTCATACTCTTTCTCTTCTTGCTTAACTTTTTCAACATTCAAAGCTGCTTCCACCAACTCTCTGAAATTATTACCTCTGAACCAGG
This sequence comes from Manihot esculenta, assembly GCF_001659605.2. NCBI lineage: Eukaryota > Viridiplantae > Streptophyta > Magnoliopsida > Malpighiales > Euphorbiaceae > Manihot > Manihot esculenta. Next base: position 16,898,176 of record NC_035173.2, read on the forward strand.
TCATAGATGATATGATATTAACATGTAGACCCTGTCTGAATCTGTCACATTTTGCTTCGTCAGAAGGCAATATATCTGAAACAAAGCAATAAAGATCTTCAAACTTGTCAACATACTCTCTTATTGAGAGGCTTCCCTGAAACAACCTGAAAAAGGCATCCTGTTTTCCTTTCCTGTAACTATCTGACAAATATTCCTGGTGAAATTCATGAATAAATTGATCCCAAGTCAGTCTGACTCCATGTCTGCGACGGATGCCATCGAACCAAGCATCAGCCTTACCCTGAAGCAAACCATGTACATTATCTACCTTCTCTGGATCAGTCAACTTCATTAATTCAAACACTTTTAGCACTTTCTTTAACCATTTATTTGCAATGTCAGCATCAGAGGAACCCTCAAAATCATAAGCTCCCAAACGTCTAGCACGATCCACTATCTCCCACGGATCTCTAGGTTTGGCTGTAACAACTGCTGTAACTACTTGTGCCACAAAAGCACCCAAATCTGCATTTATCTGGAAAGGATGGGCTGGTGCTACAGGTGGAACAAAAGGTGGAACTGCAGGTGCAACAGGAGGTGCAACTGCAGGTGCCGAGGAAAGCGATGGTGTAGTTGGATATGCCCCTGATTCAACACCATGAGAGACAGATTCTCCATGTCCTTCTCGGCTCTCAGATAACTCATGATCTGCCACCCCTTCAAGAGGCAGAGGTGCAACTGTAGGATCCCTTGGAGGTCGACCAATATCAGCTAATCTAGTTGTACGAACACCACGGCCCCGACTTCTATTACCTACTCTGGGCGGCATTGTCCTACAAACGAAAATAGAAAAAAAAATTATCAGAATATAATTCAAAATACTGACTCGAGGCAAGTCTACAGAATCTATAAATCTATACTCTGATACCAAAAATTGTCACACCCAATCCCCAAACTGTAGAGACTGATATGACCCGGAAAACTGACAGAACTTCCCCTGATAAGTATACGTATAAAAAAACATGTAACCTGCTATAGAAAACATATAAGGGAAAAACTGATAGTTGGACCTGTCAATTCATAAAATATTTACAACAATAAAATACCGTTTCCACTGGACTGTCCAATCTATACATGATCTATCAAGATTACAAAAAGAAAAGACAAAAGACTTAGGATTGGTCCGACCTCCTCTAGACTCTGAGTAGACGATGTAGAAAGAAGGATAAACTAGAAGATGAGGACTGCTGAGCAGATCACCAAAAAGGAACTGAAATAGTAAAAGAAATATAAGGGTGAGTACAAACTACTCAGTGAGCGGATAAATAAATACCACAGGGGAAAAGATAAGTTTAGGTACTTATATTTAGCTAAAATAAATCAGCTGAATAAATACAATTTAATTCCATCAATATAAAATAAACTGTGAAAAATAGAATCCGCATACACTCATAATATGTTCCCTGCAGATAATGCTGGCATCTCAGGTATAATAAAATAATAACAGCCTGAGAGCAATGCTGGCATCTTAGGCTCTATAATGACAAATTTGGCCCAAGAGCAAATAAAATACTAGTCATACACATGTGCAGAGCTACCCCCAAAGGGTGACCACCTGACATACGCCCCAAAAGCTATCTGTATATCAAGCGCTGTCCCAAAGACAGTATAAATATATATATATCATGCTGAAAATAAATCACCCGTCATCAAGGTGTTATCTGTTTGGTGCATATACAGAGTGTAATCGGCTATTTATTCAGCTGTGCTTAGTATTTAAGATATATAAATTCTCATTATCCTTTCCCAACTTAAATAAACAACATAACATATGCACAGATAAATATATTTTAAAAAAAAATATCAATGTTATATATATATCCACTCACCAGAATACTTGGGACAAAAGACCTAGGTCGCAGGAGGACCCCTATTATCTATTCTGGAAGCTGGATCCTCTCCTAGAATTAAAAAGAAAAAAATATATATCAAATAATAAAAATGCTCTAGAACAAGAATATAAAACGTAACATACGAAATGTGAAACTATTTTTATATATATTTGTAAGAAAATTTGGGCAGTATTTCGGCATAGTTCGTCCTCCCAAAAATACCCAAACTCAACAAAAATACTCAATAAGCTGTAAATATTATTTAAATTAACCTATGAAACTCATAACTCACTTACCCAATTTTGGAGTCTCAAGAAGAAATTATTGAATTTCTGAACAGGATGTAGGTTTAATCAGGATCTTGCTAAAGGATCTTAGAAGTTTGTGGGTTAATTGGGTTAAGAAGGAGGAGATTTGGGTTAAAAGAGAATTTTTTTTTTAAAATACCAGAGCAAAAGCTCTGTTCTCTCTCTTTGTTTTTTTTTTTCTCGCGAGGAAGAAGGGTTCTCTGGTTTCGGGAATGTTTCGGGACATTCCCGAAACCAGAGCTTTGATGCTCATTTTCTTTTTTTTTTTTTTAAATTAATAGGCCTGGGCCTGGGCCTTATACTTACTATCCAAATCCAGCAAACCCTACCTCAGAAAATGTTGCACCACCTCCACCACCTACAGAACCAGCAGCCCCAGTTACTCAACCTTCTAGACCTAGCTCAGCCAGTGGGAGTAAGGTCAAGATGACCGACTACATGAAAACTGGGTGCTCCTCAGTATGAAAAAGGGGATGACCCATTTGTGTATCTTGAAAGGGTTAAGGTGATCACAGATGAGATTGGGGCTGATGACAGTAGAGCCATTCAGATGGCCGGGTTCACACTTAAGTGCAAGAAGGCACGAGAGTGGTTCAAGAATTATGTGAACCCGAGGTGGACAGCATGTCTTGGGAAGAGTTTTGCAAACGAGTTTGCAGGATGGGCTTTCCCAGATAGTTCAAGGGAGCAGAAGATGATAGAGTTTGAGCAGTTGAGGCAGACCGATGATATGAGTGTAGAGGAGTTCACAGACAGATTCTTGGAGCTGTTGCCATTTGCAGGGCAAAACCTTGACACAGACCAGAAAAGGTCAAGGAGGTATATCATGAAACTCCACTCCAGATATTCCTCCTTGATCCAGTCAGCAGATAGGGAGAGCTTCCATGCCATAGTGGATATGGCCCAGAAAATGGAGGCCAGTGCCATCGTTCAGGGGACAGTTAAGCAGTCAGTGGCACAGCCTTCTGGTTCTAAGACCCCAGGCTCTTCTTCTTTTAGTGCAGCAGCTTCAGGTAGCAAGAGGTGGAGCAGTACCACCAAGAAGTCGAAGAAGAACAAGTTTTGGAACAAGGTCAAGTCCAGTCTGGGACTAGGGAGTGGCTCGAGCTCTAGTGCAGATAATGCAGTTTGTGCGAAGTGTAGTAGGCCACACAGGGGAGTTTGCCGGGCTGGGACAGCAGCCTGCTTTAGATGCGGGCAAGAGGGACACATGGCTCGGGAGTGTCCTAGGACAGCTTTTGGAGCACAGTCTCAGCAGACAGCTTCTGGTAGTGTGGCTTAGCCAGCAGCTCCAGCCGTGACTCAGGCCAGTGGCAGAGGTAGAGGGAGAGGGGCAGCCTCTTCTTCAGCGGGTTTCAGAGGTGAAGGTCCATCAGCTCCAGCACGGATCTTCACGATGACTCAGCAGGAGGCAGACGCATCTAACACCGTGGTGGCAGATAACTTAGTCATTGGTTGTTCAGATGTGTATGCCTTGATGGACCCTGGTGCATCTCATTCTTTTATTGCTCCGAGAGCCGTTGAGAGGTTGGGTCTGATGATCTCTGGGTTAGAGTGTCCTCTCTGGGTCAGTGGACCCAAGTGTGATCCATCAGTGGCAGAGTCAGTCTGCCAGTGCAGTCCAGTCTTTGTTGAGGGAAGATGCCTTTCCGCCGACCTTGTGGTTCTAGACTTGACAGATTTTGACGTCATTCTAGGGATGAACTGGTTATCTACCCATGGTGCTACCTTGGACTGCAGGGACAAGGTAGTCAGGTTCAGAGGTCAGGATGGGTCAGAGATTGTCTTTAGGGGAGACAGGAGGGGTACACCTAGAGGTCTGATATCAGCTCTTCAGGCTCGTAGGTTGCTTAGGAAGGGATGTCAGGGGTATTTGGCTCATGTGAGAGAGCTTAGCAGTCAGGCTAGAGAGCCCGCCTCGGTGCCAGTGGTTAGAGAGTTTCTAGACGTCTTCCCAGACGAGCTGCCAGGTTTACCACCTGCTAGGGAGATAGAGTTCGAGATAGAATTGATGCTTGGAACCCGACCGATCTCTATCCCTCCCTACAGGATGGCTCCAGCTGAGTTGAAGGAATTGAAAGGACAGTTGCAAGAGCTGGTAGAAAAGGGCTTCATCCGACCGAGCACCTCACCTTGGGTGCACCAGTTTGTTTGTGAGAA